>NC_056525.1:89862706-90061916 GCF_019175285.1 Sceloporus undulatus
TTATTATTATTATTATTATTATTATTATTATTATTATTATTATTATTATTATATCAAGACTAAGTGGCTCAAGTGGTTAAGACACTGACTTTGTTGATTGCAAGATCGGCAGGTTGGCAGTTCGAGGCCCAGGTGCGGTATGATGGGGTGAGCTCCCATCACTAGTCCCAGCTTCTGCTAACCTAGCAGTTCAAAAGCATGCAATTGCAAGTAGATAAATAAGTACCGCTCCAGTGGGAAGGTAAACTGTTCTGTGTAGTCATGCTGGCCACATGGTCACAGAGTAGTGTCTGACAATGCTGACGCTTCAGCTTAGTAATGAAAATGAGCACTGCCCCTATGGTTGCGCATCTTGACAATCTTACCAATGGGGAATACCTTTATCTTTTACCTTTACTTTAAATGGGATTATGTTCATTCTCTTTATTTTATATCCTGGCTATTAAGATGGCATCAAACTTGGTGGTTTAATAAAAGTGTCAGAGTGAGTGTATGAGGTGATAAGGTGTTGCAAGTGATAAGAATGTGATAATGCCTGTTTTAGGTTTAGTAAGTGATGGTTTATGAAGATGAGTTCATTATTTCTGAATCAGTGTGAAGGAGAGGCAAAACCGCAGTGAACGCATACTAGGTTGTAGTACCCTAGTGTGTGGGACTGAGGACATTTAAGAACAAGCTTCTTTGCTTTACATTTCATATTTTTACTGTAGCAAGCTATTGTACTTATAGGTCTATATAGAGTACAAATGAATCTATAGCAGATCTGTACTCTGTGACCTAAATCCACTTGTTAGTCCTATTGTATCAATGGAAAGTGTCAGTTTAAAATCCCCATGAATCTATTCTATAGATCTGGCCTAGATAGGATTAACAGTTGTATAGTAGGCCCATATTTCTTGGGCATTTATGGTTGTGAGTGGTTGGAGACTGCCTTTTAATCTCATGAATTACTGTGTGACCTTTTCATAGCTGTTTACAATTGAAGACTTTTAAAACAAATTTTGGTTGGGCTGAGAACTTCCTTTTGCATAAAGTTACAAATTGTTTGGGATTAGTTAGCATTTTTTTACTGTAATGTAATGGAACATCTTAAGCAGTATCTTCAAGTGAAGGTGAAAGAATGCAGAGTACACTATAAAGCCTATTGGAAGTGTGCATGTGTTATCAGAGAACATATGGCATGATAACAGTTCTGTTTATTCATTTATTTCTTCATTGAAAATTTACACTTGGATAAATTCTATATACAACACATTCAATGAATTGTGAGGATTTTTTGCATAAATGTTTTAAACATTCACAGTTTAATTTGAATTAAAGTTTTCTAAAACTTGCAGTTGGTTTTTCAATAATTTAAGCAGTGGCAGGTGAATGTCAATATTAGGGTTGCGGGAAGCAATTAGAGATCATTTGCATGTAGCCATGTAAAATAAAGAAGTCACTGTTGAACACTGTATGCTTCTTTCAAATGCTATACAAGCATTTTCATATGTGTTTCTGTAACAATGAGGAATGGAGGGTGGCTTTTTCTACAATGGAAACAGCAATCAAAATTCTCATTTGAAATATCAAGTGCCTGAGTGCAGAATTTTTGAGGATGACAAGGTCCAATAACATGTTTTGGAGCATCTGGTTATGATAAACATCCCAGGCATGGTGCAGAAATTGTCCTGTCCACTCACAGACATATACATAATAAATGAGAAAAAACTAAACACCTAGTTTATAATATTTTAGTCATAATACAGGAGCATTAAATAACTGGGATTTTGAATGTGTCTGCAATAAACAGATGTGAAGCAATTCTGAACATCTGTTGAGTGCAGCAAAACAGTCCCATTTCTCTAATGTATTATGCACCTTTTGTATGCGTTGTAACAAATCTCAACACCAGTATCAAAATTAAAATCTCAATAATATGAGTGACTGAGTGTGAGAGTTTGCTCTTCATAATCTCTTTATCAAATCTGTGCACATTAAAGGGATGTTTTTAATAGAAGTGCTGCCTGGATGAAAGAATGCTTTGTAGAAGGAAGCTATTGTCCATTTCTGGATCTCTTTCTAGTTCCTGCAGAGTTTCCCAAGTTCCTCGGACTCAAAGGGGAAAAACATTCTAATTTTAAACTTGAATAGAGAATAATTGGAGGGGGCAGAGAGGAAAAAAGAGAGATCTGGAAGAAAGAAGTTAGTTATGGTATTTTGTTCAGGGAGGACTGGTACTAGTATTTGTACAGTAATGTGAGAATTTAATAATTTTCCTTCTTCTAGATGTGGAACATTTATTTGTATTTGTAGTGAGATACATTTTGATTGTAAATAAAACTGAAGTTCCTTTTGCCATTCAGATATTCTGAGAGATAAGGAACACAGAACATGTGCATTGCTTCATATCCTGTTTTGTCTTGTATTTTAACTATATATTCATTAAACAAGCACCTTCTAGGTTGTAGTGATGGTTCATTTACATTAAAGTATGGTGGGTTTTTTAGGTATGGGTGTGATTTTTACACCAAAATATCAGTAGTAATGTGGTTTTAAATTCTCTCTCCTCCCATTGCAAGCTATACAAAATCAAAGTCTGCAAAAACTTTGACAGATTTAAAAGATAATATTTATCTAAAGGAAAATAAAGAGATCGTATTACATAATGATGAATTTATTTTCTTCTTAAGATAGTAAGGTTTTTATGTTCCATTTCTTTTAAATATTTTTGCGCCCACTTGTTCAAAGAGGTGGATGCTACTTGCAGCAACAGCCATTTTAGTTTAATAATGGAAATACGTTGATAGAACATTTGATATGTGGGCTGATGTTGGGTCGGTGTGGGTGGATGATCCTTCTGCTCTTAGGCTTCCTTTTATTGTTAATGCTGCTACCAAAATTTTTATTATTCACGATTTGGCAAACTTGACATTTATAAGAGTATTTGGACTAGCGATCACATATTTTTTGGCTCATAACAATTAGAGCCATAAATGAAAATTAGAGCTAAGATGTCAATCATGGTTTTGAATACTGTGCCTGGTACTGAATCCAGTGTCTTATCAGTGCACTCATGGTATACTCACGCACAGTAGTCTTCCCTGTGCAGGCAGATGCATTCATTCTTTGTAGATGATTTGCCTTCACTAAGAGGTGTTCTGGTATAGTGTCTGCTATTTGTTGTAGTCAAAAGGTCAAACTGTTGCTTGTTAAATGGGTTCAGGATATGGGAAGGACCATATCTGTACTATATAAGCCTGCCTGAGCCCTCCTCCCCCTCCCTCCATCAGTTCACTTCACATCAGAGGAAGTAGGCCATGAACTTCGTTCACATAGTTAGTCTCAAAGGTGCTACAAGATCCCTTTGCATGCTGATATTCCAAACTAACACAACTATGTCTCCGAGTTCTCCCTCCACCTTGTTCTTCAGTTGAAAGGTAAACAAATTTCCTTGTCTTCTTTAAATTAAGTCTTATTGCCAAATAGCCACCCCAATAAATTTACTTAAAAGATCTGTTGCTTTTGGTTGCACTTATGCTGATGATCAAGTCGTCCAAATTTACTTGAAACCCATCCATTCCTTGTTTTAATTAATTTCTGGAACTAATTTTGTGTCAAACAGAAAACCAAAGTTTTGTGTCAAACAGAAAACCAAAGTTTTCAAAGTTTGCCTATCAGTATTTATTAGATGTATGTAAGGAAATTTAAGAAAGACCAACTTTATTTTATGTTGCTTGTATAATAGAGATCATTTATTTATTTATTTATTTATTTATTTATTTATATCCAATTTCTTCATGCAGCTGGGATATCTTACAAAACTGAGACTTAGCAGTTCACGTCATGATTAATGGTTTGTTCAGGAATTTGTTTGTACATTATTTAGCTGAAGACTGAAGCCTTTCCATTAAATAATACTGTGTTGTACAAGTTGTAATAATAAAAATAAATAAATGTATCCAAATGGTTTCTCTCCTTCCCTTTCTCTCTCTTTCTCTTCATGCTTTTACCTGTGGATGATGAATTGGGCTGAACTATCTGTCTGACTGATGGGCACCAAGATTTTTACTTTCTGTTTTGTAGTCCCAGGGCACCTGGCAGTCGAATGAATATTCTTTTTGGCAGAGAGATGGTAGCTGACTTGCCCACAGGTCCTCCTCCTCTGCCTAGTGGATGGGCCAGACTAGTCCTCCATGATATTCTTCATCAGAGTTCAGCATTGAGAGCCAGTGTGGCATAGTGGTTTGAGCATTGGACTCTGGAGACCAGGTTTCAATTCCCAGCTTGGCCATGAAACCTACTGGGTGACCTTGGGCAAATCACACTCTCTCATCCTCAAGGGAATGTAATGGATAACCTCCTCTGAACAAATCTTGCCAAGAAAACCCCTTGATAGGTTTGCCTTAGAGCCACTATAAGTCGGAAATGACTTGAAGACACACAACATCAGTAAAATTCAGTATCATAGGCCAGTCTCGTAGTAGTTCAGTGTCATATGCATTCACGTTTAACACCATTTCATAATGGAAAGCGTCCCATGTAAAGAGCTGCCTTTAACTAAAGTATGATTTGCGGTGGCTGTGATGATTCTTTCTAGACAATCTATTGGTTAGAGTAAGATTTGTCATAGGCAAACCACATTCTGAATGTGCTGATAGCTTGAAATGTGTTCCATTTCATTTAATAGCCATGTTATAAAAAAGTGCTTGCTGTGAGAAGCTGATTTTACAGCCACAACATTAACCCATAATTGCTGTAAAATATTATATGTACTTGAGTTCTTCTTGCTGTATATTTTATGGGGGAAAAGCTACATTACATTCATGTTATAGTACTGTTCAATATTATATTTTAGTTTTGGTTCTTTGTGCACTCCAAGAGATGGAATAACAATGAGCTGTCAGTATATTTCATTTATTTACTGTGTGGCAAAACAATTGGAACAGGAAATGACCTTAGATACAGTTTCCATGACACCCTTCAGTTATATCCAGTTTTTAAGAAGATGAAAGGCTGAAGCTGTCTTTTGATAGTAAGCAACTAATTGGATGGCTGAAAGTGGGAGAGATCTAATGAAAAAAGATAATAAAACAGAGGAAAAGTGGAACAGCTGTGTTTTTGTATATACCTCTAATCCTCAGACAACATTCCAAGGACAAGGTGACCCAACAGGGCCTAGAGCACATTCAGAATCCTGTCACCTTTAAAAGCACAGGCTACTTTAAAAAAGAAAAGGGGCATTGCATGTTTATCCAGACTTTAGTGATATCTGATCATAACATACTTCAACAGCATTTCTTTATCCAAATAAACTTGCTCTGTCCATATAAGCCTCCTAACCAATTGTAATTTGAATTTCTAAATTATTACCTTGCTAGTAAATCAAACAAAGTAAAACTCATTTTTTAAAATTAAAATCCCCATGTGTATTCTGGCTAAAGTAAGACTGTGTGTGTATTCATAACCAAAGAAGAGATGTATTTTTAATTCCCCAGAGCTGTGCGTGTTCCAAACATGAACTTTTGCCTGATATGTAAAATTCCTTCTTGATTTTTCATTCAGGAGTGACACTGCAGATTCAGCAGAGTTCTCAAAAGCTGATGTATTAGTTTCATGGGGATTTGACTTTCTAAATAATCCCTTTGCACACTAGTATGCATCCTAGAATTATTGTATACATTTTTCTTTGGAAAAGAAAAGGAGAAAAAAGTGACAATTATTGTTAATGAATGAATATTTATTATGGCGTACAGCCAGCGCAGAAAGAAAAAGAAAAACAGTGACCAAGCATCAGAACAATATATGCTCATATACACACGACATAAGCAAGGTATAATTACAACACTAGCCTAGAGAATGTTGAAAAAGTAAATTGGGTATATTTTCAACAACAACAAAAAACAAAAAACAAAACAAAACCTGATACAGGTACTGGTCCAGAATGTAGATATGGGTAGATAACTAAACAGACCTATCTCCTGGAGTAAACATTTCAAGGTCATGATTTAAAATTATCCTATTATAGTAAAAAGTTATTAAAATATAAAAACTTGTACAAATTCCTATATATTAACATAATCAATTGATTTAAACAAAGTTGCATAGTATAAATTTAGATGATAGGGCAATTATTATCTGCAACAATTATAGCCATAAAATGACAGTATCAATTACTGCATCTGCTTTAAAAATTATTGTTAATGCATTTGTTCTAACTACTGGCCATTGTGTTTACTCTCAAAGAAAAATAAGAGGCTAGTTAGTAATTATTCACCTATTTGGTTCCTTTTTTAACTATGTCCATCCATCTGGTTTAATTAATGCATCGTATATTTAGTTAGGTTAACTCAACAACAAACTGCATGACTTGGTACTTCTAAATACTGCAGTGTCAAAACTGTTTAGAAACCTGTTGCTTTGTGTGTTATCTTACCTGCAATTGTAAATATATGATTGCTCTGAGAAACTAAGGTCCAATACTGTGTTGGCCTGTGGGCGAAGCCATGGTGCAGCATCCGCGTGCTGGATGCCATGACTCTGCCCCATCGCACCATGATGCTGTGCGCCCTTCTAGGCAACACACAGCATCATGGTGCTACTCCACCGCAGTACCCAAACAGCGCAGCATGGAAGGGGCATCATTATGCTTCCCCTTTAAGTTTATTAATAAGTCTCTGCACTTCCATTTATTTGCATTAATGAAAAAACTAGCTTCCTGCTCTTTTTAAAAAATCTGCAATTGCTATTAATTTGGCATTATAACATATTATGAAAGCATGAGGCAAACAAGGATTTTTCATGCTTTGCACGTGATACCTTTTCAATATAGGTGCATGGGGGAAATTACAGACATATATATTGTTAGGTGAGAATATGATGTGCATTTGTTGCACCAAGTATTGACTTGTTGAAATGAAAGTTGACAGAATGTATGCAGTGTACGTACACACAGTAAACTAGACATATATGCAGTTATTACATGAAGCCCTTAGTTAATCATTCTTGTCTACTTCATTTTACTGCTGGCTGCACTAAATTACTAGAAATGACACACTGAATGAAAATAGTTTGTATACTTTTCTTCTGAGACAGAGTATCATAAGCTAAACAGAGAGTGATCTATATATGGAAGTAAAATGCCACAGGTATGTGGTTCATGTTAGAAACTCTAGTTTTGACTGCATACACAAAAATACAAGCAACATTTTTACCAAGGAGGTACAAAACCCAACATAATAAGCATGTGATCAGTACTATGTATTATGGATTATGATATATAATTTTTTTCAGAGTTTCTGCTCTTGAGTGGCTTCTTATGGTGTGACATTTAAAAAAAATTGAAAGATCTCCCCACATTTTTTTACCATGGTGAGGAAAAAAGATAAGTGCACGTTGTTGGGGTTTGAGCATTGGATTTTCACTCAGCTTGGCCATGTAAACCCACTGGGTGACCTTGGGCAAGTTACACTCTCTCAGCTTGAGAGTATTGCAGTGGCAAACCACCCTGAAGAAACTTGCCAAGAAAACTCCATAATAGTTTCACCTTAGGGTCGCCTTAAGTTGGGAACGAATTGGAGGCACTAAACAGAAGCAGCAGCAACAGCAGCAGCCACAAACACTTTCTCATGAGTGAAAGGCTGAACTTCTTGTGCGGGTTGCTCCTCCTTCTCAACCTGATAGGCAGGAATAGCACAGATCTTTGAGGACCACACTCTAGCAAGACGAAGTGGAACATTATAACTTGATTATTTGTATAATTTTATTTATTTATTTATTTATTTATTTATTTATTTATAACTTGATTATAACTTAATATGCTATCAGTGCTGAGATAATAGAGCAAATACCATCCAGATTTAACTAGTTTTATCATTCCAACAATTACATGCAATGTTTCAGAACTACCTTTTACTTCAGTTGAGATTTCATTCCAATTTTGTCTGAAATAAATACAAGTATCTACATGAAATCTACTACATGAAATATATACATGAAATACATAGTTTCCCAAGCTTTAGCTACAAGGTTCTCAATTCCATTGACATTAAATTTTGACAATAATTTGAAAACTGGACCCTATTGGCCTATAGTTGTGGGGAATAAGGCAAGTGGATATTGGCCTCTGAAGTTTCCTAATGCCACTAAGCCCAAATCCTGTTGGTAGTTTCAGATATTTAATAGCAAAAAGGGCAGAATTGTCAATATTTTAGGTTAATTTTGACATCTGACAAATATATTTTTGCAACTGAAGAACATTTAATTTGATTTACTCCATTGAGTAAATCTGTTGACATTGCTGATGCGAGGTGAAGCAGCTCTTGCACTTTCCCCTAAATGATTAGTAATGTCCCAAGAAAAGCAATGAACAAATAGTTGGAATACCACATTCCTGGAGTGTCTGGGGGTTTACATTTTGTTTGGCACAGTTTGGATGACCAGCTCAGGTCCATGCTCCTGTACACAAGTGGTTTTTATTTCACTGAGCAAATCAAATGAAATTTATTTAAAGTGTTTATATCCCTATGAAAGGTGAAAAGGAAATGGGAATGGGAAACTTAGACACTAAATCCATTTTTAATCAATGTGAATAGGCTTTCCACAAGTACAGATTTCAGCTGTGCCATATATAATGGCTACGGTCAGTTTTTCACCTGGTGACAGTCTTGGTTATAAGTTTCTCCAAACTTATTAGGGTAGACCACAGATGACAGACATTTAACCCACCTGTGGGGCTGTATTTGAAGTTTCATTGGCCTTAATTTCCATTGGCATATCTTTTGAAGACTCTGGGTCATCTGCAGTGTATAGCAGGCACCTGTGCAAGATATTAATGTTTTGCTATCCCTATAAAAACAGTTGTGCTGGGGGGGGACCCTCTTCCAGAACATGGCCACATAGCCCGAAAACCCCACAAAAAACAATAGTAAAGGAGTTGTTGTACCTGTCATCAAACACTAATAGGGACAGGGATGGCAGCCTGAAAATCAGAAGAAGATTAAGAATGGGAAGTGCAGCTAAGAAAGAACTAGAAATGATCCTAAAATGCAATACAGCTCAGCACAAAAGTTAGAATCATAAATGCCATTGTATTCCCTGTTACCATGTATGGATGTGAGAGCTGGACAGTTAAGAAAGAAGATAGGAAGAAAATAACTTCACTTGAGATGTGGTGTTGGAGGAGAGTACTAAGGATTCTGTGGAGAGCCAAAAGAACCAACAGATGGGCTCTAGAGCAGATCAAGCCAGAAATCTCCGTGAAAGCCAAGATGACAAAATTGACGCTGTTGTACTTTGGACACATAAGGAGGAGGCATGAATCACCAGAAAAAACAATAATGCTAAGAAAGGTAGAGGGAAGTTGAAAGAGAGGAAAGCCACATGCTAGATGGATGTGCAGTATTAAAGGAGATCACGAGCATGAGTTGCAGGAACTGGGCAGAGCAGTGGAGGACAGGGGGTCTTGGAGATGCCTCAGCAGCAGGGTCGCCATGGGTTATGACCAATGCAAGGGTGGTTAACAAAAACAACAACGATAATTCTTCCCCTCTCCTCTTCTGGTCCAAAACCTGTTTTAGAGAGCTGACTGGAGGAAGGGTTTTGAAGGCATGCAATTGCAAGAGGGACAGAGAGATGCTGTTCTGTCAGGTTCAAGAAAGCAGTAGATCACACCCATAAGACTGCCTGTCACATCCATAACAGATAGTTTGGTTAGTCATATGCAAGACCTCTAGCATGCAGTTTTGAATCTTTACATGATTTACACCTAAGGGTGGATATGAGTCTTCTGGGTAAAAAAATCTAGTAGGAGTTACTGTAGAACCAAAAATAATTACTTACAAATCTTTCACACATACTGTATATATTCTACAAAACAGGACAGGGTAGCCCAGTGTCCTCCACAGATTTTGGCTTTCAATTCCCATAAATTCTTACTACTGTCCATATTAGCTGAATGCCATCCAAACCATCTTAAAGACACCAGGCCTCAGAGCCCTGACACAGAATGGGTGTGTTAGTGCAATTCTGGCACATCATTTCACATGACCTGTTTTCTCATACTGTCAGATGACAAACCTTTGTTCATTCAGTAATTTTGCAATTAGAGCTGCTCATCCATTCAGCTTGTGATTAAAGGAGATGGGTTCAAAGATGCTTCCTCAATGGAACCAAGGTAAAAAGAACAAAATAAGTTGCTTTTGCCACTGAGCATGTCAATATCTACACAACATACTGGACAAAGACAGAATCAAAAGAGAAGAGAAAATGCCTTTATATAAGACTGCATTTGCTCTTCCAGAAAGATATTGTTCAGTGAATCATGTCCTCAGCTACTGAATTTCATACCCTTCCTGGACAGTGCTCTTGTCTGAGCTTGTCTGGCATAACATGCACTATTTTCTCTACAAAATGTAATATATGGAGTGAGAAATTATCACCCATACTCACTGGTGATTTTTACAACTGGGTAGGGTCCTCCTGAGGGCCTAAATACCCTAGAGGCACCAGGTCCTGTCTGATCTTGAAAACTAAGCAAGGTCAGCCCTGGTTAACATTTGGATGGAAGACCACCAACAAATACCAGGTATTGTAGACTATGGCCTGATACAGACAGGCCAAAATAAAGCTGGTTCGAGTCACTTTGGAGGTATGCTGTTTAAATGATACATGCGTCCTAAGAGTCCAGAAGCTGCACCAAAGCCATGCTCCAGTCCTAAGGACTGGAGTGCAGCTTTGGTGCAGCTTCCAGACTCTTAGGATGCATGCATCATTGAAACACCATACCTCCAAAGTGACCTGAAGCAGCTTTATTTTGGCCTGTCTGTATAGGGCCAACATTTTAGAGGAAGGAACTGGCAAAGCTACCTCTGAATATTCCTTGCCCAAGTAAACCCTGTGAAATTCATGAGGTCTGTCAGAGTACAGTGCGCTTTGGGCAGAAAATGTAATAGATGTGGCTATGGCCTGAAACTGGGACAAAGGTGAAGAGGTAACCTGAGTTCAGGTGGCAAACATGATGACTCAATATTTGGAGAGTGCTGAGTCAAAGGAAGCTGATGACAGAGGGGCAGGAGGTGAAACCAGCAGGCTTCAATTCTGCAAAGTCACAGCTGTCAGGTGACAGGAAATTGGGTGACGTACCAGTAGGAGGATGGACTCAAACCCCAGGAGGGGAAACTGTATATGAGAGTGTGAGCTGAATGTTCAGTGGTTGTGATGGTTGTAAATAGGAGTCTGGCGGAGCACTTTGACAGTCTGTTGTATATATTGGAACCAAGATGAAAAACCTCTTTGTGAGTACTCATCAGTCTAGCAATTATTTGTATAACTGGCAGCGTCTGCATGGGAGGAATTTCTCTCTCGTCTGTGCAGAGCTTCACAACTGAGACTGTCCTGTGGTGTCCCTGTTCCAAGCGTATGTCTTCTGCATGTTGCATGTTGAATCCTGATTTTACATGCCCCAACAGGGTCACCATAAGTGAACAGGAAACGTGAAGGCAGATGCATACACAGGGTTCCTCCTCCCTCAGAGACGTCACCGGAACCAGCTGTCCTGTGAGAAAAAGCAGCAAAATTATCTGATGGGGGGGGGGGGGAAGAGAGAATAGATCATCTGAACCCTCAGCTTTAGCTGCATTGGTGAGAACAAAAAATCAGGAGGACAATGGGTCCATTTTGTAATACAGTACTAGTAACATCTAGCTGCACTACAGCTTATGTTAGGAAGGGTGGGTCACTAAGCTATCTCTTGGAGGCCTAGCAACTGTGAACAGTCCAATTTGACTTTTTGCCGGCATCTGTGCCTGGCATCCTCAGAGAATGCTGACATGGAAATGAGTGGGGTATGTATACTGTGTGACCCTTTGGTTGAGAGGAAGTGATTTATACTTTGACTTTTTCTATTTCCTCATTTTCTAGTTTGAAATTGTGTAGATTATCCCTGATCATTGTTTTTGTTTTCATTTATGTTCAGATGTAAGCCTGCCTTTGCACTTTCTTCCTTGATCTTCCTTAGTAGTTGTTTTAGGTCTTTCATGTTTTCTCTAATAGTATGGTGTTATCTGCATACCTTATCTTTTGTTGATGTTCCTTCATCCTACACTTGTCCCTCCACATTTCTGGCTTTGACTTTTGCAGATTTGATTATTCACAGATTTAATAACCTAGGAATACCAACTCTGTAGTCAACTTTAACCAAAATTCACACTGAAGGACCTAGAGGTTCCTAGAGAGAACACTCCTAGGCATTTGTAACTCCTCCAGCACAATTCTGTGGTCAGTGTCTGGGAGATGTTGACCACAGAGTTGCACTGGAGTACCTAGAGATTCCTAGAGATGTGTTATCTCAGATAGAAACGTAGCGTTTTTGTTGTTTTTCCATTCATGGGGGTCCTGTGCCCCTAACCCCAGCGAATATGGAGGAATGAGTGTATTTTCACTCCTCCTGCTTCTGTGGTCAATCCTGCTTTTCTTATAATATGATCTGCATATAAGTTAAAAAGATAGGGTGAAAGGATGCAGCCTTGTGTGACCACTTTGCCAATTGGGAACCATTCAGTTTCTCTGTGTTCTGTTCTAACAGTAGCCTCTTGTTCAGGACTATCAGATGTGTTGACACTCCCATGTCTTTAAGGGCATTCCATAGCCTTTCATGATCTATGCAGTCAAAGGCTTTGCTGTAGTCTATAAAGCACATGCTGATTTTCTTTTGGAATTCCTTAGTGTGCTCCATTAACCATCATATATTTGCAATGTTGTCCCTGGTTTCTCTTCCTTTCCTGAAGCCCGCTTGGACCTCTGGGACTTCTCTCTCCATGTATGGTTGGAGTCTGTGTCACAGAATTTTGAGCATAATTTTGTGTGGGACATTAGTGCTATGGTTCTATAGTTGCTTCAGTCTTTTGTGTCTCCTTTATTGTGGATGGGGTTGTATATTGATTGTTTCTAATCGGTTGGCCATCATTTTGTTTTCCATCTGCTGACATATGTTGGTTAGTGCTAGACTATGTCAATGTGGATTGCAGCAGTTCAACTGGAATATCATCTGTTCCTGTTGACTTGTTTTTGTTTTTTGCAATTTCTCTTATTGCAGCTTCCACTTCACTTTTTAGAATTTTGGGTTCATCTTCATATGGCTCTTCATTCCATGTGTCCTTCATTTTGTAATTTCTTTTATATAACTCCTCTGTGTGTTGCATTCAATGCCTTTTTATTTCTTCCTGGTCTTGAATATCATGTCACACAAGTAAAAATATCATGTCACACAATATCATGTAATCATGATGTTGATTATGTGAATATCGTGTCACACAAGAATTGAATATTATGTTATATAGAATTATCATGTCACACAAGTTAGCTAATGTGATGTTGAATGGAGGAAGGAATATTCCTATGAAGGAATAAGAGAATACAGGTATATAATTTCAAGCTGAGAAGGTAAAATTAATAGGTGGGCACTGAGGTGAAGCAAAATTCCTTTAGCTTAATAAAACACCTGTCACAAACAATCCAATGTGCTTTCTTTGTACGTTCAGAAGAGGTATCCATAGGGGTAAGCTTTGACTTGTCAAACGTAAGAAGCAAGAGCTGGTTGCCCATGGGAGTTCTAGATTCGAGTTCTAGTTTTATCTGTTTAACAGCAACCTGTTATCTCAGGAGAACGTTTTTATTTTATATTTATGAGCATTGTTTTTAAAGTATCCAAAGATAAATGACAGGTAAGGGAAATAATGAGTTCATGTGTTGGATTCAGGTAGAAAAATAAAACTTTATTATGCTTAGAATGAATTTGTAAAGGCTTAAATTAAAATACTAGGTTTGCTATTGCAAGCTGTTTGGCAACATTCTCATGTATAATTTAGTAAGAATGTTTGCCCTGTAACTTCTGTCAACTGTTCTAACGGCTGTAGTTGAACTCCCAGGTTCTGAAAATGCAGAATATATTAAGCATCTCTGTCCTACCATTTCACTACATTTATTTACTTGTAACAGAATCTGCTAAGGCACAGCAAAAAGTCTGATGGTAGAATGACTAACTTTTTCTTGAAACTGGAACTGTTTGCATAACAGCCAGCAAGTCTTATGGAACTCATTATTTTAAGAGGAAAGAATGCATGTCATCAGTTGCAAAGGACAAGAACGTGCGGAAGAATGTTTCCCCAGGGTTTTCAAAGAAAGCATTTTATATATCTCAGATTGTGGCATTGCTCATAAGATCCCAATTTGTGATCTGTCAATCAAATTCATCCTTCCTTGTGTGTGGGAATCATACCTGCTATTGAGGATAGACGGTCGTGTCTTTCAAAGATTTATCTCAAATACTAAATGCAAAGGGATAGTTAATTTTCTCCCCTTTGCAAGAATTTTCTTTATGAAATATTTTTGTTGTTAGCTGCCTTTGCGTGAACTTCAACCCTAGGCAACCCAATGAATGAGAGACCTCCAAGTCATTCTATCCTCAGCAGCCCTCCTCAAGTGCTACAGACTCATGGCTGTATTTTCCCTGTTTGAGTCTATCCATCTAGAGCAGTAATTCTCACAGTGGGCGGTATGCCCCCTCAGAGGGTAGCGGGAAGATCTGGGAGGGGGTGAGGGGAAAAGGGGACAGTAGGGAGGTGGTGAGGGAAAGGGATATGGCGGGGGGGGCATTCAGTCAGTTAGTCAGTCAGTCAGTCAACTTTTATTAGGCATAGAAAAACAACATGCATTTACAATAAAACTTCAGGATCATTATTAAAATTTAAACCATAATCTTGTTGCCTCCACCAGAAAATTGGCCATTAACCTGGTAATATGTGGATTCTGATCTTCCAGTAAGTATTCCACTGATAACCCATCCAAATAGATATTCATTTCCAATAACCTTCTTAACAATTTCCCCCTTGGAATTATATACAATGGACAAAGCAATACGCTCCAATCAGTCAAAATACTGGTGTGCAGGAAAGACAAGGGGAACCAGCAGCCTTTAATACTATGATGGGGAGGAGGGTTGCATGAAACCTTTTTCATGGTCCCTTAAAACCACAATTCAGCATCACTGACCATTTTGTATGGTGGTGCCTCCTGCTCTTTGCCTGCCTGTCTAAGCTCCTTCTCTTAGCTTCATTTTTCATTGGTGGTGGCAGTGGTGGTTGCGAAACTTTTGCAAGGTTTGGGTGCAGGATATTGCTTCTCTGGGTCAGAACAGCATCATTTGGAGACAGACTGATTGACTGGAGCACAGAGTTAAAGCATGTGACAGTGGGGGGAAAGTGGCAGCAAAAAGGAGCTTTTAAATTTGTGAGCTTTGCTGGGACTTGGCTAGCAAGTTCGAGCTACTCTGCTGCTCCTGTTTGCTTTCATCCAACAGGCTGAGAGAAGTGGTAACAGAAGAAGCAATGCTACTGTATTTGGTAGTGGGGAACACCTGAAGCTGTGTAGGGAAGACACGTGTCTGGTAAAGGAAAGGAAGGAGTGTCTAGTATTAATTCTTGGAAAGAGTCCTTCACTTTGGAGCAGCTCCTGTAGTTAAAATCTTTCCCTTTCCCCATATGAGCTAGTCTCCAATCCAGGGCTTGTAGCCTCTGTAAACCCCCTAGACACACACTGGCTGCACCCCTCTCCACCCCAACAAAGAAGGATTGAGAGTCCTTTCTCATTGTGGAGAAGCTACACCCTTTGCATTCATCTGATTTGTGATCAACAACTGAGCAGCTGACTGAGGAGCGACAGAGAGGACTCCTGCCCACACTGGCCTTTGCTGGAGGAGCAGCATGGGCAAGAGGCTTCTTGGTTGCTGTTCCCAGGGTGATCAGGTGCAAGGTGAAAAAGATTGGATATTTTGAATTTGAGGTAGAACAGTAGACCTAATGTCAAGAAATATTTAAGGTGATGTGTGTAATAGGGTCGTCGCCCAAGACAAAAGGGGGCAGTAGTCAGTAAAAGTTTGGGTACCACTGATCTAGAGTGTGGTCTTTCTTTTTTCCTACTGCCTTACCAAATAAGGTACAGTACTACCTTACCAAATATTATTGTATTTTCTAGTATGCCATGTCTTCTCATGATATGTCCAGTGTACAAAAGTCTCAGTTTAGACAACTTGGCTTCTAGGGAGAGTATCAGCTTGATTTACTCTAGAAGACCCACCAACTTATTAGAAGTCTACAGTATCCACAGAATTCTTCTCCAGCACCACAACTATGATTTTCTTCCTATCAGCTTTCTTCACTGTCCAGCTTTCATACCTGCTCATAGAAGAAGAGGAGGAGATGGTGATGATGATGATTTTATTTACTTATATCATGCCTTTCTCCCAGTATAGGGATTCCAGGCAATAAAGAGCAAGTTAAAAACAATACCATTTAAAAACAGTGTGTATTAAAAATTTTTAAAAAATATTCAAAGTTAAAACAATTATGCATTAAAATATAAAATATATTTTAAAACCTATACAGACTTTAGAATCTGAATTACACTGCATTTATAGCTAAATCCTTGTCACTTTGAAAAGGCCTGACACACAAGATTGTTTTTAGGGTGGCTGTGAATGCCACTCTTGAAATGAAATCCTACCTTCCCCAAGGACAACAACTCTCTCTCTCTCTCTTTTCCCCCCTCTCTGTGGGTGTATATGTGTTTAAAAGGGGGTCACTGTCATGGTTATTCCCACCTTTGTGATGGGAAATATGATTGCTTATATCATCCTAATTTTAGTATTCAGTAATATATAGTCAGTCCCCCGTATCTTTGGATTCTACATCCATGGATTCAACCATCCACAGCTTGAAAATATGTATTTTTAAAGTTCGAAAGAGCAAACCTTGATTTGGCTATTTGATATAACTGGAACTGGGCTACTTAAAAGGGGCAGATTTTTTTCTGCTCCTTTTTGGCTCGGCTCTTCTGGGTTGGGACAGGCTCGATGCAGCTGTGTTCGGGGCGTGGTTGTGTAAATGCCATGCCACCAATGCAGCCCAGTGGTGGCCCATTTGGCCTGTCTGTTTGAGGCCTTAGGAAGACTCCAGTATTTAAAGCAGAGATAGGAGATAGGCTAATGTTGGTAGGAATTGCAGCATAAGGAGGGTTATACGATTTCCACCCCTGATTTAAAGGTCATAATGGTTCAATATGTAATTTAGAAGTGTTTTTATTTATCTCAGTGGGCTCTTTACTTCCAAATAAACATGCAGAAGATCGCAGTGATGCAGAAATTAATGGAAAATTTCAATATTCAGATGAGTCTGACCTTTTTCTTGGCTTTTGATTGGCAGTCATTTGCAATTAGTGCTGCTTAACAATTAGTGAAGAATTTATCTTTTTTTCTTTCAATATATAAGTACAGTCACCCCTCCTTATCCACAGATTTTTTTATCTACAGATTCAAGCATCAACAGCTTGACAATATTAAAAAAATTATAAATTCCAAATAGCAACTCTTGATTTTCCATGTTATATTAAGACACCATTTTCCTTTCCCACTATATTTAATGGGACTTGAGCATCCATGGATTTTGTTATCCACAGGGGATCCTGGAACCAAACCCCAGTGGATAACAAGGGCCCACTGTAATGTTTGTGACATTGATCCGCCTTGATGTTTTTAAGAATACTTTGGAGGCTGTGAAAACAAACATATAGTTATAAGATTTCTTGTTCTTAATGGAATGTTGATGGTAAGCCTCTGATTGGAATCCATATTGATTTTATAAGACTTATTTCTCTTTTTAGTACTAAAACAAAATAAAAATAATATAATTAATGTTTTCTCGAAACAGATGCAGGATGTAGGCCATATTCTCAACTCCCCCCCCCCCAAGTGAAAAACAAAGAGAAGGAGGAAGGGGGGGGGGAGGAAAATACACCTCTCTTATTTGGGAGTAGGGTTGCCATTTCACTCAGTAGCTAAATCATGCTGAAGCATTCAGAATGCTGGCAAATGTGAAAAATCAATGCAAAATGAACCATGTGAAAATTATTGTATTATTCATATTCTTCATACATAATTCTTCATACAGTAGTACTAGTATAATAATTATCTTTAAAAACTGAATCCTTGTAATTATTAATTTCTGTCATGCAAATTCATCCCAGACTTTAAAAGGGATTCTAGATGCTGTGTTCCAATTTTGCACTCTTTGAAGAGAAAGCACTGTGCCCCTCATTCTTTGTCTACATGAAAGAACAGCTTGCTGTATGAGATATGGCTCCATCCAGTTCCCCTTTACAGTGTGAATAATGGCCTTTGGGCTTTGAACAGGCAGAAATTAAAAAGAAACACCCTGAAGACATTTTGTGGTAGCATACGCCACAGATGATGGCTGTGTTGATCAAATACAGTACTGTTTAAATAGTTCTTATGTAAAAAGTTACTTAAACTTTTGGAATTTTGATTGGGCACTGCATCTGTGTATTGGACATCTGTGGATAACTGAAGAATTTGCTAGCCAAACACTCTTCTCCCATAATTTACTGCACAGGTCACCACTTCATAACTCATAACACATGTAGAATGTTCCTAATTCCTTGGTGGTGTTTTTTCTAGATGTTTTGCTTTTATTAGATAATCTCATTATTGAAAACCACACTATGCACAAAGAGATTACGTACTTACAGTTTTAACACACTCAGTAGTAAGGTTATCATTGAGTCACACAATGATATTTGCATAATTATAATATATGAAAAAAGTCATTACAATATATTTGAGGTAAACATCCATGAAATTTTAGAAGAACTTATGTATAGACTTTTGATACTGAACTTAATATTTGAATACCATATTTGTACAACCCAGTCTAGATTTTCATAAACCAATAATATGTGCATGCTCATTGTAATGGCGTGCAGCCCTTTAACTGATGATTTGCTTTTGAGAACGAAACAAAATAGGAATCTGAAGTTTACCTTAACTTCCTTGCATGACAAACTGGTGATACTTGTTAATGACTTTCAGACATGCTAGATACAGGTTTGGAAGCCATTTATAGTAGGTCGTGTTTCACAAATACTTTCCTGGTTTGCTAATATTAAGGGAGATGTGAGGCAGTAGCAGTATATGCAGGTAGTATAGAGATCTTGTATATCCTGCATTTTAAAGCTAGGATTTAATTGATCAAATCAGACAGTTTACTTAGAAATGAGACCTAATTTCCTCACAAACATTCACAATTTCTATCTTTCTCCTTTGTGAAAAAAACTGCAAATGTAATATATGTACATGCAAGCATTACTTGGGTGTGTTGTATTTCCACAACAATAAACCAGGAATTAAGAAATGATCATGTGGTTTCTATTAATTCTAACTTTATGTAGAGCAGGTTTGGAATGTTGGTGGAATGTTATTTTACTTTCTCTTCTAATAAAATGCTTTTGGCTGTTAATAGTGCTTGGATCTGAAGGCCCAGAAGTATCAGGTTATTACAATTCTTGGTGCTGGTTCCCTTTCCCCCATTTGTTTTGTGTGTGTATTATATCTAGGTACTTTACAATATAGAAAGGTAGTAGAAACAAAATAGTTTTGTTTGTTTTACTAATATATATGCTTTCTATTGTTGCCATTGGGGGTTTCTTGACTCATTCTCATATAGACTAACAAAACCAGAGGTTTCTTAGGTGGGTTACAAACCGCCACTTGGGACGTCCTCAGGACGTCCCAGTTTAAAAAAGGGGCGTCTCTTCCAGACGCCCCTACTCCTGTTACGGACTCTGTCCGTAACAAATGGCGGCGGCCATTCCACACGGCTGCCGCCATCTTGACGTAACGGACGCTGTGCGTCCGCACGTCACGTGGCGCTAATGACATCATGAGTGCGCCATTGGCGCCTTGCGTCGTCATTAGCGTGCCGCCAGAAGAAGCTCCATTTTGGAGCTTTTTTGCTCCGTAAGGGAGCCGCGCGGTTTGGCTGCGGCGGCTCCCTCACGGAGCAAACAGCAGCACTGGGAGACCGACGCAAAGCAGCGGTTTGTAACGCCTCTTAGAGTTCAAGTCATGCTCCCAGGCAGTTCTTCCTTGCACTGATGGTTGAAACTTGGGGAAACGTGACCTTTTAGCTACATTTGTAAAAAAGTAAAATAAAAATTAAAAAAGGAAATTCATTTCATAATAATGTTCATCATAAGTTGCACTGTTAATATTTCAGATATGAGAATTTAATGTCTGACCAAGTTCTGCATAATGGATTTTATTTTCTAATAGTAGCAGAGTGACTTTTCAATTCTGTGTGTTTGCATACATACTTGCAAGTCACATGTTGGCTTATAGCAACTCCATGAATTTCATTTGACATTTGTACATAAGGAGCACTCAGATTTGCTTTGCCATTGCCTTTTGCTGACTATAACTTATGGCACTCAGTATTCTCTAGTGGCCTCCCATCCAAGTACTAAACAGGGCTGACTCTGCTTAAGTTCCAAGATCAGATGGGACCTGGTGACTTCAGGGTATTTAGGTTTCCTTTTAATCTGTAAAGGGAGCTAATATTGCATTTTTCAGTTTCTGAAAAATTTCTGGTTCCACTTCCAAAAAAACTGTGTGTGGGGGGGGAAGGTTTCTAGAAAATACCAGAAATTTTACATCTATGTTTAGTGCAAGACTAGGAGCTACCTTTGCTAGATTTATACAAACTGTATACCTGTATTGCTATATTCCTCACACTACAGTAGTTTCAAATGTGAATGAGAACTGTGGCTTCAAGCAAACCGGACAAAAAGAGTGGCCACAGACCACTCCTGCCCCAATTGCTACTAGAATTCTTTGAGAAATTGTCTCTGTATTTAAAGAAAGCCTTCCTGTGATGATGATGATGATGATGATGATGATGATGATGATATATGTGTGAGAGAGAGAGGGGGGAAAGAAAATCGAAATACTCTAAAAAAACAAAGCTAAGCAGGGTCAGCTTGGTTAGTTCTTGGATGGGAGGTTACTAATGAACACCAGGTGCTGTAGGCTATATTTAGAGGACAAAATTGGTAAAACCACCTCTGTATATTATTTTCCTAAGAAAACCCTATGAAAGTCATGGGATTGCTATAAGTCGACAGGGAGCATGAAGGAACATACATATGAGAGAAAGAGAGAGAGATGTGTGACAGAGAAAGCAGCATGAGCTCTTCCTTCTGACTGCCCTCCTTGCTCCCAGGCATTTCCTCCCTGCTCTGATAGTTGAAATTTGGGGAAATGTGTCTTAATATGAACCTCCTGTGTATTCCTGCCTTGATAAAATGAAATGCTTTGCCTTGCCAGATCATTTAAAAGAATAGCTATTACAAAGAGTTTGTTGTGGAGTAACAGCTTGGGTGGGAGGGCTTACAGCAATTTCTTATTGAGCTCTCTAATTTATAATTTACTGTATTTTCAAATGTAAACTTGTGAGTAGCAAATGCATTCTACCTTTCAACTGTTCTGAGATGATAAATTTATTAAAAGGCCAAAAGATATGATGTGAAGAGAAACCAGAGTATGAAAATGATAAATTTGGAAGACATCAAGACATTTGGTGATTTAAAAAATGTCAACCTTGTACACATTTGGAAAGTATTTATTTTGGAATTAGAAATTTAACATGGTTGAAGTGTTGTTTAAATTCTTGCTATAGTAACTATCATCTTTCTCATCTGTGTGTCTTTTTGTTTTTCTCTGAGCATATCATGAGTACCATTCTTCTCACCCCGCAATGATAGCTTGCTAAGATCTTATGTCATGTTACTAACATCATGGCAACCTTTCATGATTTCATTGCTTGTTGACTTATTTATTATGGTTATTTCTATGCTGCATTTCCACCAAACAGGGAAATTGTAAGTGGCTTACAATATAAAACATTGTTAAAATCCACAAAATGCTTATACACAATTAAAATCAAGGGTGATAGATAATGTTTGTACTCCCTGGTAATAGAAAAGGGGTGGTGGTGGATGGGGATGGTGTGGTTCTGGGGAGGCTGCAACCCTGAAAGCATTGACATTACTGTCCCACTGCTTAGTTTGTCTGCATGATAGGCCCTCCCATCTTCTTCCAGCCCTACTCTCCAAAAAGTATGGAAAACAGCTGCATTCTGCCATGCCCTCCAATTATTGTTGTTCCTATAAAATTATTTAGAAAGCTGCAAGGGGTCAAATTGAGGATCCATGCCACCAGTGGTGTCCATTGTGTTGGCAAATGGATGCAGTTGTAACAACTCCATAATTTTAGCTAACAAAGCTACAGTCGACAAAACTCCATTGCCCTTTGTGTCATTGCAACTTAGGGCAAGTCTATACTATCCAGAATATTCAGAGCTGCTCCTAGAGAATTCTGGTCCTAGAGCTGCCCTAAATGCCCCCCCCCTCCTCACACACACACCTCAGTACTCCAGAACAACACCAGGCAGCTGTCTACACATATGTTCTCTGAGGTTGAAAACAAGGTGCCCAGCATTGATCACATGTTTGGGCACATAATTGTGAGCTCAGAGTGAGTGACCTGCAATGGCAGTGGTGGTGTCAGGCAGTAAACAGCTGCCCCCCATTGCCATGGAGTGTTCTGGATTTTCCTGGAAAACCTGGAGCAAAAGGTAAATCTTTTAAATCTAGTTTAAGGGAAGGATGAGTTGGATTCAATGTGGAATTGGCCTCACATTAACAATTCAGTTGCGGCTTTGGCCTGTGTCAGGAAGAAAGGGCACGGTGAATGCAGTAGGACATCAGTTCATTTGGTCCATGTAGATGTGCCCTTCGTTTCCAGTCCTATTTGATTTTGTTGATCATTTTCCATATGCAAGGGAAGAACCTTTTCAGACTTTACCATTGTGCCCTTTCTGGCTAAGGTTAGCTGCCTGCTGTCGTAAATTCCTCCAGCTTCAAATGCTAGACATAAAGATAATTGTGTATCCTAGCCCTGGAAGTGAATAGCTGTTATACAGAAAAACAACTTGCAAATAGTTGTTGAAGAACTATTTAGTTGAAGAACTAAATAGTCAACTGATATTGTGGTGTTAATAAACCATATTGTGTGCAATAACAAGTGACAGCACAGTCTGATAAAAGGTCTAACCCAGACTGAGTTTCCCTTATCTGGAATTCAAAAATATGAAATATTCCAAAATCTAAAATTGTCCACATGGGTAGCTGAGACAGTGACAACTTTGCTTTCTGATGGTTCAATGTACACAAACTTTGTTTCAAGAACAAAATGATTAAAAATCTTGTATATAAATGTACCTTTAGGCTATAAGGTGTGTATAAAACATAAATGAATTTCATGTTTAGACTTGGGTCCTATGAACAAGATATCTCATTATGTATATGCAAATATTCCAAAATGCAAAACAAAAACAACCCACTATGAAACCCAAAACACTTCTGGTCCCAAGCATTTAAGGAGACTCTACCTGTAAATGTAGACGTGAGGTGCCACATAGAGAATGGTGTATAGTATAAACTGTATAGTATTGTATGGTTTGAGTATAGGATAATTTGTATCTGTGGCAAGGATGGAAAACCTTAGGTTTTCTAAAAGTTTTAGGTTTTTGTCCCCCAAAGTCCCATCTGACATGGATATTGAATAATGGGTTATGAAAGTTGTAAACCCAAACAACTTGAAGGTAAAAAGCTCTTCACTCCATCCCCTGTTTTGAGAGTGGGGGACTATTTGACAGTCTTAAAAGCTGATTAATGTAAAGATAGTATTTGGATATTCTTGAGGACCTGCAGGAATGCTGACTTACTGATGATGCCCAGTTATTCCCACTTACATTAGGAGCACTCTGTTGTTTGTTTCTTCAAGAGATTTGATTAATTATCTACCAAACACCGCTCTTGAAAAACTGGAAAAGTACTTACGTTATGCATTATTGATTTTACAAGATGAGACATGCTTGTTTTTAATGTTTGTTCATTGAGCAGATAGAATTTGGTTGCCAAGAATATTGTAACACTCTGCAGTTGAAGGTGTTGTTAATTGTAGATCCTGACTTGAAGCTATAGTACCTTAATCAAAACAAGTCCTTCTTACTAAACTGGAAGGTGAGAGGAGATGCTGCTTTCTCTATAAGTTGAATGTACTGGGTGTACCTGAAAGCTGAAAACTGATCTGGTGAGCCTGATGACCAAACTGGAGAAGTCTGAAACAGCGGTACAAATAAATTTATGTGTGGCTTTGGAAATCTTACTTTCAATTTCTCAGACAAGTAGATATTACAAGCACTTGCTTTTTAGAAAGAGTCTTGAGCCTGAGTGTCTGTCTCAGCCTTCTTCAATCTGGCACCTCCACACATTTTTATATTAGAACATCCATCAGCTCCCGCTACATTGGATAGAAAACAATCCTAGACACTGTGTTTGCCATCACTCACAACTGCTTTGTCTGCTAGGGCTATAAAACCAGGACCTCACAGGGCTGTGCTGCAAAACATTCCAGCAAAGAGAATGGGAGCACCACAGTGACTATCTGGGACCAGGAGGAAGAAGAAGAAACTGCTGGTTCTACTGCTACTTAGACATCGGCCTTCAAAGTGCCTTCTAAAAAGCAGAGCCCTCCCTCCAGTCCATCTGGTGCCATGAGGCCATGGAGGGAGAGATGCAGGCCCAGCTCCATCAGGCCTGGCCTAGATTAAGAAGCCGAGCCAGTCCACCTGCCTTGGTCCAGCCCTCAGAAGGAGAGAAGAACTGCTGGACCTGATCCCCTTCCCGACCACCATTCCCTTCTCCTTTTGTGTTGTGTCTTTTTAGATTGTAAGCCTGAGAGCAGGGAATCTTCTAAATAATAATAATAATAATAATAATAATAATAATAATAATAATAATTGTAAGCTGCTCTGAGAACCTTTAGGGCTGAAGGGCGGGGTATAAATATCGTAAATAATAAAATAATGTGATAAGAAGAAGCATTTTGCCATTTGGTAAATTACTGTAGCCAGACTGTGGACATCTCAGGCAAAAATCCAAGCAGGTTGTTTCCCACAATTCTTATTTCCTATTTCACAGTTTCTACTTTCTTTTAAAGGTTGTTAGCTCTGCACTTTTCCTGAACAGACATTTCCTGAGGTGTGCTTCAGCTGGTTGTGCTGCTGCATATCAGGCAACTCTCTCTCTTTTCCCCACTTTGATGCAGATGAGGTGGTATGCTTTGTGTATTTGGGGAGGAAATTGCTGTCTGTCACTAGTAAGGGCTTGTTTGTGGTCATGTTTCCAACACAGTCAGATCTTGAGGTTTGTAGCTGCTGTGCAAGGGTATGGTTATTGCTGTGGGTTCTTGGATAATGGCAAACTGATGGAGGTGAACTTTCCCCAACATATCTTTTGTATCTCAGGTCTAATCTGCACTCTAGAAATAATGCAGTTTTGATGCTGCTTTAACTGCCATGGCTCAGTGCTGTGGAATCCTGGCGTTTGTAGTTTGTTGGGGTACCAGAGTCTCTGACAAAGAAGGCTGAATGTCTTACAAAACTACAAATCCCAGAATTTCCATAACATTGAGCCATGGCAATTAAAGTGGAATCAAAGTGCATTATTTCTGCAGTGCAGATTAGACCACTATTTCAGTGACAGCAGGGAAAGTCTTCAGAATCTTCCTGGAATGTTGTTTGGTTTTTTAAATTCATATTTACTGTAGTTTGAACACCTCATGCCTTTCATTGTTTGCTTTTTATTCATTTGTCAGAATTCCATTCTGCTCTGAATCCTCTCTAGATCCTCTTTTCACACTGCTAATAATAATTTTATCATTCATAGATATTTATTTGGGGTTCATACCAAGATCTGATACATATACATCCAAAACACTATGCAGAAATCATCCAGTTTGAGACCGCTTTAATGGCCCTGGCTCAGTGCTAGAAAATTCTGGGAACTGTAGTTTAGTGAGACATTAAGCCTTCTCACCAGAGAGCTCTGGTGCCACAATAAACTCTAATTCCCAGGATTCCCTAGCACTGAGCCAGGGCAGTTAAAGTGGTCCCTTCTGCAGGTGTTTTGGTCTGTACTTTCTTTTGTGTCTGAAAATGGATTGCTGTTTCTTTTGCATCTGAAACATAGAAGCATGATTAGAACCTATAGTCAGTATTTTTTTTAAATCTATCCCCCCCCCCCCAATTTGGGGATCCGTTACTATAACCCATTACTAAAGAAATGGCGAGGAACATAGAGAATACTCCTCAGACTGACTTTCCAAACCCTAAACTTCAAAGGTTGTCCTTGCAGCCCTTTTTCTCAGATTTCAAGAGTATTGTTCCCTTATGTTGCTTTAAAAAGAGAGGCAGACCTGTTGCCTGCAGTTTAGCTGAAATAAGGAAAGTGAGTTTGAAGGAGAGGAAGAAAGAGGCATTAATCTAGGGAAAAACAGCACAACAAATAACTGTGTTTAGGATGGTTTTAAATACAATAAATGAGGAAGCGAACCAAATATGGAGTGGGAAGAAAATCCAAAATTGACATAAAAATTGATGGAGACAGGCAAAACGAATAATTCTGAGTTTAATAAGGCTCAGTTTTTCTTCAGTTGTGCAAATACAGATTGGGATTCTGCTGTGATTCAACTAATTTAATAAAATATAGAATAGAATAGGATAGGAAAATTACTAATAATTTGATTTTTCTTTTTTAAAAAACTATACCTGTATTTTTTCCAAATTTCTCCTCCCCTGCAATTAGCTTTGATGTTCCCAGGGGCAGATTACGTTGTGCTGAACGTACTTCAGAAATGACAAAAGTAAGAGACTGACAGATAGTTTTAAATACAATGCAAACTTAAATTGAGAGGAAGGCTGACATTTTAGCATTCCATTTTCAAAAACCTTCTGACTGATAAATAATTTATGTGCAGTGAGCCATCCTAAAAAATTAAATATGAATAAGGAAACCTTGCTCTGCTATTGTACACTGAAGCTTTCTAATTTCTGAAGTAAATTCTGTTGTGTTGAGAGTTTGAATTCTTCTAATTAAGGTGATCAGCATGGGTATATCTTAAATAACGAAGAAAATGTTGAATTAGAATGCTTGGAAGTAAATTGCATCAGTGGTTTATTGTGAGTAAACTGTTTTGCTTTCTCCCAAGATTCATAAGCTTCCTCTTTTTGTTATTTCAATTCAGCAAACCAGGCAAAGTGGCAAGTAATGCAAATTTCCCCCTCCATTTGTAGTAGAAATTGTTTAATTGTAGCAATTTGTCAAAAAGCAGCAGTAAAGAAGCAGTATCTTCTTATGTAATTGAAGGTACCTCACTGAGAGAAAGTGGCTGGATATAATTGATAATTACTGGAAAAAGTCTTCACAGGCAGTCATTTTCTAATTTAGACATTTTTTTAAAAAAATATCTTCCCACTACTCTTGCATGTTTTATAGAATCATTTAATCTGGGCTAGGAATTCTTTCTTTACCTCTTTGCTTTGAACTGCATGTAATTATTTTGCAGAGAAAACATAATCTAAAACCCATAGAAATAGGGGAGAAGTATTGAAATTCCAAAATTTGGAATTAACTCATGAGGTCCATAGTTAAAATGAGTCCCAGGATGGGGAGGTGCATGAGTTACTGGGAGGTGTGAAGATTTTATATGACAACAAACATCAATACCTGCTGGAATGGAGACAAAATGGTGCAACTCAGCTGGATAACAACTCAGAAATCCCGTTCCTACTTTAGGTGAAAAGCTTTGCCCTTCTAAGTGGGTAAAATGTCCTTCTTTATTTGTGTGATCCTCTTCACTTGGGATATGGTTTTACATTTTTAAGGTTGCTCCCTTCATTATTGTTATATTGGTGGTGGTGGTAATGTTCTAAGTGCCTTCAAGTTGTCTGTTGACTTATGCAACCCCATGAATTTCATAGGTTTTCTTACACAAAGGCAATTTGTCATTTCCTTCCCCTGAAGTATAACTTACAGCACCTGTTATTCCCTGGTGGTCCCTTCCAAATACTAACCAGGCTTGACTCTGCTTAGCTTCTCAGATCAGACTGGATTTGGTGACTGTACTTTAGTTAATCAAGACCTTGGCATCCAATATTTCTAAATATCATCATAAATAATACTTCAGGGCTGAGTGAGAGTAAAACGGTGTTGTAAAGTAGCTCAAATACCTGTTGTATAATCCTTCAGTACAAGCAATAGCAGAATTAGTATGACCCAGTAAATAATTTGTTCTTAGAATAGAGCTGTTGATAGATGGCTTTCACTAGTAAGCCACAGGAATTTTGACCACTTGATGAAGGATTTGTATATGACTTTTTCTACATGAATGGAGGTAAAGTGCCTTATTGGCCATGACAGTATATTGCTTCTGTGAGAAAATGCAAATATCTTGTGGATAATTAGTTTTTCCTATAGAATTTGTTTCCCCCTCATTGTTCAAATATATAGGTTCTGTATAACATACTTTATTGTTTTGTTTTTTTTAAAACTGGTTTAACTTTTGGGCAACTTGTTCTCTCAAAGTATGGAGTGGAGAAAGTGGCATTCTGAATGTTGTTGGATGACAATTCCCAGAATTTCTTATATCTGAAGGCCGATATTTTCCTATACTAGACTGCCCAAGCTTTAAGATCTTTGGGAGATCCTCTTCTCTCAGTCCCATGGCACTCCCAGGAACATTTGGTGGATACAAGTGAAAGGGCCTTCTTTGTGGCTGCTTCTAGACTTTGGAAATCCCTTCCTCCCCAAGGAGGCTAGCCTGGTTCCCTCCTTGATTTCCTTTGGCTGGCAAGTGAAAACTTTCCTACTCTAAAGTGTGCAGGAATTGTGTTGTTCAGTTGTTTTGTATAGTCTGTATTTTAAATATTTTAATGGCTTTAAATCTATAAATCATTTAATTACTACCTACCTACCCACCCACCCATGTTTTTATATGTTTCTAATCTGTTGTGGTTTAATATTCCATTAGCCTCCTTGAGTCCCACTATTGGGGGAAGTATGAATTAAAATGATAATGATAACAATTTATTTCTCACCATTGGATATGCAGGCTACAGATGCAGAGAGTTGCACTCCAGCATCAGGAGGGCTGCTATTTGGCAACCTCTGGTCTAGGGTGTCACAGATGTCCAGTTCTGGGCACCACAACTGAAGAAAGATGTAGGCAAGGTGGAGTACGTCCAGAGCAGGGCAAACAAAATGGTGAAAGGTCTGGAAACCATGCCTTATGACAGTGGTTCCCAACCTTTCTAATGCCGTGACCCTTTAATACAGTTTCTCCTGTTGTGGTGACCCCCACCAGAAAATTATTTTCGTTCCTACTTCATAACTTTAATTTTGCTACTGTTATGAATCGTATTTTCATTGAATATAAGTAAAGCATAGTGATTAATCACAAAAAAAGCCTCAGAGAATGGCAAAGGCAAAGCTCCTCTGAAGAAACCTGTCCCGAAAGCCCCAGGATAGGTATGCTTTGAGTCTTGGGCATGAAGCCACACTCTCTCAGCCTCAGAGGATGGCAATGGCCATCCCCCTCTGAAGAAAACTGTTCAGAAAGCCCCAGGATAGGTATGCCTTGAGCCTTGGGCAAGGAGCCACACTCTCTCAGCCTCAGAGGTTGGCAATGGCCAGCGCCCTCTGAAGAAACCTGTCCAGAAAGCCCAAGGATAGGTATGCCTTGAGCCTTGGGCATGAAGCCACACTCTCTCAGCCTCAGAGGTTGGCAATGGCCAGCCCTCTCTGAAGAAACCCTTCCAGAAAGCCCAAGGATAGGTATGCCTTGAGCCTTGGGCATGAAACCACACTCTCTCAGCCTCAGAGGTTGGCAATGGCCAGCCCTCCTGAAGAAACCCTCCAGAAAGCCCAAGGATAGGTATGCCTTGAGCCTTGGGCTGAACCACACTCTCTCAGCCTCAGAGGTGGGCAATGGCCAGCCCTCTCTGAAGAAACCCTTCCAGAACCCAAGGATAGGTATGCCTTGAGCCTTGGGCATGAACCACACTCTCCTCAGCCTCAGAGGTGGCAATGGCCAGCCCCCTCGGAAGAAACCTGTCCAGAAAGCCCAAGGATAGGTATGCCTTGAGCCTTGGCATGAAGCCAAACTCTTCAGCCTCAGAGGTTGGCAATGGCCAGCCCCCTCTGAAGAAACCGTCCAAAAGCCCAGGATAGGTATGCTTGAGCCTTGGGCAGGAAGCCACACTCTCTCAGCCTCAGAGGTGGCAATGGCCAGCCCCTCTGAAGAAACCTGTCCAGAAAGCCCAAGGATAGGTATGCCTTGAGCCTTGGGCAGAGGTTGGCAATAGCAAAGCTTCTCTGGAGAAAGCTGACCAGAAAGCCCCATCATAGAAGGGCAGAGGGGTAGTGGTTCAAAGTGAAACTGAAACTCTTTGGCTGTGCTGTCTCTCTTCCTTTTTGCAGAGCTCTATGTTCCTGAGAGAGGCAGGAAAGAGGACTCTGTGGGCAGTTTCTAAGCAGCTGAGGAGGGGCCTGGAGGTGGCTGCTGCTCTAATGGGCCTAGCTTGGGAGCCCTTTGTTTGGGAAGTGGTGCTCTGAGGGGGTCCCCTGGCAACCCCTGGGAAATTGTAATTTGACCCCCAAAGGGGTCCCGACCCCCAGGTTGGGAACCACTGCCTTATGAGGAGACTTGGGGAGCTGGGTGCATTTAGCCTGGGGAAAGGAAGGTTAAGGGGTGACTTGATAGACCTGTTTAAATATTTAAAGGGATGTCATTTTGAGGATGGAGCAAGCTTATTTTCTGCTTCTTCCAAGACTAGACCCCAGAGCAATGGATTAAAAGTACAGTAAAAGAGATTTCACCTAAATATTAGGAAGAACCTTTGGTGGTAAGAGATGTTTGATAGTGGAATATGCTGCCTTGGAGAGTGGCAGAATCATCTTCTTTGAAGGTTTTTAAACAGAGGCAGGATGGTCATCTGTCTGGAGTGCTTTGATTGTGTATGCCTGCATGGCAGAGGGTTGGACTGGATGGCCCTTGTGGTCTCTTCCAACTCGATCATTCTCTGATTCTATAAACTTTGTTAATGCACATTAGACAACTCTGAGAATGTTCTTTTCAACTGTGGGCAGAAAGAGGCACTCCCAAAGTGTATAGTGCAGAGCATCCCAGGTTGGCTTTCCAGGTATCTACAGAACTATTGCCTGTGGTATCAATCTGTGTCTTCATTTTTCATATGTTTTAAGATCTTTATTTAAATTCAGAGACCAGTATTTGATATTCTGACTTTCTATATCCACTACCCCAAACGTATGTCAGAAGTGGCAAATGCACACAACTTCCTCACAAACCTTGCTGAAGAGAAATTTAGCATGTTTTCAAGCTTCAAGCCTGCCACACAAGTTGCTAATTCTGAAATGGAATTCAGCATGGTTTGCTGCCACACAATTAATATTTTACAGGTTTCTTTAATAAGTATATAAACAGCCTGCACTGTATTCATTTGTTGTGTTGATATGGTAGAGCTATAGTGAAGCTTAAAAGTGTATAACTTTGTCTGGCTTGTGTCCAGAGTTAGCATTATCCTGTTCAGTTTGTCAGTGACTTATGTTTTGAGGTTTCATTTTATTCTATCTAATTTTTGAATAAATGTGTATAAAAACATCAATACTTGTTTCCTGGGCCATTCACATTTTATTTATAAAAACAGTAGATTCATAAGAATATTAATGTGAAAACAAAATACATCTGGTCTCAACTATCTTGACAAGATGGTTTACACCAGGGGTAGGCAACCTGCGGCCCGCGGGCCAGATGCGGCCCAGCAAGGCCTTGGGACTGGCCCCTGCCTGGTCCTGCCACCGGAGCCTGTGGCCTCTCGCGTGAGGGCAAAGGGACTTTGGCAGGAGGAGGTGGGCAAGGGGGGGCAAGCCGCAGGCAAGGGGGGCAAGCGGCGGGCAAGGGGGGCAATTGTCTATAGAAGCATGCATTTATATTAACATTTTTTTAAAAATCAGCAAATTTTTTTGTGTGTCCTTTTTTTTAAAATAAAAAGTGTCCTCCATTTGAAAATTTTGTCCTACATTTGGCCTGGTTTATTTATTTATTTAATTTTTTTTTAAAAAAAGAAATTTATTTAATTATTTATTTTTTGGCTTCGGCTCCCCAGTTGTCTGAGGGACAGCAACCCGGCCCCTGGCTCAAAAAGGTTGCCTATCCCTGGTTTACACTGTTTTACATTTGGTAGATGTACCTTTTGAGGTTTGAAGTTGCACAGGTCTTGCTGAAATATTCCATCCCAAATGTGAAACAAGGGGGTTCTGGCCCCCCCCATCCAAAATGCATTTATTTTAATCTGCACAGTGAGGTGCACATGCAGAGATGTAGAAGAAGGATGGGAAGAGTGTGCACTTGGTTCACTTATGGTCTCCCCAGGCTGTTTTTGTAACCTACTCTGTGGAACTTCCCTGTCTTTTCAAGGATTTTTTAAAAAAATAATTTTACATGTCCACCTTCTCCAATGCCCCTTTGAAGCCATACCAATCAAAACCGGAAGTGAGTGAATTATTTCTTTGTTATAATTTTTGTGCATTTCCAGGACCATTGTGGTCCCTGACAGCTGTTGGAATCTCAAATTTGACCCACAGGTGCAGCAGAATTGCCTATTTCTATAGTGATCTTTCTGATCTCTCCTGCTGAGAGCCTGGCTGCCAGGGTCAGACTGTCTGCGCTGTAGAAATGCCCTGTGCAGAACTGAGATGTGGTTTGCAGGCAGGAAAGCTGTTATGCTGGGGCATAACTACTGAGTAGGCATGCGTATAATTGAGCTATGCTTTGTAGTCTTAGTCCTAAAATGTCTTAATTCAGGAGAATTATGCTTGATCTTGCTGGTTTTACATTCTCTCCTCCACTCTGATCCCCATCCTTCTCCTGGACTTGACACCTTTCTCAAACTGAAATTGGGCCCCTGAGCAGAAATGGTCACCCCACATCTGAGTTAGATGGTTAAAACTCAGGGTAGTGACTGCCTTATTATTGATCTTTGTAAACTGCTCAGTGAACTTTTTTTAACCCAAAAGGTGAGCAAAAGGTCTTTAAAAAATAATTTTGGTGGTACAGTCGGTCCGTCTTATACACGGATTTTTTATACACGGATTTAAGCATACACGGTTTGAGAATGTTCCAAAAAAGTATAAATTTATCTTAATTTCCATTTTTTATAAAGGACACCATTTTGCTATGTCATTATATGTAATGGGACTTGAGCATACACGGATTTTGTTATACACGGGAGATCTTGGAACCAAACCCCAGTGTATAACAAGGGTCCACTGTATTCCAAGAACTGGATTCAGAGGCAATCAGTGTAGAGCATTGGTTTACCACTTATCACAGTTTAGAGCAGATATGAATTCATATGGGCTTAGCTTTTCCCCTCAAAGTCATTCTGTGCACCCAAATAAATAAATATTTTTTGTGAGGGTGCACCCTGAATTATTTAGCTTCATTAAATGTATAAGTGAAAATGTGTAGGTCACTCATATTATGTGTCTAGTTTATATATGGGTTATGTATAACTAAATGAAATATATTCTTCTGATAGAAGGGTCTAATAAAATATTATGATGCATTTATTAATTTATAATGTGTCCTAATTCATTTAAATCATGTACAAGCAAGCGTTTTAAAACTATTGAGTACTAGAAAGTACTGTATGTATCTTTTGGTTATCACACTGTTTGGATTCTGCATCCCTTGACATTGTATTTTGGGGCTCTGATTGGAAGTGGCTCTTTCTTTTCTTTCTTGTGACAGTCTCTTCTTAACCTCTCCTTAGAACGTGGTGAATCCTGCTGGAGAATTATTTACTGTTTTACTGAAGATAAATTGCCCTTGTCCTTTACTTCCAGACTTAAAGATGAAGAAAAATAATAGTGCATAGGGCATGGGGGTTTGTTTCCACCATCTGTTTTATATTTTGAGGTTGCATAACACTAACTTTAGTTTGCTGTGCACATTGTCACGAGTAAAATGCTAGTCAAATTACATAGACTAAATGTTGAATCGTTTTAACATGTGGAACTAATTTTCTAGTATTTCCCCCTCCCTTCTTTGGCTTTATAAAAAAAAGAGCTTGATGACATTTTTGGTACTTTTCCAGCTCTTCTTTGCTGAGGGTAAACAGGGGTTTCTAAAAGGTTATGTCTAGAAATACAGTCTCCCTATTGGGGCTTCACTTTAGTGTTTTATGGTCTCAGGTCTAGAAGTCTTCCAGTGTGACTGTAGCTCAGAACAATTACACTATCTCTTATGTTGACTTTTTAAAGAAAAGGAAAGCATTTCTAACTACAGAGAGACTGTAGGAGCTCGGATTCTTTAACGAATAGCCCTAGGTGGAATAAGCTTTCACTATTTTAATCTGTTGTGGAAACACTAATTTGATTCTCTCTGCTGCTCCCATGTTTTTAGAACACTTTGGGAAGGAAGAAAAGAAAAAATTTGGTCATAAATCCTTTCTTTGTTCCTGGGTTTCACGGAAATGGTAACTAGAGCTTGGAATAGTTACATTTTTAGACTACAGCTCCCAGAATCCCCTAGTCAGCATGGTCAGTCGAAAAAGGTAGTCCTTCTAATCTCTGATCTACGCACCTTTTCATATTTCTTGAAACTTTCAATTTGATACAAGAAGAGTTTTGTTTAAATATTTCAGATAACAGTAAGATGGCTTCTTGAAAAAAGGACAGCAGAATATCAATCCTGCTTCCATTCTTCTCCATTGTAGTACAACAACAACAACAACAATTTATTTTGGTCATTGACCAGTATAAAATAAAATATTTAAAACAAAAATCAACCCATTGTAGTAAGATTCCAGTTTGCAGATTGAGATGCTGCCAGATTTTGTCCTCTGTCCTATTTCTTTCAGTCTATAAATGCCACACGTGGAAACGAGGTGTAGCACATGAAATTACTCCGTGTTACTACACTCATCCATTTCAAAAACTTTGGCTGCTCTATCATACAATGAAAACAAGCTGTCAGATTATATACCAATGGTTCTCAACCTGTGGGTCGTGACCCGTTGGGGGGTCAAACAACCATTTCACATGTGTCACCTAAAACCATCGGAAAATACATATTTCCGATGGTCTTAGGAACCAAGACAAATAATTTTATGATGGGGGGGGCACCACAACATGAGGAACTGTATTAAAGGATTGTGGCATTAGAAAGGTTGAAAACCACCACTGTATACAGTGCCTCAAGGTAGCACTAATAAACAGCAGAACTAATTACATCCAAGTCTCAGAGAAAAGAAGAGTTCTAAGTAATGGCTGGACCAGATGTGTTTTGGATTTTTACATACATATATATATATATATATATATATATATATATATCCTGTCCCCCCCAATCAAGACTCAAAAGTAGCTTACAGTTTAACAAAATACAATTAAAAGCATACAGAAGTATGCATTAAATTAGAATCAAACTGCTACAGTATCAAAACATATCATTCATTAAAATAATAAAATGCTATTTAAAAAAGATAAAAGCACTTAAAAACAGTACAACATCCTCATATTTTCAAATACCTATAACTGCATATACATAAATAATGAGATGTCTTAGAGATGGAACTGAAGCACAAAATTTATGTTATATACATAGCCTGAAGGTACATTTATACATAATATTTTTAATAATGTTGTGAATGAAACAAAGTTTGTAAGATTCAACCATTAGAAAGCAAAGATGTCACTATCTTAGTAATCGATGAAACAAGTTTGGGTTTTGGAGTTTTTCAGATTCCAGAATTATGGATAATGGAGACTGAACTTGTACAGGCTGCAGCAAGCATCTGTAGAAGATGTTCCACAAAGTAAGATGTTGGCACATAATTGTGTGCCTTCTTGGTGGCTGCACCTAAATTGAGTAATTTCTTTCACACTTTCCTTCTTAACTTCAGTGTGACTTATGTGTGAGTCATGTGGTTTTGCCTCTTCACTTTTTGGATTGATCTCTTGTCTTTATGGTTATGGTTTTTTACAATTTATAGGTAGAACCAGATGATAAACAATTAAAATTGTTAATAAAAGCAGCTGTAGTCCATGTCTTTCACTAAAATGAACGAGAACAGTTGCTTAAAAGCATAAGCTAACAGTGTATTCCTACACATTCTTATAATCAAAGATGTCTCTCTGATTTCAAACTGATCTTATTCCCAGGCAAGAACATATAGATTTACAGCCTTCGTAACCAAATAGGACATCATTAGTATTCTAATTTTTCATGTTCATGACTACAATCATTTATTTTTAATGTGTCTTCACAAAGCCATGAATAAAGTTCAGGTGAAGGGCCAGCTTTGTACTATGGATAGAAACGTCAAGTCAGCTCAGGGACTATTTCTATCTTTCTTTTGATGTCCAAAAAATCCAGCAATTTATGAGTAGAAAAAGAAAATGTAATGCCTTTTGCATCAAAATGACCCTTTAGTGTATTTCCTTCTGATGTTAAATTATCTTCTCATCTTAATGGAGGTGGCATGGGAGAAGATGTTTGTAGTCTTAGTAACTGATCAGAGCTTTCAATAAGGGTATAGAATGAGAATGCTTTATAGTGTTGGCTTCTTTAGAGTAGTTGTATTTTGCCTTTTTAATCCTTCTAGGCTCACTGGGACTTGTAAACTGAAAAGATTTACTGCTGCCCTCTCTAGGGGTGGCCATAGAATTAAGAGTTCAAATTTCTTAAATTCCTGAATTCCCCAAGGGGGAAAGGAATAAGGGAAAGTGACAGTCATAATCTCAGTGGAGCAAAATGTAAAATTATTGCACAGTATGGTGTATGACTATAGATATGTCTTATCTGAATAATGATTTCAGGAGTGCTAAGAATTCAACTTGACAGGGTTGTCCTTGTATCTTCATTTATTTAGATGCTGGGTGTGTCTCACACACACACACACACACACACACACTCTCTCTCTCTCTCTCTCTCTCTCTCATACACACAGTCATGTAAATTGCCCCCTTGCTTCAAGAATGGTTATGTTGCATGCACAGTAAAGGTCAGTGGATTAAACTAGACTGAAAAATTACTTTAATGTTGCACAAGGTCATTTTCTGAAAAGTTGCTTGAAATGTCGCACTTTTAACTGCTGAGTGGTAGCTGGCATGAAATACAGTACCATTACAATGTTTTGTTTTTCAGTTAGAAACATGAAAGTTGTTCTGTTGGTTTGGCTTTCTCCATGTTCCCCACAACTGGTCTTCTACTCTGTAGTAAAAACAACTACTCTTTGTCGGTTTTCCCCGCATGCCTGCAATGTGAATGTAATTTTGAAATGGTGATTTAAATTATGTTTTTTAAAAAAAATTATCATATAAATTTCCTGCGGAAGAGTAAATAATTTCAGTGTAATGGATCTTGCCTTATAGGTAAATGGAGAGGTTTTTTTTAATTATGCTGCCAGAACAATCTAAATCCTCTGGTTATGCAGCACAGATCGTTTGCACTAAACAAACAGCTTAGCGGCTAAGGCAGTAAGGTGGGAAGATTTTGAAATTAAAGTTGTTAGGTACAAGATTACCTAAGGCAATGGATCTTTGCGTGCTGGTACTCCTGTTGAACAATTTCCCTATGACATAGAAGATGAATATGCTGTTTACTTGGTAATTGTAAATATTGATGATCTGAATTTTTAATAAATTGAACACAGTACATAACATATGTATTATGCTTGGCCACAGAAGTGAAATATTTTCCCTCCTGTGTGATTTTTGTGTGATCGTAAATAGAAAAAGAGGGCTTAATTCAGAATGTTTAATAGACATCCATGGAGTCAGTCTTAAGAGTTGTGGGTAGATTTTAATATTAGGATTAAGTGCAAGTATACTCTCTCAGCCTCAGGGGAAGGCTATTGCAAATTCATTTGAATAAATCTTGGCAAGAAAAACCCATGATAGGGTCTTATGGCCTTAGGGTCGCCATAAGTCAAAAATGATTGAAGGCACACAACACAAACAGATATTATTTTAAACCTTATGAACAATGTATATTTTTTATTTTAATTAATAGCATTAAAAGCAATCAAACAAATTACACAGGGCCCTTGGTATTTGCTAGGGTTTGATTCCAGAATTCACCATGAATACCAAAATCTATGGATGCTGAAGTATACTATTATATACAGTAATGTAATAAAATGGTGTCCCTTATATAAAATGGCAAAACAAGGTTAGCCTTTGGTGTATGTGTGCGTGCGTGCATGCGTGTGTATTTCAAGCCATGAATGGTTTAATCCATTGATGCAGAATTGGTGGATCCAGAGTGCTGACTAGTACAGTATCATTAGAATTGAATATTTATTACGTTCAGTACGATAGTATCAATATAAATTCATAAACCTAGAAAATGAGAAAGAAGTTAATTTAGGCATTGCAACAATACTTTAAGCTCAGAGATTTGAAAGAGGAGAGTCAAGATTGCATTTGTGAGTAAACCTCACATATACATATGGATTAGAAAAACCTTAAGAATTCAAATGTCATTTCTGTTTTTTATATGTATATGGATAATAAATACCTAATCGGTGCTGTGCCTGTGTTTTGAGTTTCCACAGACAGCAAGCACCAGCTTTTTAAATGGGTGCGTGTGCACACGGCCATGTGTGCCATTGAAAATAACGGATTTGAGCATGCATGCTTTTTGCTATCGGGAGGAAGAGACTACTGTATGTACCATGTACCCTTGGGTAGCATAAACTGGCTTCTGGGAAAGTGTCAGGTTAGCTGTATCTATCCACTAAATGGAAGATAACCATTTCCTGAAGATTGGCAACAGATAACCATTATTCTTGTGAAGGACACCAGAGACTCTTGATGGACTTGGACTGAAGAGAAGGTGTGTGAGAGCTCTCTGTTCTGCCCAAGATAAATCTTATTAAGAACTTTGGAGTATGGATAAATTGAGTGACGGGTAGAATCTGGCCTCTAAGTGGTTGGTCTGTGGGAAGGAATAGACTTCTTCCCTTGAGCTCAAAGCAAGCATGCTGAAATTACGGATAAAGATAATCCACAACCAAAGTAACTGGCAAAGCTTTCTTACCTTCTCACTTTTTTTGTCCTAGCTATGGGAAAGAGAGAGGGAAGAAGAGCAGCTGAATTTTGATTAGAAAACCAAAGAGGAGAGTAATTGAAAGCATTCAGCTTGGTTGTTTGTGTGTGTCTATATGTGTATATGTGAGTAGAAAGGGAGATTCCCCTTTCTGTATTCTGTTTCCTTCATCAACATTTGTAAAGCATTGGGGCATCTGTGACCATGCATGTATATGTATGAGAACCAGCTTGATATGGTTTGAGTGTTGAACTATGACTCTAGAAACCAGAGTTTGAATTCTTGCTTGGCTATGGAAACCCACTGAGTGACCTTAGGCAAGTCACATTCTCAGCCTCAGAGAAAGGCAAATGCAACCCCCTCTGAGCAAATCTTGCCAAGAAAGCCACATGATAGGTTCTCCATACATCAGACATGACTTGAAGACATACAGCCAATGTATAAGTACATACTAAGACCCTGGAACTATACACCCATCCTTCTATTCCTTTCCCACTACTTGCAGATGTTCATGGAGTACTATCTCTGCATACTAAATAAAACAATTTGAGTAGAAGTAAAATCTATACAGATTCTGAATACATTAAGAACAACAACAACGTCAAAAAGCAAACAAAAGCCCTTGAAAGTTAAGCTGCATTTTAAAAAAATACTGCATTTCATTAAGAGTATGTTATATGTAAACAATCTAATGTATTTAGAGAAAACCAGATTTCAAATTTGAAGCATATCTATCTTAAATGTAAACCACTTGGATTCTATGGCAAGTACTCTGGATGCAATATCCTATACTTTTCCACAGAACACAAACATCTGTTTAATTTAATTATGAAAGCATATGTGTGTTTAATGAAACTGGTATGGTTTTTTTTCCAGTCTCCATTATCATAATCTTTTAATCTTTAATCTGTTGTATATTACCTGTTCTGTACAGTATATGACTTTTTCCTTGTAAATGTACTCAGTTGTTACTGTTTTGCCTCTGTTTCTAAGAAGTCTTTTTAAAACTTTTTTTCCAGCGGATATTCAACTCCTTTGTGTACACAGAAAAAATCTCAAATGGTGAAAGTGAAGTTCAGCAGGTAGGAAATGTTTTCTGATTGCCTTTATGATGTTAATACTGTAGTAATAATACTCTTAATTTCACCATCAATTTTTTATATCTGCAATAGATAGTTTCTGTTCCATATGTATGCTTTTCTTCCTGTAGTGTTTTCATGCTGTTGAACTGGGGTTGAAGGTATTGTGGCATGGGCAGATTTCACCAGTGTTTGCTATTTCATGATTAATGCTTTTTTTTAAATTGAGAGGCTTTTGGGTTAGGTGTCATGCTACTTTTCTCTCCCCTTTGATGTCTTTTAGATGGTTACTTTCATAGTAGACCAGGGTTTCTATAAAGCTTCTCTCACTCAAGAAAACAGCATTCAAACCTCCTGAAGTGTAAATAAGACAAAACAAAACAAAGACAGTTCATCTGGAAGCACTTTCACTTGTCCTCTGCCTGGGGGAAAGTAGATCAAAGAAAGATGGAATGAGGAGGGCCATGTGAGCCCTCCTGGAAGAGCCATTTGGAAGCAAAAAGTCTGTGGGGAAAACAAAAGAAGCAAATGTGTGCCAATTATCCCCAATGTTAATGATAAACACAAGAGGCGGGTTACCTGATGTTCCTTATTATACCAAGTAACATAGGCATGATGTCTTTCTATACTGATTAAGATGGCTACTTTGGTGCTCTGCTTTCAGAAACACTTATGGAAGGAATGCAAACCCTTTTTCTGTGTGACAGAGTACGCTAAAGCTTACTCTTTGTTGTTGTTGTTGTGTGACTTTAAGTCCTTTCTGACTTGTGACTAGGCTTCACATCTCTGGCTCAGTCAGCTGGGAAAGTGTGTGTCATCTGTGAGCTACATGTCCCTGGGAAACAGCACTCTCCCCCAGCTATATGTTACTGGAGTGGAGGTAATTGTGGATTTTACTGTCAATTTGTTAAATTGACCATTATTAGTGGTCTTCTAATGAAGGAAACGTCCAAAGTTGCTATGTAACTTCAGAGTGTCTCAAAATGCTGTTAGAAATCCACTGAAGGTTGTGGAATGGAAAAGGAAGAGTTTATGCCTTTCCTGCCAACCCCCCCCCCCCCCCCAGAGATTGGTCTCATACTTCATAACTAACTATAGTGAGCTCTATCTTCCATTTATTTTGCCATCTTAAACCATGAGGTCATGATGATATATATTGCACAGTGATTTCCTCTGCTTTCTAAAAAGAAACAAGTGTGTTGCTGTTTTGTGGTTTGGTTTTTTTTAGAAAAGGGAGCATACATTGACTCTGCCATCCTATCACACCATGGGGTAAGGGAAATATTTGTAGCCATTCAGGAGCAACAAAATCTGTTACTCAGTTAATTTGGGTTTGGATTAACAGATAGAATCTTGATATAAAGACTTCCTTCGATATTAAGTTAACTTTCAGTTGATTTTTTTTAATATTCCAAAGTGATATGGAGGACAGACTCACACACCACTGTGTGCAAAGAAATGTATTCTAAAATGCAATTACAAAATAAAAACAAGAGGCATTTACAGTTTGCAATCCATATTCATGGCCTTGAGACTCACAATTTTGATTATTCACGAGGTCAAGGCTGCTAATGTGGGCATTCCTCCTCCCCTTCCCTGCCCAATATCTCCTTAGGCAGCCCAGGGAGAGATCGAGGAGTAGAAGACAGGAGGTGCCTTGTCCCCCCCCCCCCCCGACCCTTTTCTCCCCGATCCTCTCCTTGGGTTTCTTAGGGAAAGGATGGGGATGCAAAGGGTCTCAGAGGGGCCAAGGCACCTCTTGCCTTCTCCTCCATGGTCCTCTCCTTGGGCTTCCAATGGAAAGGATCAGGAGGCAAAGGGTCTTGGAGGCGCCAATGCACCTCTTGCCTTCTCCTTCTTGATACTCTCCTTGGGTTTCCTAGCGAAAGGATCAGAGAGGAGAAAGGTTTCGGAGGGGCGGAGGCACCTCTTGCCTTCTCCTCCTAAATACTCTCCTTGGACTGCCCAGGGAAAGGATTGGGGAGGAGAAGGGACAGGGAGCCAATTAAAGGGACAGAAGGGTAGGAAAAAAAGAAGCATGCAGCCCTGCTCTTCTCCTGCTCACCCTTCCCTTTAGCTGGCTTCTAAGTGTATGTGTGTAGTTATTTGCGGTTTTTCCATATACGCGGAGGTCTCATTCCCCAAACCCCCACAAATCTGGAGGGAGGACTGTAGATACTTGGACTGAGGTTCACAGAAAATTAAAGAATTGTGGTTTGTATAGTGCCACAGGATTCTCTCAGATTCTGTACTAAGTCTCGCAGGAGCAAGCGCCATGGTGCAAACTGAGTATTAAATCTGGATATACCCTTATGCAAGAGTAGGTGGCATGCATAGATGTTCCATGTAAACAGGATAATGTCAAGGGTGCTGTTCTCAGATCCTTGGAGTAAGGATGAGCTTTAACATAAACTTGATGAACAGAGAAAAATTCTAAATTTGCAAAGTTACTGATGTTTGTGATTCCTGTGGCTGTTGCTAGATTAATGTTAACTGCAAGGTCACATAGAACTGAAGCCATTTTACAAACTGAAGCAAGGGATATTTAGCATGGCCATGAATATTGCATAAAAATTGCAACTACCCTTTCATTGTTTGGTTGTCGGTAACAGCTATTATTAATTAGAGCATCTTGCCATATCAAAACAGTAATTGACAAGAGGTTGTTAATAGATGGCACCAGCAACTGTTCTAAGTCATATGAACTGGTTATAACTAAGTGTTGACAAATTCACTAATGAACAGATTTATCACCTTGGCTTCCATTGCTGGGTAAGTGGCTATGAACTCTGATAACTTGATAACAGATGAACTGATGATTGATATCAAGTTATTTAGTTTATACTTCAAGGAGTGTACTGTGCTTACTCAATTAATGTATATTATATTTTCCTTAGTTACTTGTTTATTCATGTTAGCATTGTTCAGTAGTTTCCTCTGTCTGGTTGCCATTGCTTATCAGAACAGTATTTCAGCATGAAGATTAGTTTATATAAAGTAGCATTTTAAAATACAAGGCTTCACTATTTTGTAAAGGTTTTGAGTTTCAAGGTACACTTCGTTTAAGTGATTTGTACAGTGAGTCTTTTCTATTGCTATTGGTTTATTTCTGTTAATTGATCCTGGAAGTTGCATAGAAGGTTGTTTCTGGTTTCTAGAGAGCTAGTTTTTATACCTCTCAGTGTAAGGCGATTAGAAAAAATAGCAAACAGAGTAAAATCAAAGATGTAGGGAAATTTTGCGAAGCCAGCAGTTTGTTCATCACAAACGTATCCATTAAGCAACCCAAGAAGTGACTGTATACATGGACTTCACCTGGTGGCCAATATAGAAATCAAATATATTACATAATTGGAATCAGAAGATGGAGAAACTACTATAATAACTAATGAAGAGACACAGAAGATGACAACAAAAAGGAAGAACAAGAGACATCTTCCACAAGATTCAAGCAATCAAAGGTCAATTTAAACCAAGAGTGGGGATGCTATACTACCAGCAGGGGAACACATTATGGCCTGTTACAGACAGCCAAAATAAAGCTGCTTTGAGTCACAGTGGAGGTATGGTGTTTCAATGATGCATGCATCCTAAGAGTCCAGAAGCCACACCAAAGCCACGTTCTGGTCCTTAGGGCTGGAGCGTGGCTTTGGTGCGACTTCTGGACTCTAAGGACGCATACATCATTGAAACACCATACCTCCACTGTGACTCGAAGCAGCTTTATTTTGGCTGTCTGTAACAGGCCTATATGACCAAGTGGAAATAAAAAGACAATGAAAACAATACATGGAAGAACTATATAAAATAGACAAAAAGATGACAGATTAATTCAAGGAAGAACCAAATGAAGGTGAAATTTTAGAAAGTGAAGTAGATGCTACACTCAGCACATGTGGGGGAAATAATTCACTAAGAACAAATGGCATAGGAATAGAGCTGTCTTAATCTACAGAGACAGAATCTACTCTAGTACCAACTAAAGTCTTTCAACAAATCTGGAAAACAAAAGAATGGCCCAAAGGTTGGAAACACTCAGTATACATCCTAGTCTCCAAGAAAGGGTATACCAGCAACTTCAGTAGCTATACATCATTGCATTAATTTCCCATGCAAGCAAAATCTTGCTCAAAACTGTACATCAAAGACTTTTACCATATAGAGAGCAAGAAATACCAAATGTTAAAAAAGAAGAGGTACTGGATTATGCAATGTACCAAAGAATTTCAGAAGAAAATCAGCCTGTGCTTTATAGATGATACCAAAACCTTTGATTGTAGATCATGAAAAACTATTGATTGCTGTTAAAGAAACAGATATGCTACAATACTTGATTGTCCTGCATAACCTGTATGTAGGACAAGAGGCTACTGTCAGGTCAGAATATGTAGAAACAGAATGGTTTCCAATTGACAAGGGGCTCAGGCAAGGCTATTTGAGCACCTTGTCTGTTTAATTTGTATATAGAACATACAATACATAAAAATGACTAAACTTTGGCCTGTTGTACTTTGGCCATATCATGTAAAGAAATGTTCCAGTTATATTTTTAACTTTTGTATATTTTATGTACACCTGTCCCTCCATGTTCACTAGGTTTAGGGGCACAAGACCCCCCCCCCCCCCCGTGAATATGGAAAAACTGCAAATGACAAAAACACCAAGTTTTTACATGAGAGGACACCTCTCTAGAATCTCTAGGTCCTCCAGTGCAACTCTGTGGTCAGGGTCCGACAAACACTGACTATAGAACTGCACTGGAGGAGCTACACATGCTTAGTAGAGTATTCTCTGTAGGAATCTCTATTCTGTGCTCGCAGTATGATTTTAATGGTTAAAATGCATTGTAAAGTTTTTAAATGATATCTGTGAACCACCTTGTGTCCCTTTGCAGGAGAAAGGTGGCATACGATATAAATAAATAAATAACACACGAATCACCAGAATAGACATTAATGCTTGTTCAAGTGGAAGACAGTAAGAAAAGAGGAAGACTGCATTCCAGAAGACTACATTCCAGATAGATTCAACAAGAGCTGTGTGGTTTAATGGTCTGAGCATTTGACTATGGCCTGATACAGACAGCCAAAATAAAGCTGCTTCGAGTCACTTTGGAGGTATGGTGTTTCAATGATACATGTATCCTAAGAGTCCAGAAGCCACACCAAAGCTATGCTCTAGTCCTAAGGACTGGAGTGCAGCTTTGGTGCAGCTTCCACACTCTTAGGACGCATGCATCATTGAAATACCATACCTCTAAAGTGACTCGAAGCAGCTTTATTTTGGCTGTCTGTATAGGGTCTATGACTCTGGAGATCAGATTTGATTCTAAGCTTGGTCATAAAAATCCACTGGGTGACCTTGGATGATGAGTCATGCACTTTTATTTGCAGAAAACTCCATCCTTAGGGTCTCCATAAATCAGAAACAGTTGATGAGCACATAATAACACTCAGTCAAGGAAGCTGCAATAGTGTGTGTGTGCGCCTTCTATTTACCTGTTGACCTATGGCAACCCCATGAATTTCATAGGGTTTTCTTAGCCAAGGAATATCCAAAGAGCTTTTTTTATTTGCCAATTTCTTCCTTTGAAATATAGCCCTGTATGTGTATGTGCCTTTAAGTTGCTAATCGACATATGGTGACCTCATGAATTTCTTAGAGTTTTTTCAGGCAAGGAATACTTAGAGGTGGTTTTGCCAGTTTCTTCCTCAGAGATACAGCTTACAACACCTGATATTCATTGGCAGTCTCCCATCCAAATACTAACGAGAGCTGACCCTGCTTAATTTCCAGGATAAGATGGGATCTGGTGTCTTGGTGTTTAGGTAGTAGAATAGCTTGCAAACAATCCTACTGCTGCCAGGGAAAATTCCAACACTTTAGTCCAGTAGTGTTTAAGAGACATATTATTGGTGATGTTAATAAGAAAAAAAGGCAGTGGCAAAAGCTGTTTATGATTTAGAGTGATTGGTTTCAGATATTTACTTTACCTTAATTGCTGAAATTATTAGTGATGTGATTTGGCAAAATTCTGTAATAACAGTTGTCATTCAGTCTAAATACTTTCCAATTTAAACATTTAATGCAGGATGTTTCATAGCATAGCACAAAGCCCAAGAAAGGATGTGTTTAGATGAAGTATTTACCAACAGTCCTTTGGGGGAGACGGTGTATTTTCTCATCACAAACAATTCGTTAATAATAATATAATATAATAAAATTTTATTTATGTTTCCCTGCCTCTCCCGATGGATCGAAGCGGGGTTACAGGCTACTAAAATCAAGTACATACAATAATTTTATAAAATACGAAGAAAATATATCAATAACATCAGTCCACCAAACATCCAGGGGTAGGCAGAATATCGTTGTCAGACAGGCATATTGGTCTTCACTCCTCGGCGGGGAAAGCTTGGTGAAAGAGTACAGTTTTAAGTCTCTTTTTAAATGTTTCCAAGGGGGTCGTGAGACGGAGCTCGTCAGGAAGACCATTCCACTTCCTCGGGGCCATTATTGTAAAGGCCTTTTGGGATGAGAAAATTTATTTGGAAGACGGTGTTTCCATTAAGTTCTTACCAGATGTTCTAAGTGTGCGGTGCAGATCATACGGGGAGATGTGGTCCCTAAGTAACTCGGGCCCAAGCCATGTAGGGCTTTAGCATTTCTAGTAGATACTCTGTAAACTCATTTTATTGATCCAGGAGTAATTTGTATAAAGAGAATAGGTGTATGTTGTAGTTTTAAAAAAATAAATGAATCTCATAGTTATTTGAGTTTTGTTTAGAATGTTTGTATAACCAGCAGCATACTTGAAACATACCCACTCTTTTACTGTCATGTATTTGCTGAAGAAACTGGTTCAAATGTGTAAAGAGACCAATCCATTTTACATCTTCTTGGGTTCTGAAAATCAACTTCAACCATACATCTTTAAAGTTTGTGAGGAACTTTTAAAAGAAGCAGAATACTGTGGTGTTTTAACTCCCTTATTTTTGATAATGCAACTTTTTACTACTGTATGCAGCTTTATCTCACAAAGCATAACATTCAAGTTCAATCAAATTTCCTAACATAAAATATCATTTGTAGTGAACTAGTAGTTTGTGAACAGTATTCATGTTACATCTGAAACATGAATAAACAAGATATAAGGATGGCAAAACAGTTTCTCTTGCTCTCTGACAGAAATAAAGCAAACATATTCTTATATCTTGGGACACTTGGTCATCCTGGTACATAAAATTGCACATTGTAGTCAAGACAACCTTTCCTGTGGGCATGTTGAATATGTGTGTGTGAGAGAGAGAGGAGAGAGAGAGAATTTGTGTGAAATTGAGAGCTAAAAAGACTTATTGTCGAAGTAACTATAAAATCTAGGCCTTTTGGAACCATCTTGATCCTTTCAAAGACAGCTTCATTGGCTTTATTCAAAGGATAATGCTTTTCCCTGCCATTTTCTGGGTGGTCTGTACACCACTTAAAATCATATGGGTTGAATTATACAACAGCTTTTAGAAGACGGGATGGGAGAGATATGGAGGGGGGTCTTCTGGTAAAGCTTCCAATAGTTATTGCTTACACCATAGCCTAGACGCATACATTAACTCTTAACTAGATATAAATAAATGTCTAAACATTCTAAGTATTGTGATGAATACTTAGCTGTCAGAGAAGATAGATGGGGCTCCCCATAGACATAACTACCATGGTTAAAAGCTCAGGATTGAAAAGATCGAAAGAGTAAGTGAGCACTTCTCTTCTAATTGTAACTGGGTCTTTTAGTGCTAATGAATCACAAGTGCTGGAGTTTTATGTGTAAGAGTAATATATACAAATAGATAATATTAAAACAAAAGCAGACAAATTGTAAGCAAACTTAATCCTCTATCAGCCCTTCCTCTCCTTGTCATTCATTAGCATCCTCTTAAATGTCACCCAAAACACCTTTGTTGCCAGTTCATCAGCAGAGAATGTTACCTACCTACCAATCCATTATAACGTTTTAAGCATGCCAACTTCCTGCAAACTATGGACATGGAAAAAGTTCAGCTGTTTGGCCTTGTGTAAAATAGTTCTTATGTTAGGTTTTCATGACACCTAATGTCAAACTTAAGACTTAATTCTCAAACATTTATAATTTTTCCCTAGAATAAATTTAATTAATAATGAATAAATCTATGGGATAAATTTGATACCTAAGAACCATGCATTGTAAGACGTAACTGTGGGATTTTATTTATTTATTTATTTATTTATTTATTTATTTTTACAAACTGTGACAAAGTATAATGTGTAACAAAGGCGCGGAGCAAACCGCCCCAAAATGGCAGGCTGGAGGTGGCCGGTTTTCCTCCGGAGGGACACTGCAGCAGCCAAACTGCGCGGTGTCCCTCCACCCCAAAAAGAACCGAGAAAAACCAAGTTCTTCTTCATATGCTGGTTGGATATCACAAGTGCGCCATTGGCGCACTCATGATGTACGTGACGCGTAGCAACGTCTATATGCTGCATGTCGCTAATGTCATGATGGCGGAGGCCGCCATTACGACGACGTGACGTGCTAGGGTTAGGGACCATGTGGTTGGTGCACAGTCTCTAACCCTAGAATCGTCATCTGAACACCGCTTCTTGGTGATATGTACTGAACCAAAGTTGACTTTCATGGAGTAATCTAACCATTCTATGAGACATCACATTTCAGCTGCACTGATAATAAAAGACTGAACTTTAAAAATAGGAATTGGACCCAATTTTATTGGCAAAAATTTTAAAGGGGCTGTTGTGATATATTTTGCTTCTGGTGCACTATGATATGATGAAATGAGACAGATTTAGGAAAACTGACTGCTTTTTCAAGTAGAACCATGTAATTAATTTCCACTGTTTAAAACCAAGAGGAAGTTAATGAAAATCATCCTGATTTGCTCCCCATGAGCTAGCCTCAGAGGAAGGCAAAGGCAAAACCCATCTTGAAAAAAAAGCTTGCCAAGAAAGCTCCATGGTAGGTTCACTATAAGTTTGCCATAAGTAGGAAATGACTTGAAGGCATACAACAACAATAAGCTAAGATACTCATCACGTTGACTTTCTTCCCCAACTCCACCCCCTAAAGTTATATAAATGCAGTGGTTAAGACATCCTCAACGAATTAAATTTTTTACCATAGCTGTGAGCTTACTGGTTGGTCTCAGCTCTTCATCTGTTATACTGGCCTATGAGAGAATAATTGTACAGATAGCAGACAAAAAGTGTATGATAATCTTCTGTCGTTCTCAGCTTTTGTGTCAGTCCTTACAACAGGTCTGGAGGCCAGTACCTCTTTGGGGCCCAGATAAACTCCCCCAAAATGCCAAACCTCTCCACACAAAAAACCTGAAGTAGCCTGAAGTTTACTACTTGGGGTTTTCAAAAACATTTCTTTTTTTAAAAAAAAACTGAGTTAAGTATTTTATATCTATATGATTTCTTTTTCAATGCTATACATATTTCAATTTCATCCATTTGTTTTGTACGCAAATGATCTATGGTCCAAGCTATAATAAATGACTACATATTTATGTTTGTGTAGAACAGTAGATTCCATCTTATATCAGGAACTAAGCAGGGTTAGGCCTGTTTAGTGACTGGATTGGAGACCACCAATGAATAACAGGTAGTGTAGGCTATATTTTAGAGAAAGGGGTTGGCAAAACCACCTGTTAGTATTCCCTGCCTAAGAAAAGGCTATGAAATTCTCTGGGTTGCCACAAATTGACAGGTGATTTGAAGGCACATTCACATACAGGCCCTGCAGCCTGATTAAAAGATTATTTGCCTCTCCTGAAGGTTTCTGGGTCTGTTTTTTTTCTCCCATTGGCAGGTCACCATTTCTCCTTTGTCATTTCAGCTTTAAATTAAAGGTCTTGAACAGCTATTCCTAATCACTTGGTCCACTTTGGTCCTGGGGCTAGCTTTTCAGTAAGAGTGAAAGAATTGCTGCCAGATCAAGTTTCTGCTCTTTATGCCTTGCCATATTCTGCCTTTGGCAATGATTCCCAAACTTTGGTCTTCCAGATGTTTTTCACTTCAGCTCCCAGAACTCCTTGATTGTTCACTAGACAGGCTGAAGCTTCTGGAAGCTGAAGTCCAAAACAGCTGGAAGATCAAAGTTTGGGAACCATTTAAACTAAATTTGTTGCTTCTGGCCTGTTACTCTTTGACACTGGATCTTTTAATTATCTTAAACTGCCCTTTTCAATTATGGGACTCTGGCTGTACTCTAGCTCCATCCTATGGAATCCTGTGATTGCAGTTTTACAAGGTATGTAGACTCCTCTGCCAAAGAATACTAGTGCTTCACAAAACTATAAATCCCAGGATTGAGTAGGATGGAGCTATTGCCATTCAAGTGGTGTCAAACTGCATTATTTCTACAAGGTGGAGGCACCCTCTGGCTCTTTTTTTCCACAAGGGTCCACCCTCAGTGGACCCTGACACATCTTATTACATTCCTTCTCAGTTGCAACCTTTTGCTTTCACCTTTGGACTGATTTCCTTCATTGCCACAGACAGTGTTTTCCACTTTTTTTTGCTTGGAATGTCTCACCCCCCCATTTTTTCCATTGGAATTCACTCTAGAAATCATTTGTCCAGATTTCCATTAAGAAATCCTTGCTGTTCCTTTGCTTATCCTCCATCTACAAGGTTACACCCATTTTTGTTTTTGGTGCCACATTTAGTGCTTTTATCATTGATTAGATTAATTTTCATATATTCTTAAGCAAGACTAATCTAGCTTGCTGCCAATTTACTTATGGCAAGGATTTCATATAACTCATATTCAAGAGTTAACTAACAAAGATCTACACACACCTATTTTGTTACTACAAGTTGCCTTCCACCCAAAGAAGAATTTTCTTGTTGTTGGGATAGCTGTTTCTATGCTACAAGTTGAATCCCTCTTTTCTGAAATCTGAAATACTCCAAAATCCAAAAGCTTTTTCATGGGTGGCTGAGATAGTGGCAGTTTTGCTTTCTGATGATTCAGTATATACAAATTTTGTTTCATGCACAAAAATGCACAAAAATTATATAAATATTGTATAACATTATCTTCAGGCTATATGTATATAAAACATAAATGAATTTTGTGTTTAGACCTTGATACCATATCCAGTATATCTCATTAGGTATCAATAAGCAAATGTACATGTATTTCAAAATCCAAAATACTTCTGGTCTCAAGCATTTTGGCTAAGGGAGACACAACCTGTACTCCAATAACAAAGTGTTATCTTTAAGAATCTCTGGGTCCTTCAATGCGACTTTTGGTTAAAGTTTACCATAGGGTTGTGCTGGAGGATCTAGATATTCCTAGAGAGAACATATTAATAAAATCCATGAATAATCAAATCTGCAAAAGTCAAAGCCACAAATGTGGAGGAATGAGTATATATCAGTTGATAACATGTTCTAGATTTATGCAAGAGCTTGAGAGTGGCAACTGCTTTATTTTTCAACAACAAAGCCAATTTAAAAAAACAATTGAAGAAACAAAGATTTATTCAGACAAAGAAAACAGTCCTGAAACTTATTTTAGTCTAAACTAGAGTAGACTCATTAAATCCATTAAATCTATCTTTTGTTGACTCACCGTTCAACAACTGATTGAATGGGTCTACTTTAGTTAGGACCAACAGGATGCCAACCATATATAGCCTTTGTTAAAGAGACATAGAATCATAGAGAGTTGGAAGAGACAGGGCTATCCAGTCCAACCCCCTGCCATGCAGGAACTCACAGTCAAAGCACCCCTGGCAGATGGTCTCTTTAAAGATCTCCAAAGAAGGACACTCCACCACACTTCGAGGGAATGTGTTGCACTGTCAAAAAGCTCTTACTGTCAGGTGGAATCTCTTTTCCTGTAGCTTACAGTAATATTCTGATTGCTGCCCTCATACCTTTTGATGTTAAAAGCAATTCAAGGACCTTTTCTTAAAGCATATAGAATAATAGAGTGGTATTTTCTGGGTTGCTGCTTTGGACAGTCTGGCATGATATAGTCACATAGTTTCAGGTGGCCTTTAGTTGTATTAAGCTACACACTGGATTATGTCTTCTTAATACAAAATTGTTCTGCAGGACATGGTTAAATATGCAACTCCATTTTTTAAAAAATACACAAGTTCATCTGTTTGTTGAAGATTTGCTAGGATATGCCAGAACAGATAACCGATAGGGTCATCCTCTTTGATATCTATTACAGAAGCAGCTCCTGAAATTTTACATGCAGCAACCTGAATAAGTTTGCTTGTGGAAAGGGTCAGGAAGTGTCACTGCTGTGTAAACAAGCCCCCTTTGCAGGCTTAACTATAGCTCTTAGGAAGGTGTTAGCATTGTATCATATGGAAAGAAACAGCTGATAGATAGCAGGCATTCCTATAGATCTCCTGTTTGTAATTCAACCTGTCATCAGATAGGGGATGAGGCTGCCTCCTAAATCCAGCTATAAGTTAAAGAGATGATATCGGATAAAGCTTGGCAATGGAACATACAAAATAGTTTCTACAGAGGATATGATAAGATCACTGTAGATGTAGCAAGCACCCTAGTTTGAATTTTGTGAGACAATAGCTAGTGATTATCAGGCCATGTGGGAAGCAATGAGTGACCATAGATAGGACAGATTCATTAAACTATTTGTATATCCATGTGTGTTCATGATACAGAAGTATAGAGTTGAATTCCTTGCAATTCTCATAAGATTGTATTTCTTAAGTAATAAAATTCTGTAGGTTCTTCTTGGAACCATGCCGTTTGTTACATCAAGAATTATAAATAAGCATTGACTAAATTGAGGCATATTTTGCATACAGTTTTATAACATTAATAATGTATAACTGGCGTTAATAAAGAATATTCTGAAGCACTTCTTCCTTCTGCCCTACTGAAGGGACAAAGAGGGAGGGAGGAAACATCAGAAAGAGTTTAGCAATAAAGGGAACATTTAAAGCTCAAGGGGTGTACGGAAATAAGTTAAGCTATCTCTGAAGAAACTGAGAAATGCACTGGTGTTATGATGAAATATTGAAAATAGGAGTAGTAGCATTTTAAAGTGCCTTTAAATATGGACATAAATAATAAGCAAACACGAATGATCGTCCAACTTGTATGCATAGCAGTCACAGTCTGTGTTTTATATTTTGGATGTTCCACACACACACACAAAAAAAAAAAAAGACACGGAAAGCTATTTTGTCAGTGGTTCTCAAACAGTTGAGCAGGACCAACAACAGTTGCTGGTGGGAGGGGCATGAGACTTGGAGGCCCTGATCCTTCCTCCTCTTCCCAAACTTTTTTATGTATAAAATTTACATATGTCTTGGATTAAATATTAAATTTACTTAAATAAAACTCTTCTAATTTGAATGATGCTATTTCCTTATACAGTGTTAAAATATGAACATACATGAATATGAGAATGAAAACATGTACACTAAATAAAATGTTTTTATTCATATACTACATCAAGTGGAGAGGGGGGCAATGTCTGCATGTAGATATAAAGGGGTGCCCAGGCGTAAAAAGTTTGAGTACCACTGTATTATATTGTTCTGCATAGCTCTGATTTTTTTATTTGTTAAAAAGTAAACCTTTTCTGTTTGTTTCTTCACTGCAAACAAAATATCTTAGAACTGAAACTAAAATGTAGTTGAAGACCAACCCTAGGAGGTGACAGTAACCTGCCCATTCTGCTGCAAGATTTCAACAGCATTTAAAGCAGAAATGTTTCAGATAAATTATTCTTTTGGGACCCAGGGAACAGAAGTAAAGAGATAATTACTTTCCTGATGTTTTGTACCAGCATATTAAACATTGGAGGGCTCTAAGTGGTCACATTTGTATGTTAAACTAAAGCATAATTTATTGGATTATGAACAAGCTTTTAGGTTGTGTTCTTTCAAAGAAACCAAAGTTAATACTAACCACTTTGTTGGTTCAGACAAAAGAACAAACTGTGGTTTAAAAAAACAGAACCAAAAGCTGGCTTGGAGGTGGAAGTGGAAAGGTGCATGCGCCAGGATCATGTAGACTCTTTCTTATCAAACTATATTATGGTTTAAATTATTCTATTATGCAAACTAAACTAATGTGGTTTAGTCTAACATTCAAATGGGCAATAGCTTCTATAGGAGTAAGCAGAACTAACAAATTTATGGGATGTGAAATCCAAGTGGACACTTGTTTATGTCTCTCTGTGTGTATATAATTTGCATTTATCCATATTGTGGAAAGCATCTTTAAGCACCTTTTGTAATTTTAGAAATCTTATTTGTATATTATTCTTTTCTGAAGCTACAAACTATTTTAGTTTTGTAGTTTTCTGAACTGAAAGAGAATAATTCAGCAAAATTATTTCTTTGGTTGGGGAAGAACAGACAACCTATTCAGCTATATCATAACAAGTGAAAACAATTTAATGTTATAGGACTCACAGCTTAGTTGGGACAATTAGCAGTTCTCTGGTGTGTTAGTAATAAATCATTCTACAATTCCAATTAAGTATAATTCTTCAAGTCATTTCATTTGAACAACATTTTGCTAAAAACTACGGTATGTCCCTTGGAGACCTGTAATTGAGTTGTATTATTTGATGGAAGCAATTGAGGCAAAGTCTCTACTGTTATCAATGTTGGCCTCATTATTCATGTAAGAAGCTAAATCATGATGAAATGGCCTGTTATTAATAGTTAGGAAGGACATTTGTCAGTCTCAGAGACTAATGAATAGACCAAGACCAATTACATATTTCAGTACACAAATTGAGTTGTATTTTCAGGTTGTTCCTTGAGGTAGCTTGTGTGTGAAAGTGAGTAAGGGACTGCTGATTGGAGAGCATAGAAAGCTAACCAGTTAGATATCACTAATTAAAGAACTTTATCTGTCTCTGAAGGCAGAATGCATTAAACTGTGATATTGAACATTTCGCTGTGAGCTGTAAATTGGTAAAAGATTATTCTCTTTCTTCATTTGGGCTGCAAGCTGTTGGAAGATCCTCATAAGAATTTTGAGAAGGACTTTGAAATGGGTTAAACATAATTACATGTTTTCAGGGATTGGGTTATGAAAGCAATGCAGTAATAGTTGGTCAGGACAGAAAATCAGAGAAAGAGAGAGAAAGAATGAATGAATCTTGTTAATTCTTGAAACTGTAAAAACTAATTGTGTCTTATAATCAGCGTTGTCAATTTCTGGGGAATTCCCCGGAATCCAGGGAATTTAATTAATTTCTTTCTGGGTATTTTGACTGAATATTCCAGTAAATGTTGGGGAATTCTGGGGGTTTTGGATTTTGGTAAAACATTCCGGGAAATATATTCAAGGCTTGTTGGCAACATTGCTTATAATGTACATGTAGCTGGGTGGAAAACAGGATCCAAAGAAAAGGATAAGCCTCATGTTGTAGGGGATAAAGAGCTTTCTGTTTTGTGGGAGTTTTTGAGTTTACTTGGATTTCAGCAGAATTTATTCTGAATGATATGTGTCATGCCAGAAAAATCTTATCTCTTTCTTTGATAAAATTACCAGCTTGGTAGATGAAAGGAATGCTGTGGATATAGTATATCTTGATTTCAGTAAGGCCTTTGACAAGGTTTCCCATGATATTCTTGCAAACAAGCTAGTGAAATGTGGGCTAGACAAAGTAACTGCTGCATGGATTTGTAATTGGTTGACTGGCCGAACCCAGTTGCTCCTTTTCATCCTGGAGAGAAGTGACCAGTGGGGTCCCACAGGGCTCTATCCTGGGCCCAGTGCTATTCAAAATCTTTATCAATGACTTGGATGGCAGAATTGGGGGCATACTTATCAAATTTGCAGATGAGACCAAATTAGGAGGAGTCGCTAACACCCCAGAGGACAGGATCAAAATTCAAAATGACCTGAATAGACTAGAAAGCTGGGCCACAGCTAACAAAATGACTTCAACAGGCAGAAATGTAAGGTACTGCACTTAAGGCGGAAAAATGAAATGCACAGATATAGGATGGGGGACTGAACGAGACTATGAGCTTTATCACATTGGCTCCTTCCGTTTCGTTCTGAGCACGGAACGGAAGGAGCAGGGACGAGTGTGGAACAAGTGGGGGACGGAGTTTACCGCACGCACCTGTCCCTCATTCGTTCCGTTCCCCCTCTCTTCCATTCTTAATCCGTTCCAGAGGGGGAAATTTTTGAGAACTGTTCTGAACAGTTCTCAAAAAGCGTTCCCTCTGGAACGGAATGGGCAGGGAAGAGAGGGGGAACGGAACGAGTGAGGGACGGGTGCATATGGTAAAATCCGTCCCTCAGGCCGGGCCGAGAACCCGGTGCAATAAAGTTCTACATGTGAAAGGGATCTAGGAGTCCAAGTAGACCACAAGTTGAACATGAGTCAACAGTGTGATGCGGCAGCTAAAAAGACCAATGCAATTTTAGGCTGCATCAATAAAAGTATAGTGTCTAGATCAAGAGAAGTAATAGTGCCACTATATTCTGCTTTGGTCAGGCCCCTCCTGGAATATTCTGTCCAGTTCTGGGCACCACAATTCAAAAAGGACATTGAGAAACTGGAGCATGTCCAGAGGAGAGCAACTAAAATGGTAAAGGGTCTAGACACTATGCCCTATGAGGAAAGACTCAGGAAGCTGGGGATGTTTACTCTGGAGAAGAGAAGGTTAAGAGGTGATATGATAGCCCTGTTTCAATATTTGAAGGGATGTCATATTGAGGAGGGAGCAAGCTTGTTTTCTGCTGCTCCAGAGAACAAGACCTGTAACAATGGATGCAAGCTCCAGGAAAAGAGATTCCACCTCAACATTAGGAGGAACTTCCTGACAGTAAGGACAGTGTAACACACTCCCTCAGAGTGTAGTGGAGTCTCCCTAATTTGGAGGTCTTTAAACAGAGGCTGGATGGCCATCTGTCAGGTATGCTTTGACTGAGAGTTCCTGCATGGCAGGGGGTTGGACTGGGTGGCCCTTGTGGTCTCTTCCAACTCTATGATTCTAAGATTTACTTAGGCACTAAAAGGGAGATCTAGTGTAAATTCTATACCAGTACAAACAAACAAAAAAAATCTGCTCATAGATCTTTATAAATGAAGCCTAAACAGTGACAGAAACACAGTATGTGCCCTCTCAAACTATTGAAGTGCCTCCTTGAAAAGTGTGCCAAAATTTCTTTTATTCATTAAGACTGCATGTACCTAGTGGAAAAATAAAGAAACAATTTCTCACTTTAAGTATGATGTGTTGCTTTCTTTGGCATTTAATTATTTATTTATTTATTTATTTATTTATTATGTGCTGAATTTTTCCCCCACTATATTTATTTTTGTTACATTTCTAGCTGGCAAAAAAAATTCGGGAAAAGTTTAACCGTTACTTGGATGTGGTAAATCGAAACAAACATGTAGTAGAAGCTTCGTACACTGCTCATCTGACATCACCCTTGACTGCAATTCAAGACTGCTGCACCATTCCGCCATCTATGATGGAGTAAGTATTCCCAGCAGTTGTTGCCTTGTTGCTGTTGTTGTGTATCTTCAAGACATTTTCTAACTTAAAAGCCTATTGTGCTATCTCATCTTGATATGATATTCAATGAGAAAGGCTCGAACCAGGATTTTAAATAACAGACTATTTGAGGTTGTCACAAGATGGATGATGATTCCATGGAAGTCATGGAGATACTGAGTTGTTTTATAGAAATTGTTAGCTTATCCTTCATGTTTCTCTAGCCTGATCCATTCTTTCCCTTTTTTGGGGACAGTGTAAATATGAAAAGCATATACAGGGGTTATGAAGTAAGAATTTAGGCATTATATGAAAGTTCAGCTATTTTAGTATGGTGTTGTAGTTGGCTTTGTGAGCGTAGTGTTGTGGGATTTGGTCAGTGTGCTGGGAAATATGCAAAAAGCATCTTGGTATAGGGTATTACAAGAGGAAAAATTAAAATGCAAAACTTTTAAAATTATATGCATCAAAGGACCATTCAAGAAACTTAATTAGTGCTTTCAAAAAATGCTGTCAACATAAAAGTTGAAAAAGCTGTCTGTTTTAGTGCTGCATATAAAGTCTCTTGTTTGACTGTTCAAGATAATTTCCCACATAAAATTCTTTAAATAGATAATACAAATGCATTACTGTATATGGGAAAAGTAACTATATTCAGAAAAAAATACACAAAACTTTGTTTGTATTTTTGCACTATATTTCTGAAAGACAGATTACTTGGTATAGAATGACAGCTTATAAGTATGTGACTAAATAGAAGACAATTGGAATTGTCTGTCCCTTGTTGCAATTATGTACTGTATTGCAAATAATTATCAGGAGTCTGAATGAATGTCTGCCAACCTTTGTGAGCAAGTTTGCCATGCACAGATGGCTTTTATATGGCCCTGTAAAACATACCTCTGTTTAATAGCTTCCTGACTTACACTGATAATTGTTGGAACATGGTACGAATTTAGTGATAAGTTTCTTCTTTGGGTTACTTTTAATTTTTAATGCAATTACTTTTATAGTGTGGTTTTGAGAAGATCAGTATGCATTTTCTTCCTTTACCAACCTCATCTTTTCCAGCCTATTTTAAGATAACCTAGAAATAGCAGGGGCTGTTTGTTATAGGAGCGGCTATTTAAATGTTTGACCATATAGTGTATGCTGGAAACACTGGAACATTGAAATGGTTATGCTTAAGTTATGAGTGGAAAACACATACTGTGGAGATGTACACTGAGTTGCACCTCAACGGAAGTATGAAGAAGAGCAGCAGTTTGAGTATAAACTCACACTCACACACATATATACACATATTGAAAATTGGCTGCAAAACCTAGAATTGAAAAAGAAATGGAGTTGCTCACTGTTTCAGCTCTTCCAGCCCTGATTTTCAGTCAGAAATGTAGCAGTGCCCCCTGCTGTGGGGGCAACCACTGAAGTAAAGTAAACCACAATATAAAGAATTGGCATGTAGATGTGCAGAGTATATTTTCATGAGTGTTGTTCCTCTGACTTGCATCTTACAGATTAGGGGTAAAGATGTTTGCCAGGGTAAGGAATCAAGCTTTTGATCCAGAACAGGCTGCACTAAACAAATATCTGTAAAGCTTTTTTAGAGAAGGACAAAAAATGAAGAAACCAGGTATGACCACATGCCATTTTGGGGTTTCAGTTTTGGTTAGGTATTTTATTTTATTTCTTTTTGGTTGGGAAATTTTTTATTAGGATAAACCATTGTACAAAAAATACACCCGACTGCAATAAGCTGTAACAAAATTGAATAAAATTATAAACATCTATTTACTTTCTAATACAAAAAAATTCTTACCTATCTTAATACATTTGTCCAACTTACTCAAAGTTTACTCTAGTTAGATTCATTTTCTTCCTCATAATAAAAATTATACCTTAGAACATAAACATTTAACACTAGAATAATAACTCACATATAATAATTATTCATACTTAAATTAACAATTAAAAAGAAACGAAGAAAAATAAAATACTAGGGGAAATCCCTTAAGTTATAGCTTGGGTTGCATCAGTCAACCATGGCCAAGACTTTTTCCAACGATGATTTTATAATTTATCCTTTTCTGTCTTAGATAAAGTTTCAGTTATATTTTTACCTTAATAAACAGTACTCTTAATGTCCTGCAGGTTTTGGCTTGTTACCTCCCTTTGCCTTTGGAAAAATCACATATAAATTGATTAGGTCTACAGTGGACCAAGGCGCTGTCCAAAACCTCCCAGGGATGGAACCGGGCTCCTTCCTCTTCCTCTTTTGGCCCACTGGCTTCCTGAGTTCCCTAATGCCAACAGGAGGTTCTTTGCCTGAAATTACTGTTTCCCAGGTTTGATTTGCCGAATCGGGTCAATCGAAGACCCTGACCACTCCTACTCATGCTTCCGGAGCACTAGGGCAATCTTGGACAAAATGTCTGATTGTCTCCCCTTTACCATGCCACTCAAAGTCTTAGCTTTTACATTACAGCCAGAGACAAACAGCTTCATTTATATACTACTTCATACTGAACTAACAGTGTTTAAGCAGTTTACAACTTAAGCTATTTGACCCCAACTATCTGGATACTCATTTTAGCCACCTCGGAAGGATGCAAACCTGAGTCAAGGTTGAGCCCTTTCACGGGTATTGAACTCGCAACCTTATGGTTTTAAGTAAGTGGCTGCAGAACAGGCATTTAACCACTGCACCACCAGGGCTCCTACTTCAGACACATCATGACAAGTCTGCACAGCCTCTGTGGTCCATGGTTTTCCTCCCCTCAGATTAAGTACCTGATGGTATAGCCGCCACCTTAGCTCCCACAGCTTTTGGGGGACTCTTTTGTCTTTGAAATACTCAGTGGGGCCTGTCTGGTGCTTTAAATAGTCTGACAAATCCAGTTTTGTCTGACGTTTCTGTATACACAGATTAATATAAATTTCTTCCACTATTTGTCTGTACAATTTTCTGTTAATAATCTGACTTGCCTGTCTCCCCTTTTCATTGCTTCAGCATGGATCTTTATTGTTAACTGCCCTTGAGTCGATCTTGACTCATGGCGACACTGTGGATAAGATATATCCAAGACCCTCTGCCTTCCACTGCTCTCTTTAATTCCTGAAACCCCATACCAGACTTATTGTCTTTTCCAATTAGTCCTTCCTTTTCATGATGTGTCTGAAGTAGGACAGCCTCAGTTTGGTCATCTTGGCTTCCAGGGAGGTTTCTGGCTTGATCTGATTTGGAACCAATTTGTATGGCCTGGGATCTTCAGCACTCCATGGGATCTTCAGCATTCTTCTCCAGCACCACATCTCAAATGAATGGATTTTCTTCCTATTTTCTTTCTTAACTGTTCAGCTCTCACATCCATACATGGCTTTGTTTCTTCAAATAACAAATAAAATCCTTCAAATAATCTGGTGCACTCAATTTTTCAGGTGAGGGGAACCTAACATTTACTAACCTTCCTCCCACCAAATCTCCCCCCCCCATCTAATACCTGTCCAATACTCACAAAACAGAACTAGTCAAGCCTGGGGTTCCATCTTTCCTTTTTAATAATAATAAAAAAACTTTCTCAAAATTCTGGACCGAATAGATGGCAATGAATTTAGGCCCCAGGGCTGGGAAGCCCAGGCCCCCATGCTCCACCTTCCCATATGCCACTGATCTCGCCAGAAGGAAGGTGGCCATTCCCCAGAGGAACTTCAAAACAACCTGATCATCTTCTTTAATCACTGAATCCAGGTTCCAGTTTTGAGGTTTGGGGAAGTGAGTTTGAGATTGCTTGGATCCCCAATCTCACCATAAACCACCAGTCCTGGGTATTGTAACATCATTTTGCCCCCTCACTTTTTTGTGGAAACTGTGGGAAAGAGGCCTCGGGGCTGTTTGAGCCTGCAGGCCACACTCTGCCCATCCCTACTGAAGATGGTGGTAATCTCTTCTTACAAAAGAATGAGCCTGGTTTTCATTGCACTCCATAAACTGCTGTCGCACTAGATAACAGAGCATTAAGTACCAACATTTTTTTTAAAAATGCTGGGCAAGGGACACTCAGTTCTCCATAACATAATATACTGGCACAAAGCCAGCCTGCTGTATAACTGAGGATTAAAGATATAGGAGATGCATTGTAAAGTAAAGCTAGGCAGAACTAAGAGTAAGTAGGCTTCTAAATATCAGAAGCTTCAAGAAAGGATAGTGTGCTTGGTTTTATTAATTAAGGGCTTATACAGATTGGGAGAAAGGGGCAGACAGAGACCACTCCCCCCCGATCGTTGCTGCAGCCACGGCACGGCAACGATCCACTCCAAAAAGGAGCCATAGTGCCCTGGAGTGGCGCTGTGACATCCCTCGTGCACCACACTGTTTGGACGTGGCAAATGAGCCACATCATTGTCACACACGCCGTGTAAACGTTGGCGCGCCAAGATTGCACCCGCAGCATGCAGCAAGGTTCAGGAGCCTGTGAACACTCCGGTCTCCCAAGCCCTACTTTCAGCCACAGGCCGGCACAAAGTGCCAGTCTGTACTGGGCCTAACTCCAGAGAGTGATCACAAGTGACCAGAAATATATAAACCTGTGCTTGCAAAGGTCAGGTAGCAAGTGACAGCCTCTTTCCCTTGGAAGCTTTGCCCATTAACAATAGGTCAGCTACCTGCAATGTCATGTCCTCTAGATATGTTGGACTAGAACTCCCATCATTCCTGGCTAGCATCAAGGCAGTGGGGGTTCAAGAAGACTGAATTAAATAGTAGTGGGACTAGAAGGGCAGCTGACATGATACAAAGCAGCTTCATGTTTTAAATGGAAGTTACCCTCCCAGTTTCTCTGAAGAAAAGTACTGGACACTGTAGTATTCAAGGTAATAGTAATAATACTAGCTGGTACAACTTTTGATGTTTAATCTTTTTGTATTTTTTTTTTAAATTAAGGAATGTTTTTACCTGCTTGATGAAAAAAAACTACACAGGAAATTCTTATCACTTTAATATATTACTTGACAACTCTACCTTAGATTCATTAATGTTATATTTACATGAGTAAACTTACAGATCTATTTCTGAAGATCATTTACTTTAAGAATGTGATAACTCCTTCAGAAGTGGTCCGGCTCGCCTTTTTTAAATAGCTGCTCAAATATTTGCTATTGCAGCTTACCTTTATCACTGTTTTTCTTTTGTTTACTTGCCCTTCCATGGGCTGTTAAGTTGAAAGATAAGGGGATTCCCATCCTGATTTTGCAGATTGCTTGTAGAACTCCATTTGAAAGAATACTAAACTGGATTGCTATCATCCTAATGGAATTTCAAGAGTATGCAAAAAAGGTTTGGAAGGGCTGATAAAATAGTTTAGTCTTGGGTGTTTACAAACAAACACTAGTTAGAAACTAGCTGTTTGTTTCTAAGTGAATCCTTATACGGCATTGAGTAGAGATAATCTTTCTAACACTACGAGTGCAAGGGCATATAACAGAGAGCTTTTTGAAATCAAATTTTATGAGTATAGTGAGAAATGAACTCAAAGGGCACTTCAGAAGCATGTACAGTGGGTCCTCGCCTTACGCAGGGATCCGTTCCGGATCCCTCCGCGTAAGGCGATTTCCGCCTATGCTCAAGCCCCATTGAAAACAATGGGGCTCGTGCACGGCGGTGCGCAGGGCGCAACGGGTGCACGCACCCATTCAATTGAATGGGACGCGCTGCCCCTTCCACCCTGCGCGCGCCCCACGGCTTGAGCGTGTATGCTCAAGCTGCGTAAAGTGCACCCACGTATGACGCGGGCATGCTGTAGAAGGATTTTTAAATCTGTTTTTAAAAAATCTGAAACACATATTTATAGATACCATAGTTTTCTATAGGGGTCTAAATACTCTGAAGGCACAAGGTCCTTGTCTGATCATGAAAGCTAAGCAGGGTCAGCCCTGATTAGTACTTGAGTGGAAGATTAATCCCAGGAGCCGTGAGCTATATTCCTTGCCTAAGAAAATCTTTCATGGGGTTGCCATAGGTTGACAGTCGAAGGCACACCCAAACCCACATTTTTATTCTGCTTCCTTTCCCATTTGAAACCTTTGGGCTGAATGTTATTTATTAATTAATTTAAAATGCTTATATTCTTTCCATTTGGCTATGGCAGTTTACAAATATAAAAAAATAAAAATAAATACAGTTGCAAATTTGACAATAAAGCAAGTATATGAACTGAAACAGAATCAAGTTTTCAAAATATAGGAATGTTAAGATATTAAAATGGTGGTAAGATTTTAAGAGTCAGCAAGACAGTAAAGACACTATTAAATTTATTTAAACTGGAAACTATGGATACAGGAGCAAAACATTATAAAGATAATAAGACGCATTAACATAAACTGGGAACAGGCTTAAAACAAACCAGTTCTAATATCTCTCCAGCTCATCCCCCAGTAACCTAAAATAGTCTGTTCTACCAATTAGTTTCAGGTTAGTCCTGCACAGTGCACCCAAAGTAGATACAGGACTGCAGATCAAAGAAAATGAAAAACATACATATCTATCATGCTTGAAATATAGAGGAACTCTGTCTGCATGTCAGCCCACAAAGGCTAAGAATCAAGGAAATGCCTTCAAGTTTTAAAAAGAACTCAAACATTGCCTCCCCAAAGCTACAAGTATGGATACTAGCTCTAAATGATGCTCAAAATAGGGAAAGGCATTCAGGATTCAAGGTAGGTAATGATTAGCAAATGAAGTCTGTTTCTCCTCCTATTTCTAAGGTGAATCCCTCCCATACTGAAGCTAACAGAAAATGTGTAAGCAAACAAGGAGGAAGAATCAGTATGTAGAGAGATCTTGTAGCACCTTTGAAACTAACTGAAAGAAAGTTGGCAGCATGAGCTTTTGTAGATTTAAGTCTGCTTCCTCAGATGCATTTGAAGGAGAAGGAATTAAACCCTCCTTATGCCCTGACTGTACGCTATTTCTGCCTTGACTAATTTATTGGATTACTGAAGACTAGTCTCTTGATGGACCCTAGACAGCTACCCTTCATCCTCCAGGTTATTTTAAATTTTGAGAGTCATTTCCCCCCCTGATGCTCCTCAAGTCACCAGTAGGGCTTCCAGTCTCTAATGTATGTTTTACTGCTCAATTTGCTGTGTCTGGAGGACTTTTGAAACCTTCCTCACCTGATCCAGCTCTCAATGGGCTCTATTTCCAAAGAGAAGACACCAAACAATCACTTTCTGGTTGTTGTGTGTTTTTTTTTTGGGGGGGGGGGACTTCGTCCAGGGCTAAAAAAGATTGGGATAGCAAAAGCTTTTCAGTGGTCAGTAGCAGTACCCAAAGCTTTAGAGGTCACTATTTCCCATATATGGATGAAAAAAATTGACCTACCATCAGTTTGGGTACATGGCAACCCACAGTCCACACTCCTCCACCTCTGATATAAAAGTGTAGGAAAAGGAATGTTAACTTTCAAAAACCTAGAAATAATGGCCCAAAACACACTGCAGAAATAATCCAGTGTGAGATCACTTTAACTGCTCTGACTCAATGCTTGGGAATTCTGGGAATTGAAGTTTTGTGAGACATTTAACCTTCTCTGTCAGAGAGCTCTAGTGCCACAAGAAACTACAATTCCCAGGATTCCCTTGCACTGAGCCAGGGCAGTTAAAAGTGGTCTCAAACTGGATTACAGTCGGCCCTTCTTATACACAGATTTTTTATACACGGATTCAAGCATACACGGTTTGAAAATGTTCCAAAAAAGTATAAATTTACCTTGATGTTCCATTTTTTATTAGGTACACCATTCTGCTATGTCATTATATTTAATGGGACTTGAGCATACACGGATTTTGTTATACACGGGGGATCTTGGAACTAAACCACATCGTATAACAAGGGTCCACTGTATTTCTCTAGTGTGTTTTGGATCAAAGTCAACCTATTTATTCCCTATTTGTTATATCATAGCAATTATAACATTGTTGCATCAGAAAAAACACAAGACAATAAAGGAAATAATAAAATGCAAAGTTACATACATTTTACACAATATATTTTTTAAAATTGGTTTTTGATTCTTCTTTGCTTCTGCTGTATTCTTCTATAGTCAGAGACACACTTTTACTGTCAAAGATTATTTTAATTAGAAAGACTCTTGAAGTGCTGTATTGTGTCCAGGCTTCAGCTAGGCTGAACAGAGTATGAACTTTATCACACGGGCCCTAGAACTGCTCAAAAGCGTTCTCAAAAATCGCACCCTCTGGAACTGATGTAGAATGTGATGGGAACGTCCAGTGGCACCAGCGGCATTCCCCTGTGCGGTAAGATCCACTCCTAGCCCCATCCCATTCTTGTCACGCCCCCTTTTTGGAACGTGACAGGCCCGTTCTAGGGCCTGTGCAATAAAGTACCAAGTCACACTTGACACCAACATTTTATGGGGCTGGGACCTTTTTTCATGGTGTTTCCTGGCTTCTATGCTCAATTACACATCTTCATTGTCTCCTTGTATCCAGGAAAGCTGCAGAAAAAATCCTTCAAAGATAGCAATAGCAAGTACATTTCTATACCGCTTATCAGTGAACTAAGCACTCCCTAAGTGGGTTACAATCTTTAAGCTAATTATCCCCCAAAACTGAGTACTCAATTTATCAACCTATGGAAGGCTGAGTGGATCTTGGAGCCCTGCCTGGGATCAAACTCATAGTCTTGTGGCTGCAGTACAGGCATTTAACCACTGCACCATCAAGGCTCCAAAGTTGTTCGTGATTCAAAGGAGAACACAAAAACATCTACATCTTCATTGTCTTTCTCCAGATTTCCAAATTTTCAGCCATGGTCAAGCAGAACCCAGGAGGAATATGTAGTTCATTGGTAGGAAATTCATTAGGACTGTCTGCATTGTCTACATCTCAGTAGATATGTTACTATGCAGTGGGCAATTATTATCTTATTCTCCCCCTTTCTTTAGCCCAACTGGATTCATTCATCCACTGTATATTTAGGGGACTGATAATATGTCCATATTCTCCTAGTTATGTGTGATCCTCCTAGTTATTCTTACTATTACAAATAACACAATGCTAATCTTATTTATAAGAATAAATTATTTATCTTTACAAACAAGAAATAGTTGACCTGTGGCTAAATCCCACACCAGTGAACCTTATGAATTGCTCTTTTTACCCAAACATATTGGCTAGTTTAATAAAATGGGATCATGGCTTATTGTGCTTTTATATCTTCAAAGCAAGCCAAGTGATTTCCGAATCAGGTCTTTGCTATTAGTTTGGATTAAGAATCCATTGGAACTTTGAGAATATGCTTCTGCTTGGTTTTAACATTTCAGTGCTATAAAATGCAAATAAAATATTGATTATAAGAATATGCTTTGCATTAATAAATCATACATATTTTTAACATTTTAAGAAACAGTGAATTTGAATGACTTTGTTAGGTTGTTGTAATTATGTTTACCAGTGTGGAAGACAACATCTTTATAGAAATTTAAACAAAGAGTTTAAAAACAAGGATGGGCCTTAGTGCCATATCCAAACCTCAGCTGATGAGTGTCATTTATATACACATTCTCTCCCTCTTTTTCATTTTTCCAAAACTGTAACCACATAGAAGTTGATTTACTTTGTGAATAGAGGCTGAATGAAATCCAATTGGAGCTTACTTGAACACTGTTTTGATGTAAGATTCAAAGCTTCTGCAAATTTATTTTATCTTCTACATTTGCTGATCTTCTGCTTGTAAATCCTGTTGAAGGAGAATAAAAATGACTGCTGCCTGATGGGAATTAAATGTCTGAAGTTCAAAGCAGTTTGCACATCAGAGCAAACGTCAATCAAATGAACATCTTGCAAGCTAGGCAGGGAGCGAATTTCTCCATGGGGAAGAGATCAAAGTGGGAGTCACAGTTCTGTTTTCTCCCTTGGGATGCAGTTTCGATCAGTTGTTCATTAAAGTGAATCCAGAAGGAAGGGTTTTCATATAATATAGAAAGGGGTGGGGGAGAGGAAGGTTGGAGGGAGTGGGAATGAATTACGTTCTCTTGGAGTTAAAGTTAAGATCACATTTCGATCTTTTCTAATTGCAGAATCACATTTTCCAGAGTGACATGTTGAGCTACCAGAATTGTTATTGGAGATTATGTTCTGAAACTTGTGTGATTACCTACATTCCTTTATTTTATGAAGATAGAGGAGCTAGTTAAACAACATTCCCTTTATTTACTGGATTGCCTGAGTGTGTTTCAAAATGAGTGCCATAATACAGTATCTAGGGAACCATCAGGTATTATTTTATTATATATATTTTCAGGGGAAAGGAAAAGGAAATAAAATAAACGTACTAGGAGTGGGAATGTTCTAGTCCTGCCCCCTGCTGTGTTGTTTCAGGCAATCTCCACACATGGTGAAAAGTAAAGAGAAAACCAGTTTCCAGACTGTGTAGAGAAATTCTTCAAAAAGAAGAGTCTCTCTTCTTCACAATGACACTTTTGCACAAGGAGAGGAATGCTATGGGGGAAATCTAAAGAGCGCCACTCATCCTAATCTGATATTCTATAAAAACATGTAATAGAAGAAGATTGAAAAATACTTGCATATATTCAGACTTGAACCAAAAAATGATTTAATCTTGAAGTTTAGATATTTTACATGCTATTTGTATAGCACTATACAGTGGTACCCCGGGATACGAATTACCCAGCTTACGAATTACTCTTGACAGCCTATGTTTTGAATGTACACTAAAATCATGTTTATCTGGTCTTCTCCTAGCTGCATCTTAGTCTCGTACAGTTCATTAATGACTGCAATATTCCACTGAAAAACACTGAGAAAATGCAGAGGTTTTGCAGTGCAAAAGAGGCAGAGCATTTTGGAGTGCAAATAACAGGCAGAGCATTCCTGATCTAGATAGGGATCATAGTAGGTGGCAAAGAGCTGAAACCTCCTCACTTTCATGCCCCAATTTGCATGCCCCTTCTACTTGTTAAAATGGATCAGAGGGAAAATCCTCTGATTTTGAGCTTTAATCCAGGGATCCTGCCCACAAACTCAAAAGAGCAATGTGCAGCTGCACCAGGGCTGATCACACTAGGACTGCAGCAACCACACGCAGTCCCGATCCAGGACACAGCTGCAATCCTCAACCCAGCTACTGGCAAGGTTTTTCACCGCTCCTTTTTGTGCCAGCTCTTCCAGATTGGGGCAGGCTCGGTGCAGATTCCAGCTGCATTTGGGGCCTGCGTTGTGTAAATGTTATGCCCCCAGGGCAACCCAAAGCTAGCACTTTTGGCCTGTCTGTTTTGAGCCTCAATGAAGATTTCACACATGAAGAAGTGGTAGTGATCAGAATCAAAGCCATGGAAAGGAGAGGGGCACATATTTAGCAGCTCCACATTATAGGATTCTGAATGGATTGAGCTCTATTTCTGCAATTTGCTGTATAGTGTGCCCTCCACATTCACTGGGGTTAGGGGCACAGGGCCCTATGAAAGTAGGAGAACCACATATAAAAACCCACTATTTTTTTGTACCATAGAGAACAGCTCTCTAGGAACTCTATGGTAAATATCTGCCAAATGTTGAACACAGAATTACACTGGAGGGCCTACAGATGCTTAAAGAAGTGTTTTCTCTAGTAATCTGCAGCTCTTCCAGCACAACTCTGTGGTTTCTTTCCACTTTACTTCTTGTTGATTGCTCAACAGAGTTGCACTGGAAGACCCAGAGATTCCTAGAATCATAGAGTTGAAACAGACCTCTAGGCCTATTGAATAGCTCTTACTGTCAGGAAGTTCTTCCTAATGTTGGGGTGGAATCTCTTTTCCTGTAGTTTGAATCTGTTGATCTGGATCCTGTTCTCTGGAGCAGCAGAAAACAAACTTGCTCCATCTTCAGTATGACATCTGTTCAAATATTTTAAAAGGGCTATCATATCATCTCTTAATCTTCTCATCTCCAGGCCGAACATACCCAGCTCCTCAAGTCATTCCTCACAGGCCATGGTTTCCAGATATTTCACCGTTTTGGTTGCCTCCTCTGGACATGCTCCAGTTTGTCAATATCCTTTTTGAATTGTGAGAACATATTAATCAAATCTGCAAATAAGCAAATCCACAAAAGTCAAAGCCACAAATGTGGAGGGCTAACTGTATAGCTATACTATTTTTTATAGAAATTGGGGAAGGGGAGACAGGGGCCAGAAAGAGATAGATGGCAACCATCCAGAGGTTCCATGTGACCTACTAAACCCCCCCTAAAAAAAAAGTATTCCTGCTTCATATCATTAATATTTAGTTCAGTCTTCTTCCTTTTTTTTTTAAAAAAAGACATAATATAACTTTCTTGTTGTTGTTGTTCTTGTGTGCCTTTAAGTTATTTCTGACTTATTATAACCTGGAAATCGAACCCTGGTCTCCGAAGTTGTAGTCCTATACTCAAACCACTACACCATGCTGGCTTGTCTATATACTTCTGGCTAAAGCAAAGGACAAAAGTAATAATGTTTTCCCCTAACATGAACTCAAGGAGTTTATGCTTAAAAGGCAGAATCAGCTTTACTTGTCTTATTCATCTGACTTTTGCTTTTGTTTCAGGTTTGATGGTAATTTTAACACCAATGTATCTAGAACGATTAGCTGTGATAGACTGTCTACAACTGTGAATAGCAGAGCATTCAATCCTGGCCGTGACTTAAATTCTGGTAAGTAATACACCTGTTTTGTTTAAATTGCTGAATCTTACTACAGAGAATCAGATATCATAGCTGCTGAGTTTTATGCCTCACTGAAACTGCTGCATCATTTTTAATTTGAGGTTTAATGACAGACAGATAATTTCCTAGGAAAATGATTTTATCTAGATACTAATTTATTCCAGCACGCTCTAAAAGTTTGTTGTGGTTAATAGCAACTTCCATTTGTTTTCTGTATATCTTGTCTGTCCTGTCATCAGCGAAATCCATTTTTAAGTAGTGATAGTCTAAGCTGCCTCTTTGATCTTAGAATTCATCTAATGTGCATGTTCTTTTGCAACAATCAGCATTAACTGATGTATGATGAAGCCCTGAAATATTTCATTCCTTTGATGTGCCTTGGAGTTTCTGTCTTGAGAACTGACCCATTTACTTGATGCATTTTGAAACATGGAGGTGTGGTTACTGTCTGAGGTTTTTAAGACTTTCTGAAAAATATTCCTTGCTCAGTTGATGCAGACTTTGCTTGGCTTTCAATATCACATTCAAATGGAAATACAGTATAGTGTTTGAGTGTCTTAGAATGTTATAGTGTTTTATTGTTTTGTACTTGATTATATATGTCTGAAATTGGTTAAAAGGGTATTATAAATAAAAGTTGTTGTTAATATTATTATTAAAAACAATCAGCCCTTCACATTCATTGGTTTAACATTCAGTGATTCAGTTATTTGTTTGCCATCACCCTGACCTGGTTGCTTTCCTCCTGCTTTCCATAACAGAAGCGATACTTTGGTTGGTTCCTTAGTCCATAGACATAGGAATGTGAGTTAAGCCCCCCCTTAAAAAAACTTTGCTTTTTTTATGTTCCTGTCTTTACTGGCAAGGAACAAAATGTGTCCCCCTCCCCCAGCTTGAGGCTATTGTGCGCACATTCACATGGCAGCTTCAGGTGCCGGGGGTGTGTGACAGTGGCACTGACTAGTTGTCAGGTGCATATTCTGCATACTCCCCATCTCTTGAAGCTTGAGGCTGTTGTGTGATATGCACACAGCAACCTCAGGCTCTGGCAGCAGTGGTATCTAGCTGCCAGGCATGCATTTCCTCTTTGGGGAGCTCTGTCAGTCACCCACTTTGCAAACTTGGCCACCACTGCTGCCCACTGTATTTACAGGTTTTCCACTTTCATGGAGTACCCCTAATCCTGAGGGCAGGGAACCATCCAATTAAAAAGATTGTATGTACAGCGCTGTGTAAATTTACAGCGCTTTATAAATAAAGGTTAATAATAATAATAATCTCCATTAATATTGAGATCAGCTGAAGTGAAGGGGAAACTCCCTGTTTCCCTGCTATGGCTAATTAGTAGCATCAGGAAATGTGGGACCCGCACACTACAGAAGGACAGCACTATTATTTAATTTTTATTACCATGGTTCTACCCTATGGAATCCTGGAGTTTGTAGTTTGAGACACACTAGATCATGCCAATCCCAGGATTCCATAGAATGGAACCATGGCAGTTAAAGTGGAATGATAGCACTTTAATTGTGCAGTGTGAATGTGCCTCAGGGGAATGGGTGCAGGGAAAAGGAGAGCAGAATCTGAATCTGGCCTGGCACACCCATCTCTTAATCCCATTAACAAGCCAGAAAGAACCTATCTTGAATCCTTATTTCTGTTCTCCAGTTCTGGACAGGGTCACACTTCCTATAAAGGACTGTGTTTGTAGCTTGGGGGTACTCCCGGATTCGTCGCTTCAGCTGTCATCTCAGGTGGATGCGACAATCAGGAGTGCCTGTTATCAGCTTGGGCTGATTTGCCCTTCCTGGAACGGAAAAGCTTAGAAACGGTTGTACACTCACTGGTAACCTTTCGTCTCGATTTCTGGAATGCGCTTTACTTGGGACAACCCTCATGCTCAGAAGCTGCATTTGGTACAAAATATGGCAGCCAGATTGATAACAGGGAGTTCAAAATTTGAATCCATTACACCTATTTTAAAATCCCTACACTGGCTCCTCATTTGCTTCCAGTCACAGTATAAGGTGTTGGTTATTACCTATAAAGCCCTAAATGGCTTGGGTCCAACATACCTGAGGGAATGCCTCCTCCCATATAATCCTTCCCGCACTCTCAGGTCCTCTGGGATGAATCTATTGCAGTCAGAGAGAACTAGACTAGTTTCCACTTCCCAGAGGACATTTTCTGTTGCTGCTCCAAAAATCTGGAACAATTTACCGGACAAGATCCGCCAAATAACATCTTTAGGTGCCTTCAAGGAGGCAATAAAAACAGATCTTTTCCGGCGAGCCTTCCCAAATTGACTTCCAATTTTTCCACTTACCTAATTATTCCCATTGGATTGAATGATCTTGATTTATTTTATTGGCCATCGGTTGGGAATTGTTTTATTGTTTTATAGGGTGGGAGGGAGTTTGGGAACTTGAAATGTAATATATCTTTTAACTATTGTTTCTGTGTTTGTTTGTTTGTTTGTTTGTTTTACTTGATTTTATTGTCTTTGATATCTTGTTACCTGCCTCAATCCAATACAGGGAGAGGCAGGATATAAATTATTATTATTATTATTATTATTATTATTATGGTTCATGTTTGTTTTGACCCTTAGCATATTACCTGGAGATAGTAATTTCTTAGTGTTTCACTTTACTAGTAAAGCGTTTTTTCTCCAGCTCAGTTCTGTCCAGTTGTTTGTTTGTTTGTTTGTTTGTTTGTTTTGCTAGTGATAAATGCATGGTGTAAGTGGAGAGTCAAAGTTATCCTTACTACAATATTAGGATACACTGTGTTTCCCCCATTATTGGTTTAACATGGTAGGAAAGAAGATTAGGAAGCATACAAAGTTTCAAAGTGCCTTTCAGCTGTCCCAGGAGGTCCATGCTGTAGAGTTGAAAAGATAACTGGATGATAATACAGTATATGCAAAAGGCATATGTTCATGTCTGTGCATGTGCATTTGTGTGCTTGTGTTCATGTGTGTTTTAAAGCCTTTTAATTTATTATTATGGGCATTCATTCCTTTTGCAAAGAATAGTTAGTAGTTTTCATACAAGTTTCATAATATACCAGAAGTGATATCATTTAAATTTTCAGATTTCAAATTTATACCCCTCAGCTTGTTTAGGTAATTTAAGCACAGTAAATTTGAATGAAATTTCAAATGTCGTCATTGATATCTTATGCACATTTGTTTATAGGCATTAAGAATGGCACATAACAAACTCATGTGTATGTTTGTCTTTTTATTTACTCCAATGGTTTCATGGAAGGGGGCAGGGAAACACTACAGTTTTCCTGAAATTAAAACACTACAAAACCACTCATCATTCCTAATCTGTTTTGTTAAGAGATCAATTGGTGGAAGCCCTTGTCTAACCCTTAAATACTGTGGTCTTTCCAAACAGACAGATTGTTTCTGAAACTTAAACAGGTTTGCACAATTGATTGCAGGCTCAATACCTTTCTTCCTTATCTATAGAAAATTCCAGTTTTCTCCCTTCAGCTAGTTAGTTCATTCTGCCTTCCCTAGGGAGAGCTGCCAATTTTGCCATAACCCTGTGCTTATTTTTCTGTGACCACAAAGTACAATCTTCTGTGAGATAAGCAGAGACTACTTCAGCTGAAAAAATAAGCTTCCCCCCTCTCCTTCAGGTGTACTTTTATTTTCCATCTACTAAAGCTGCTAGAATTCCCCACAGATATGTCTTACTTTCTTCCTTGCTACAAACCCTAAGAGATATGCTTTGGGGGCTCTATTTTTTTCCTCATACCAAGCCTTTTAATCTTTAAAATGCTTTTCTGTACTTTAATATGCTCTTATGTCTATGGCAAAACCAGTTTGGGGACAAGTTTCATACTCACAAGAGACTGACTAAAGATGTTGCAAGGTAACTAACTGCCTTTCAACTTAAAGCTGCATTTGTCAAGCTGCCTTTTAGTTCAAGAATCATAAGCTAACTGGTGTCAGAATAAAACTGCTGAACTTTTCTGTTGTAATTTTATCCCAGGTGCTGTATGAGGATTGCTAAAACAGCAGTCATTGTGGATAGATTAATCAAACAGATTTTGGCATTATTCATATACAGCAACACTACCTCTTCATGGAAAATTATCTAATAATTATGTAAGGACTGTTTCCCAAAGAATTAGTTGATGAAAAAACAACTAATGTTATTACTTACATGTGCATACTGACAAGGAATATCCAAGAAAGAGTGACCAATCAGATTGTGCCAGTAAGGAGTTTGGGACCTGTTAGATGAAGTTCAGTGGGTTCTTAAAAGAGATAAACATTTTATGGAAGAACGTAATATCTAGTGCCTCAACTCTATAGTTGGTAGAACTTACATGTTCCAAGGTAGCTTTTCATGGCTAGAGGAATCCTCTTTTTATATTTTCTCTCTCTTCCAAAAATATATGCATGTATCTGTTAGCTGAGAATCATGTGTGTATCTGATGGACTGTAGAATTAAAAGTAGGATTTACCAATCATTGTTTCTCAAATAACGTTGGAGTACAGTTCCTATTGACCCTGGAAATTGACTGTTTTGTCTTAAGATAATGGGAAAAGTAATCTAAAAAGCTTGTCAGTGTGATATAGCAGTGTTGGACCAAGACCCTGGGAAACTATGGCCTGTTACAGACAGGCCAAAATAAAGCTGCTTCGAGTCATTTTGGAGGTATGGTATTTCAATGATGCATGAGTCCTAAGAGTCCAAAAGCCGCACCAAAGCCACGCTCCAGTCCTAAGGACTGGAATGCAGCTTTGGTGTGGCTTTTGCACTCTTAGGACTCATGCATCATTGAAATACCATACCTCCAAAGTGACTCGAAGCAGCTTTATTTTGGCCTGTCTGTAACAGGCCTATGGTTTGAATCCTCACACAGCCTGGTAACACAGTAGGTGATCATGGGCAAGTCACACTCTTTCAGTCTAAGAGGAAAGCAGTGTCAGGCCTCCTCTGAATAATTATAGGCAAGAAATTCCTCTGTAAACTGGAGCTGATATAAAAGCAGATATAAACAACAGTTTAACAACATCTGGGTACCAAGGTTGGAAATTAGACCTCTAAAACCATTGGCCACATCTGGGGGACATCACAGAGGAGGAGGATGCTTTGAAGTACAGTGTCTGCAGCACATCAACTTATGCCATAATAAATCTATGTGCTTTTAAGGTACCACAAAAAGTCCCCCTCCCAGTGGTGAAGGAGAGGATTTTTCATATATATAGTAATAGTGCTACTGTATGTTGTAATATTGCTCAGTCAAGTTTGAGTCTCAACATTCCAAAAAGGCTGAGTCTGAGGTCATCCCTTTTAAGTGTACGACATTCTCCCTGCCTTTCAGTTTTAAGATTGGTTGTGAATGCGTGAGAGGTACATACTGTGCATAGTTTGGTACAGGGCTGTCAAAACCATGGAAGGGAGATAAAGATTTACAAAATTCTATACAAAAGCTGTTATTTTGTGCTGATTACAAATTACTTTACAGGCATGAAGGACAGAACAGAAGTCGAACCCTTTGTGAAGAGAGTCTTATAAAACTTCAAAGGGAATGTGAAAATGATAACGTTAAGCACTTATGGATAACACTTGCAAGATATTAAGCATATTGGAATCATTAACTAATTAATCTTCAAAGTATAGTATATACATGTAGTAAAAATGGAACATAATTACTCATTATGCAACAGTTACTTTAATGTCACATCTTGAGCATTGAAGTTGAATGCCTTAGGCTGTAGAGAGAGGAACACTTTTTCCGTATCATATGGCAATGATCTGTTGTAGACAATGAAAATAAAAATAGTTCTCTTAGGAGAGTAGAAATGATAGCAGTAACAACAAAAAAATGCTGTAGAATACAATTGTTTATGGTCTTTTGTCAGTGCAGCCTGCCTGTAATTTTTTTTAAATTTATTGCTTTTTGCAAATCAAAGTTGGGATGGAATTTGATTGGTTTACTGTGTATCACTGAGAGGAAATATTCTGTTGGAATATTCTAATTGTTCTTCCATGCCATTGTTACCCATCATATCCCCACTCTACATCAAAATTTGGAAAAGTTATTTTTTTGGACTATATACGGATTAGGGTACATACCGTATTTTCTGGTGTATAAGACGACTTTCTAACCCTGGAAAATCTTCTCATATGTTGGGGAGGGGGGTCTTATACGCCAGGTGCAGAAACTTCCAAGCTAGACTGGTCACCGCATATGGTGGGGGGGAGCTGAAAAACGGCCACGGAGCTCTGCTCTGGGCCCCACAACAAACTCCAACTCCCAGAAGTCCATAGCAAAGAGCCAGACCTAGAGTTAACGCGCTGCCAAACTTCTTTATTTCTCCAGTGTGGATGCAGCCACAGTTTTCCTCCTCCTTTTTCTCCCCCTGGATCTCATCCTCCATTTCATGCTCCTATGCTCCTCCGGTTCACAACAGCAGCGGAGCAATGCAAAGCTCGCAGCTGCACCATTTTGCAAGCAAAGGTAAAGCAATGCAAGGCAATGGGGAAAGCGGAGCCAAAGGCTCTCCGAATGGAACGCGAGAGGCTGGGGCTGGAGGGGAGCCTCCTTTTTTTTCCTGCCAGGTCCTGAAAGGGGGGTAAAAAAAAAGGCCTGGCTTTCTTTTTCTTTTTTTTTAAAGTATCCTCCGTGGCCCTTCTCTCACTCACTCATATAGAAGGAAAGCCAAGAGGGAAAGGAGGGGGGGGGGGAAGGGTGGATCTTTTATTTTTAAACCCCAGAGTGGGTTTTGTGGTGCTGCAAGGACCCACCTCAATGGCGCGAAATGAGGATTTTGCACTAGAAAGGGAGGAAAGGGAGGCTGCATCTGCACTGGAGAAATAACCTAGTTTGGTACCGCTTTAACTGCCCTGGCTCAAGGCTATGGAATTCTGGGAGTTGGAGTTTGTTGTGGGGTCTGGGCCCACAACAAACTCCAACTCCCAGAATTCCATAGCCTTGAGCCAGAAAAGAGTTAAAGTGGTGCCAAACCAGGTTATTTTTCCAGTGTGGATGCAGCCCGAGTGTGCTGAGGGGAAAAAGACACCCCTCTCTGAGGCATCTCTTAGCCTTAACATGTTGGAAGAGGGGTAGTCTTATATGCCAAATATATGCCAGACTCTAACTTTTAAATGGAAAAGTTGGGGGGTTGTCTTATACACCCAGTCGTCTTATACACCGGAAAATATGGTAGGTAGTTGTCTTTCAAATGCAATATTTCAGAGTTCAGACTATCATCATTAATATAAAGGCAATAAATAAAAGCCCAGTTTAGAAAGAAGGTAGTCCAACTGGAGTGTCCAGTTGTTGTCTGTTTTCCAGTTATTGTAAGAATGGTGCTCTAAAGCAGCAGGTAACAGGTCAACTTTCTCAGCTCATGTTCCTTAAAGTACTTGACCACTGCTGCCAGATTGTCAGGGCTAAGATGGCTGCTGCCTTATTGAAATAAGGTCACATACCACAAAATCCTGTTACAGGAGTGCAATATAACAAGTTTCTATTCATGAGAGTAACAAACCATAAATTTGTTTTTATATGCTATTCAGTGAAGGCAACATGTATGTGCACACATCAGTTTGATGATATTACAGTACAATGAGTTGGCAAGAGGATGCCATCAGAAAGCCAGTTCAAGATTGAGGGCAACTATTTCTGTCTTGGATCTGTTTAACTCAAAGGAGTTAAACACATGGGGCCTCTGCCATCGGGTGTCTGCATCTGGCAATGGGATCTAAATGTGTGGTTCCCATTTGTTTGATTGATACCACTCTATTACCAGTCCCAGAGCATGGACATTACCTTTGTGGGGTGAGTATAGGTATTCTGAAGGCACCAGATCTCATTTGATCTTGGAAACTAAGCATAGCCAACTCTGATTAGTAATTGGATGGGAGACCACCAATTAACACCAAGTGCTGTATGCTGTATTTCAGAGGAAAGCACTAGCAATACCACCACTGAATATTCCTTGCCTAAGAAAGTCCTATTAAATTCATGGGGTTACTATAAGTTGATAGGCAGCTTTAAGGCACATATTAGAAATTGAAAGTTTGCGGAAATGTTGAAACTGAAAGGGGATGGGACTTTTTTCCTTCTTTTTTTAATCTGGAGGGGGGCATTTTGGGAAAGTATAAGTAGTACTTTTTAAATATATCAAACCCAATCTTATTCTACTGGTTTAACAACACAAAATGCTTCAGTATTTTACTAATAATGTAATATTGTTGTGATTTTATTGAATATTGTAACTTGTATTGTTATTTTAACTGATGTAATCCCACCTCAATCTGAAGGGAGAGGCAGGAAATATAAATAAAATATTATTTATTTATTTATTCATAACATATTCAGTAAATAACATTTTACTAGTTGGTAAAGCCTTAATTTTGCATGAGCAAAAACATAACCTATACTAGAGATACCTGCAGTTGCTGCATTCTTTTGCTATCCAAGGGGTAGGAAAAATAAAAAGAGAAACCTAAAATTTTGTAGTAATGTGTTATTTATATACAAAGTCCTGTGCATAGCTGGATGCACATTTTAACTCAACCTTGAAAGTATTGTATTCTTCAATACTGTATTATTATGAGCAATTTAATCCCCCATGATTCTACTCTCCTAATGATAGTGACACTCACCTAGTGCAGAAATTAATCTTGGATTTAAGTTTCATATATATCAATGATCTGGAAGCCAAAACATTAAGGAATGGTTGAAGTAGTTGGCCTTGTTTAGCCTGGAGAAGGGAAGACTGAGATGTGATCTATTAGTTGTCTTCAATTATCTAAAAGGCTGTCATGTGGAAGATGGAGTGAAGTTTTTTTCATACTGCTTCAGAACGTAGATCCAAATTCAAATTACTAAAAAGGAGATTGCAAGTAAACATTAGAAAGAATTTCCTAACAGTAATTGCTATGAGAAGAGATGACTCACTAGAAAACAGGTATTGTTGGTAAGGCGGTGTGCAATAGGAAAAGAGGAAGACCACATTACAGATGGTTAAATTCAATTAGGGAAGCCACGGCCCTGAGTCTGCAAGACCTGATCAGGGATGTTGATGACAGGGTGACTTAGAAGTCTCTTTTAAATAGGATCACCATAAGTTAAGAGCAATGAGCTATTGGACAGTGCAATAGACTCCTTTGGAATGTGGAGGACTTTCCTTGGTTGTCTCAAAGGTGCTATGAGATCCCCTGGCATCTCTTTCACTGCAGGTTTATAAATAGAATTTGATTGCCCACCAATCACGATTGTTTTAAAATGGGCTCCTGTAATGGTAGAGAGTTGGACTAGCTGTGCCCTTTGGTCTCTTCCAATTTTATGGTTCTGTGATATATGCAGGAATTATGCTTTAATTATATAATACACATGTTCATAAAAGGCAGTTCCTGGTATTCTGAATAAAATATCTTGAAAAGCATTTCAGTAAATAAAAGGGGAAATTTTCATACTCTTCTGTTTTCCCCATAGTTTTCCATATTTTCTAGTTGAAATTGAAAAATTGTCTGTTGGGGGAGGAGGGGAGAGGCTGTTTTTGCTCATCTCTCTCTCCTTTCTTTTGGACCTTTATCTCTCTAATTACAGCTCTCAGATTGTTCCATAGAGAGTGGTCATGATGGCTGGAGGACATGGGTTCTGTAGCCTTAAAAATTTGCTTCCTCAGGTTCTGCCAATCCAAGGTTCGTTTCTGATGTTATTGACAGAATCCAGTGCTCATTTTTATTTAAATGATCACTGTTTTCAGCATGGGCAGCATAGGGTGACTGATGAGTGTGTACACATGTATATCGTTGAATTGTGGCTTTGTGTTCTGTTTTATATTTTCATTATAAAAACCCCTACCTTGGAATTCTTACCATTCTTTCAAGAGAATGGTGGAATTTGCATTAGAGCCACTTGGCACAGTTTATATTTTCTTCCCCTAATCATATCTGCTCAAAAATGAGAATTTTGAGTCAGTAACTATTGTTTGTTTAGCTATCTTTGGGAATAGCCTTATTGGGACAGCCAAAACTGTTTTGTTTGGTGTAATTTAACATTAAAAAAAACCTGACAGAGCTGGTGTTCTTACTGCTTTGCTAAAATGTGTCTAACAGCTGTTTCTTTTCCAGCTTTAAATATCACCTAAAATTTTCAAGTCTCACTCCATAAATTAAAAGTCTGTAGTTTAAAAACTATTTGAATAATTAAAGAAAAAACAGTTGTAGGAGAGTGAGTGAACATGACCTAGTAACTTGAACTTGGATCTTGGAGCAAATTCCCCAAGGATTATATTACTTGGTTGGCTGCTTCACACACTTTGAGCTTTTGGATAAGTTACTACATTTCTGTGCACACAGCTCTGCATTTGTAAGATGAGAACAGTACTACTCCATCTCTTCAGGTTCTGCTTTATGAAACTGCTTTGAATGAAGGGGGAGAAAGTCCGGTATAGTTCCATATAGTAAGAAGAATATGGCACCAGCTAGTACTGAAGTTTTTTTTTTAAATCAATTTGTATAAGGAATGACATTTAGTATTTGTAGTTGTCTTGAAGCTGAGGCACACAGTAATATCACAAATCCAGTTTCTCAAGCAGGAAAGTAGTGACCACAGCCACCATTATGCTTGTTAATGGAGAACAGCACTAGGGAGTACAGTCCTTTTCCATGGATTTTGGCTGAAATTCTCTTGGTGCACTACACTGGTGTAGCTGTATCGGTGAAAGAGGTAGAAGGAGGAAAAAGACTGCAGTCACAAAGCAGAGAAAATCACTGCCCTCACCATTAGGAGGGAAGGGATTAGACTGTTTTACCATTACTTGGCTGCTGGGTGAGCTCTTGGAAGTCAGCATGTTCTGGGAAGGCTGACTTTGAAATTGCCTGTCCAAAGTTCAGCCTACAAGCTAAGCAATGCCGAGGCAGGCTGCTCAGAATCTGCAGCATTTCCTTCCTGATCATGTTGATCATTTTCTCTACTTTCTTATGCAGCAATCCTGCAAAAGGTACAATGTACTTTACTGCAGTGCCCCTAACAGTATTTTGGCCTTGGAGTTGGGGAAATAGTAGTGATGAAAAAATGAGAGGTGTGAAGGAGAGACCAAACATGGTGAAAATCGTCAGATTTTGCTGGCAGTGTAGGTTTTGAATGATGTTAAAATTCTGTTATTTAAAACTAAGGGTCTCATTTTTATCATGCAGGAAAATAAAGATAGAAAATAAGAAAATAGCAATAGTATTGCAGTAGAAGATCCTCACATTCCCAATGGGGTTGCTCCTATTTAGAATTTTGGCCAGAGCTTAGAAAGTTACTTTTTTGGACAAGAATTCCCCAGCCATAATGACCACTGACTGGGGGATTTTGTGAGTTGTAGTCCATAGTCTTTACTATGCAGGACCAAAGCCACAATTTGACTGAAGACTGTCTTCACAACATGAGGTCAGTTCCATATTGAATCTAGGCCATCCCTGCCTTAAACTGATTTAAAAGGTCCCCCCAAACAACACTGGGCAGCAGTTGGGACAGTGTTCCACTCTGCCACCTGGCACCACTGCTGCTGGCACAAGATGCTCCCTCAGGTCACAACGAGGCATGTAGCCATGTGATTGACCTCGTTTTCAACCTCAGAAGGAACTACCTACACCAATTGCAGCTGCACTGGGTGGCACAGCAGGATGTGTGTGTATAGAGCTGCCCAGCATTGCTCCAGAATGTAGAATACTTTGGGAGCAGCCCACAGTATTCTGGCTAGTGTGGACCTGCCCATAGTTCAGTAAATAATTTTTCCAAGCTCTGGTTTGTAGTTGCTCATATAGAAATCTGCACTGAGACATATCTATGAAGCTCTTTCTGTTCAGTATAATGGAAACTAGACAGAAAATGCTCAGCCTTTCTTCCAGACAGGAGAAGTTAACGTGTCTTTCTGAGGAGAGTATTCAGACAAGACTTAGGACCTTACTGCACAAGGCTCCTGGGACATGATGAGAATGGTCCAAAAGGGGCCAGGAAGGGAACGGAACAAGTGGAGGATGCATTTTACTGCACACATAAGTCCCTCACTCGTTCCGTTCCCTTCCGTTCCATTCCCAATCTGTCCCAGAGGACTGTGATTTTTGAGAACTGTTCTGAACAGGTCTCAAAAATCGCCCCCTCTGGAACAGATTGGGAACGGAACAAAATGAGTGAGGGACTTCTATGTGCAGTAAAATACATTCCCCACTCGTTCCAGGCCCCTTCCGTTCTCGTTGTGTTCTGGGGAGCCCCTGTGCAGTAAGGTCCTTAGTTCTGCTTCTTTGCTGAAAAGAGGCCCCTAAGTCAAGGAGCAAAGAGGTGGGTGGGTGGTTGGTTGGTTGGTTTCTTTCTTTCTTTCTTTCTTTCTTTCTTTCTTTCTTTCTTTCTTTCTTTTTCAAGTCCACAAGATCAGGCATGTTTTGCTACCTGCATGGCTTTGCTGTGTACATTTGTTTGTTATATACAATGTATTGACTTTAAGGTCTTATGGTCTTAGGACAGGGGGATGCAGGTGTCAATAAACAATATAAAACAACCACAGTCAGAAGATCAGCACTCAAGTACAAAAGGAAAAAATACGATCCAGTTCACTTGTGCTTGTCTTCATTCTTCCTCTCCAGCTGGTATTTCAGAGAGAAGAAGTTGGGGCCCAGCCCCAGACTACATTGTGTGACATCTTTTCATTAACCTCTTGCTCAGTGAAAATTTGCAGTCTTGTTAAATGGAGCAGAAGAACAACTGCCTTGGTTTCAAACACCTTATGATTCCTTCATGGCTGTTTTTCTGGGGGGGGGGGGGTAGTCTTCAATACTCCCATGCTGAGTTAAACAAGCAGGATGCCTTGGTGCCTTAAGGGAATCCTTTACCATGAATCTGTAAAATGAATGATCTAGCAGACAGTTAAAAAGACCAGCTATGTATCGGCTAAGGAACATTTCTTCACTTTTTAGGAAGTTCCTGCATTATGCTGGATTGGGTAACAATTTGGTTAATCATATCTATTGCCAGGGTGCTCGTGCTGATGGAATTATTGTAAATTTTGTATTTAAATTAGATATAATCTCACTGTCTCCTACCTTCAACTGTATGCTTTGTCCATCTACTCCAACCATATGCACTGGAAAGGGTTTGGACTAGATGACCTTTGGTACCTTCCAACATTGTGGTGCTTTGTATAAGTAGCAGAAAATGTAAGACTGTTCTCCATGCATCTGAAAATTTACCCATATAAACCCATGTAATAAATCTGTCAGTCTTAAAAAATACAATGCAATTCTTTGTTGCTTTGCTTCAACAGACCTTTGAAACAGATTGGCAAACGTCACTAATATTCCTCAATTATTATCACTTTTGATTTGTGTTTTTAGTTCTTTGCCTTCAAACGTGCATTAAGTTCCAGTTAGTTTAGTACAGCTTTATGAATATTCTATATGTATATGTCCTGTATTAGTGGTATGAAAATGATAGTGTTGTATAAAGTGCAGTCAGCCCTCCTTATCCACAGATTTTTTTTATCCATGGATTGAAGCATCCGTGGCTTGAAAATATTTTTTAAAAGTATAAATTCCAAATAGCAAACCTTCATTTTGCCATTTTATATAAGTGACATCATTTTGCTATGGGACTTGATCATCCAAAGATTTTATTATTTGGGGTGGTGATGGTCCTGGAACCAAACTCCAGCTGATAACAAGAACACTACAGTGCACCAAGGATGTCTCTTTACAATTTCCCCCTTCTTTTTAATCCTTGGGGTAGTCTCTTTTAGGTCTGTTGACACATGACAGTATATGCTGGAAGGGCTGAACAGTGCATCTGAACTTAACATTGTCAAAATATTCCCCTAAAAAGAGTAGTATTCAATATGCCCTTCTTTGAGAGAAAGCACCAGTCAGCTTACTAATAATATAAAAATACAATAACCATTTGACAGTTTGGGATCATATAAGCATATAGTTTTAGTAAGTAATATGTTGTACAATTCCTTTCAGACATATTAATCCTTCTTTTTACCAAACTAGTGCTTGATATTTTCCTAGGCTTGCAATATTACTCATTCCCTCCCCAACCTTTTTTTTATTTCTTTTTTAAATAGTTCTTGCTGACAACCTGAAATCTAACCCAGGAATTAAATGGCAATACTTTAGTTCAGAAGAAGGCATTTTTACTGTGTTTCCAGCCCACAAATTTCGATGCAAGGGAAATTATGAACATCGCAGCAGGTATAACTTGTAAATGTTTTTTTAATTATATGTAGAAAGCCTATTGCTGAATAATATGAATAACTTGCTTTGTAGTTCAGAGTTTATCCTGTAGCCATTTCATACAACCATATAGGTGCAATGGCTCTATGTCAAGTTTCAGCACATGGTGCAGTCATGTGGTCCTAGAATGGTCCCACAACAAATGACAGTCAGAATGCCATTGTTCAATCAAAATTACCTCTGAAGTTGAACCACAAAGAGAGAATTAGATCACTTGCAGAATGAAGCAGTTATAAATCTCCTTCATAATATAGTAACTAGTCCCTTGAACCCATATTGTCAGTGCAGCTGTGTGGTCATGTGAGCTGTAGTGTTCCTAAACACTAAATACTTTCACACAGATTAAATCAGAGACAGGATTGTGGTATATGTATTATTCTGGTTTGTTTATTAATATTATCTCTGAATGTTAGTTAATGCTACAAAGATTCTGGCAAACTCTTAAAAACTAGTAAGTTTTATTTGGCACAAACACTTATGGACCAGCTCACTTCTTCAGATGCATTAAACAGCTTCATCCACTGCAGTCCATGAGAGCTTATTCCAAATAAAACATTTCAGTTCTTAAGGTGTCACAGAACTACTTGTGCTTTTTCTGCAATACACTAACAAAGTTATTTCCCCTTCACATTAGTTAATGTCCATTATGAGCTTTTAAAATCCAATTTTGTTACCAATGTATAATTAAAGGTTATTTTAAAATGAAGAGGTGATCATGCCAACTGTTTTATTTTGTTGCCTTTAACCTTATCCTGCATTCCTTTTCCCTTTTAAAAACAACTAGAGTTCTTTGTCTTTTGATGCAGTAATATTTAGAGCTAAAGTTCCTTTGTTTATATCAAAGAGTCTTTGGTTGAGACCAACTGAAAGCTAGAGCAGGGTGTGTGTTCCTGTTTTGCTTTTTTAATTTCCTTAGTCAAGATTAGTCCAATTTGTTCTAGCTTTCAACCCTCAAAGAAAAACAAAGCAATAACAACAACTGTCTAGTTAAACCAAGGTTGGGAAATATTTTCCCACCAAACATACAAAGCATAGCTCATTTTTATGCCTATTCTGGAGTGAGCCCCAGTGTAACAGGCCCTCCCTCTTTTTAAGGTACAGCTTAGTGTCATTCAATTGCCTTCCTGCCTGGAAAGCACAGTTCAGGTCTCTGCAATTTATTTAACATTCTAAAACTTTTAAATATCTCCTTATTTCCAAAACTAATTGGAGATAACAGCATCCTCTCATCTCTCATCATTGACTACAAATGACAGCAGGAAAGGCTTGCTAGTCAGATGGATAACCACTTCATGTCCTTTTGGAGGTTCCCTATCCATCAACTAGCAAGTACTCCATGGTTTTAACAAACTTGGCAAAGCTTTTTTAAATAGTATATCAAAATAAGAAAGCCTTACAGAGCATGACCTATATGAATGAATTCTAGAACATTAATGGAAAGGAACCTAGACTTTATCTTATGATTATATAAATCTACACCTAATTCTCTAATGCAGTTTTACACTGCTTGCATGGATTTTGCGCATTATGACACAGTAATTATTGGGTTAGAATTGTTGTATCAAGTACTACAGATATACACCATGTCAGTCTTAATTCTATATATATATATATATATATATATATATGAGATTTATTTTTAGAAAAAAGATGGAGTATTATTTATCAAAACATTATAATTCGTTATACTGACACTAAATGATAGATATGATATAAATCAGTATAGACCAACAAGTATAGATTGTTATGCCAGATTTGAGGAACAGGCCATGGAGACTATTCGTACTGTATACCAGTCCCTCTGCTCCCCCCCCCCCTGGATTTCTGGCCAGGCTAACATGCTTTTAATGTCTCAGTGTTTATCATGTTTGTCCTCTTAAAAATCCCATCAGGTAGGTCATTATTATTCCAGCTTTTATATATTGGGAGGTAAAGTGAAGAGAAAGCATTTTGCCTACGGCTGCCAAGCAAGTCACTGGCTCATCAGGGATTTGCTAAACCTAAAATCAACACATGAAATGAAAAAAATACAGGGAGCATTCAAAACATGTTCCAATCAGTTTTTAAAATGCCCTCAATTTGGGTCATCTAGATTTATTTGCAACACATTTGCAATGCTAAAGCAAGGCCTATCCTAATCCTCTGCCATTTCCCCATCCCCTTAACTGGAAATGATGCAAAAATAAACAGTAATGCAGTTTCTAATTCTTTTTTCCACTCATTTTAGGCCTGTCTACGTCTCTACGGTTAGACCGCAGTCTAAGCACATAGTTGTCATTGTGGATCATGGGGCTTCAGTGACAGAGACACAACTCCAGATTGCTAAAGATGCAGCCCAAGTTATTCTGAATTCAATAGATGAACATGATAAAGTGAGTTAAATAAAAAAGTGAAAGCACAGCCCTAATCCACACAGTCTTTCTCAATGGGGATTGGATGGGGTGGACATGCTTCTTCACCATGAGTCATGTCTGCTTGCAGATACCCTTGGTGTTACATCCACAGAAACCCATATGGGTGCATATCCGTTGCCAGGAGTATTCCAACTAATGTAGATCCTAGAGAAAATATTTGGAGGCTGTGGGGAGGCTGCTATGGCTCAGTTGACTCCAAGACTGTTTAAATATTTGAAGGGATGTCATATTGAGGAGGGATCAAGCTTGTTTTCTGCTGCTCCAGAGAACAGGACCTAGAACAAAGGAAAAGACATTTCACCTCAGCATTAGGAGGAACTTCCTGACAATAAGGGCTGTTCGACAGTGGAACACACTCCCTTGGAGAGTGGTGGAGTCCCCTTCCTTGGAGGTCTTTAAAACAGAGGCTGGATGGCCATCTGTCGGGTATGCTTTGATTGAGAGTTCCTGCATGGCAGGGGGTTGGACTGGATGGCCCTTGTGCTCTCTCCTAACTCTATGATTCTAAGAACTTCTATTTCCTTATTACAACATAGTATCAAGCCCCTTGGTTTCACTGCTTTTGGAACAAGTATGAGGGAACCTCCTTCACATCACTTATAGTACCCAAGTAGTGTGGGCCAGCAGAGTTTTGGAAGTGATAGATGATCAGCCACTTTACTACTCCCTTGTGTTCCATTTTGAATTGTGTGTGTTTGTATGTGAATTATTTCTGCACAGAATATGTTCAAAGTGCCTCCCAGGGCCAGTGTGGCAACACTACCCCTGTGCAGGAGATGGAGGGAAGAGCCTCCAAAGCAGGGTTATTTCACTCTCCTTCCTTCATGTTCCACATTTCTGAGAAGGAAATTAGAGGATTCCTTCTGTGACCACTACAAATGAGATTGTTTCCACATGTTGTAGTCAGCAGAAAATCCCAGCCCTTCCCTTTGCCCTGTATTTGACAGTTAACTTTGCTCTTCCCTTAAATGTTACGCTGTTGCAGTCTTGATATTTATTAACCATAATTTGGTGTAGTGCTTTTTAGTGTTGGACTATGACTCTGGAGACCAGGGTTTGAATCCCCACTGAGCCATGGAAACACACTGGGTGACTTTGAGCAAGTCACACACTCTCAGCCTCATAGAAAGGCAAGGGGAAATGTTGCCAAGAAAACCACTTAGGGTTGCCATAAGTCAGAAACAACTTGAAGTCAACAACAACAATCTAGAAACATAGTAGTGATATTCAGCGTTTGGAAATGTTCCTTTTTGGGCTATGCTTTCCAGAAATCTCCAGCCAGCACAATCACTGAGATTCTGAGAGTTGTAATCTAAAAAGTGATATTTTCAAGTCCTTGTGGTTTCTGAAATAGCAGTATGGAATACAGATGTCAACGTTTATATGACAGAAGAAACCATATTACTTCTTTGGCAAAACAAAGACAAAAATCCTTCTTCTATAAGCCTAGCCTTTCTTTACTTGACAGGTTTGTACTTCAAGCTTTATTTTCTTAGACAATTGAATTTTAAATCCACATAGTCCAGTGTGTGCTATAGCAGAACACATAAAAAAATTCTAAGCAGTAAGGTAATCCAGTGTATAAATATATCTATCTATCTATATTTTTTCTCTTTTAAGATCTCTGTGTTAACTGTGGCAGACACAGTAAGAATCTGCTCCTTGGATCAGTGCTATAAGACATTTCTGTCTCCTGCCACCAGTGAGACAAAAAGGAAAATGTCCACTTTCGTTAGTAATATAAAGTCATCTGACAGCCCTACTCAGCATGCAGCAGGATTTCAAAAAGCATTTCAGTTGATAAGAAATACAAACAATAGCACTAAACAGCAAGCAAGTAAGTCTATTATTATGCACTATTAATTCTTTTTTTCTTTATCCTTGCATCTTTCTCGCTTGCATTTATACTCCCTTTTTAAAATAAATTGAATTTCCCCTTTTAGCAGGGGATAAAAGTGGTAACATTTTGTATATTAAAATTATTACCTGGAATGACAAGGAATGGGTTGGATCCAAGCTTAATAATGATTAGAATACATAGAAATTTCCATAGTTAAGATTTAATTCAATCAAGATTAAATTATTTAATTTAGGTCTATTCTGAACAGTCTGGACCTAAACACTGTATTTTAAATTAATAGGTTAAATAGCAACTATAAAGCATCTTCCTTTCCATTTGTATTTATACACCTACCAACTCTTCTTTTTTCACATCTCTTAATAATTTTAAGGCCCTTATTAGGAGATAGTTCTCACATAGAATGAGAACATGGATCAAATATTGGTATCTTTTTTGGATGAATTATTGTCTAAGCTTCTCACATTGATTTTTTAAACCATAGGCATATAGGGGCCTAGATAAAGTTATGGAGCAGGAGTGACCAGCTTTATTTTCCACTGAAGGTTTCATTCCCAGAAGAACTTGGAAAAATTATTTTTGGACTGTAACCTTCAGTGATTCTTGGAGTTGTATACCTAATCAATCAACCAATCAATCAACTTTCCAAGTTCTGGTCTCCTTGTGAGGATTCTGTTGGGTGCAAAATGTCAGTGGCATACAGGGTCATAGCCAAACTAGAATGGTGTCCACCTTTTCTCTTTCTGCTACCTCCTTAGGCCAGTCTCCCTATTTCTTTCCACTCAGCAATCTGAGAAGAATTGATAAACTGCTCTTCCCAAATGTCTGAACTAATAACTTGCAAAAAATAGGCTGAAGGCCACTTCAAATTAGGCCATAAGCAGTAGGCTGCCCATCCCTGATCCAGAGGACTTGGATGGAGTTCTGTTGTGAAACTAAGCAGGTCTGGGCCTTGGCAGCTTATGGATGGAATATTGCCAGAACAATACTAGGCCATTACCCAAGGCATACTGTAGGTGTGTATGCAGTGTAGATAATATCTAGTAACATATAGTCTGCTATGAACAAAAGGACAGGAATTTCAGACAAAGCATATTTTTATTCAAATAACTAAATGTATGGCATACTAAAGATAGTTTTTAATCTAGCAAAAATAAGGGGTGAGCTGTACAGTACCAAAGAGTTTATATATACCAGAAGGTATATCCATCAAACTTAGCCACTGTGTGCCCTGCTTTCGACATGCAAGCACAGTCCATTAGAATTGAACAGCTATATCATGGCCAGAGTGCATCACATGTTAATGGCAATGCTTCATGCACACACCCTCCTAAAATGGTTTGTGTACACAATCTTGTATATACTCAATAGCTAATGTACACTAATCTAAACAAGCTAACCTAATAAAGTTAAAAATAGTATAACCTCCATCCCACATCCATCCTGATAGTTAAAAGTGCTAAATAAACATGCAGTTCATAATAAATGTTAGCTAAAACTTCAAACTTGCCCTCTGGTTTAGCATTAAGCAAGAATGCAGTACACTGATTGACATAAACCTATATTTAATACAGTTGAGGTGGGGAGTAACTGAAGAACAGCTTCACATCCAGTAATGAACTTTTGGCTGCTTTTATTCAGAGCTTATTCAGAGTTCCAATGTCACATGGTGTTTATCTTTCCACTTGTTCAACCAGAACCAGTCATTCTTCTCCACATCCAGCAGTCTCTCTTTGTGAGAAGGCCTGTAGCTCAGATTTTTGACAGTATGCCAGGCAGGTCTACTGCTAGCAGGTGAAAGGAAGAGAGTTCTGTTTGTGCTGGAACTGAACACAGATGTCTGTGCTGAATCCAGACCTCCAGTTAAAAAAAGAAAAAAAAATAGCTGCTTACAGCCTTAGCAATCTTTGTTGGGTTCAAAATCACGAGGATTTTTTAAAATTATTCATGTAGGAAGGCCCTTAATACAACTTGTACATCCTCCTCCCCCATCTTAATGGAACATACCTTATTCTTATAGCAGAAGCATTGAATATTATCCACAAGCAATTGCATTGAAAGACCATACTACTCTGTAATTTCAAAAAGAGGATGTGCGAAGTACTTCCATTTCCTTGTAAACAATCTCCTTGCTTGTTTTCTTTTCTAGCACAAAAATGATTGTTCTGGTGTATTGTGAGATTTTTTTAAAAACATCCTGCTCTTCCCAGCAGGCTGTGCACACATGTCAAAGAATCCATACATCCCTGCCTCCGCCCGGAGGTTTGTAATGCAAAACATTATTGAAGCATATCTGGTATGAAAGATAAGAATGATACTGAAAAGACAGTTGTTTATGTACCCCTCAGCCTTTCAGCAGAGAGCAATGGACACTTCTTAATTAATTTACACTCCCACAGTTCTTTTCATTCCAAGAGGATTTACAAAGCTTTTATAAATGATAAATCCATATGCAACTTTTATGCAATTCAGTAACTCAGGAGGAAAGAAGAGACAAGGGCCAATATTCTTATGGATATAGTCTGTTGACTGTGGCAATTTATGCAAAGAGACTGAAAACACTTGAGTATCTTTCACTTCAGTTTCTTAGTACAACAAAATACAAGATTTTGAAATTATGAGGATGGACTTTTTTTGTAGCATGAGCTTTAGAGCCGTAAAGTTAAATCCAGAAGACCAATGTTTTAGTAATCCATTCTGGCTAAGTTAATGATGTCAATAATATCTCCCTAACTCAATCTTCTTCAGGCACTGGACCCTCCTCTATAAATTTTTGTTTGCCTGAGAAAACAATAGGGGGATCATTCTGTTGTTGAACAGAAATTGTAATTACTTCTTTCTCCATTACTCTTTCCAAATATGTTGGAGTTAAGGTTTCTTAGTAGAATCTATTTTTTGTATTGAAATGAGTGCACAGGTGAGGGAGGTAAAACCCACCCTCCCTTGCCTTACCTGGCCATTCCCAGATATCTTCTTTCATGCTTTCTCCCCTTCATCCAATATTGAAAGAGACCTTAAATGGACAGTGAGTAAGAATATGTATTTTGTGTGTTTATTGCAGATTTTAGAATTGGAAAGCATAGCCTCCTGCCCATTATACCCATACTGTCACTCTTTGTAGGTGACCTAACTTTTTGTTACTTTGGATACAAGGTATTTTTATTTGGAGGTGAAAGTTAATTTTTTGGATTTTGTCTGGATTGAAGGATTTCCAAGAATGATTTAGAACCATTATTAGCTGAAGTGGAATTGATGTTTATAATCCAATGTTGCATACACATAATATTTGTTAATATATTATAACAATTTCAATCTTATTTTTCTTCTTAGATACAGATATGGTCATTATTTATTTATCAGCTGGAATAACATCAAGAGATCCATCAGAAGATGGCAAAAAAGCCACCCTTCGTGTCATCAATGAAGAAAATAGTTTTCTTAACAACTCTGTAATGATCCTTACCTATGCTCTAATTAATGGTAAGGGGCAGTTAGTACTGTTTTTCTAATAAATGCAACTTCCAAGATTGCCTCTATTGTCTGACAATTTTCACATTTCAAAAAGTAATGTTGGATCAGAGAACCTGGAATCCTGCACTGGCAAAGTATTTTTCATGTATTACTTTTCTTACTATTTTTCACAGTGATTTTTGCATTGGTCTATATATATATTTCAGAAACACCTCAGAAACTGTATTTTGAAGTCTGCCCTTTGTTTACCTGTGATGTCTGTTTTGCAGAGGGAGTTACAGTTTTAAAAGAACTAGCATTTCTCCGAGATCTGGCAGAACAAAACTCAGCAAAGTATGGGGTGCCTGACCGAACTGCATTACCTGTGATAAAAGGGAGCATGATGGTCCTGAATCAGCTGAGCAATTTGGAAACTACAGTTGGACGGTTTTATACAAATCTCCCAAATCACATGATTGATGAAGCAGTCTTCAGTTTGCCTTTTTTGGATGAAATGGGAGATGGTAAGTGTTTAAAAAGATCTGCCAAATTGAAGATACCTTCCTTTCTGATTAGAACATTTTACCTGTGTATTCCATTAGTAATTTGTAGCAAACTTAGTAGCTGGGATTTTTACATGTCTGCTCCTTAGAGAAACTGTTATGCTAGGAAGACTGCTCATAGAGACATTGCATTGAAAATACTCTGCCCAAAGTACAGGAAGCTTGTTGTGTGGAAAATAAGAGCAATGTGACATTGCTTGCAGAAATCATGATGTGCTAGGTTACAGTGTCAAGGGGAAATTCTTCTGTTCGTAGTTCTGCACATTTCCAAAGGGCTAGACTTTGCCCACAGATGCATAATTTACATCCTGGCATACGTTTTTGTTGTGAAAAAGTTATGTCAGAAATGGACAATTTTCAGTGGAGCTAGTGACTACAAAAGCCTTCTTCCTGATGTGTAGGGCAGGAACAGAAACAGAAAAAAGTAAATTTAAGCTGCCACTCTGACTGCACAGAACAACTTCTCTTCCCCAGAATAACATATCTTCTACAAAAACACCAGCCATCAGAGTTCTCAACTGGCTGTGGGAGTGAGAAGATGTCAGTAGTTCTGCATCCAAATTTCCATGCATTTTTGTTGCTGCCAGGGACCTCCAGTATAGTGGATCTTTTAATTCTTTTACTTCAGTTCAAATAACTAGCAAAGGGTAGGGCAAGTCTTCCTCCTGAAGAACTCAGAAGCAGATAGATTGGTTCTAAACCAGTATTTGGAGGCTGCAAATAAAGTCAAAACATTCAGAAAAGATGGTGTTATTGCTGGTTGTCAATACCAACCCTGATCATTCTTGAGAAAGTGTTATTCTGCTTCATGAGACTGCTCTTTGATCTTCCTTTACTCCTAAACAGAAGTCAGGAGCTTCTTCCCCTCCCCCCGGCCTGTATCTGCTAGTCTGCAGCTTTCGTTATTTTTTTTCTCCTTTTCAGAAGGGATCTTCCACACTTTTATAGTCTACTATAATTGACTTGTCTTGGCTGCCCCTGAAGCTGACATGGGATCAAACTAGACATTACATTAGAAGTCCTTTTGTGCATCATAGTGCATCATTTTCTGTGTTCTTGTTTTGTAAAACAGCTATTGGGGTGAATGGGCTGGAGCCATCTGCAGATGTTCAAGTTGTGGTGGGTGGACTATATAAGTTATATACAAAACATAAATGAATTTAATAGAATCATAGAGCTGGAAGAGACCACAAGGGCCATCCAGTCCAACGCCCTGCCATGCAGAAAATAACAATCAAAGCATCCCCAACAGATGGCCATCCAACCTCTTCTTAAAGACCTCTAAGGAAGGAGACTCCACCACTCTCCGAGGAAGAGTGTTCCACAACCCTTACTGTCATGAAGTTCCTCCTAATGTTGAGCTGGAATCTCTTTTCCTGTACTTTGCATCCATTGTTCCGGGTCCTAGTCTCTGGAGCAGCAGAAAACAAGCTTGCTCCCTCCTCAATATGACATCCCTTCAAATATTTAAACAGGGCTATCATATCACTTCTTAATCTTCTTTTCTCCAGGCTAAACATACCCAGCTCCCTAAGTCGTTCCTCATAGGCATGGTTTCCAGACCCTTCACCATTTTAGTCACCCTCTTTTGGACACGCTCCGGTTTCTCAATGTCCTTTTTGGATTGAGGTGCCCAGAACTTGACACAGTATTCCAGGTGGGGTCTGACCAAAGCAGAATAGAGTGGCACTATTACTTTCCTTGATCTAGACACTATACTTTTATTGATGCAGCCTAAAATTGCATTGGCTTTCATGTTTAGACTTGGGCTCCCTCTCCAATATATCTCATTATGTACATGCAAATATTCCAAAATCTGGAAAAAACAAAAACAAAATCCAGAACTGGATTTCTGGTCCCAAACATTCAGATTGTTTTTTATGGATGTTCTTATTTTCTCTACATCCTCTTGGGGCCCCTGGCAGGTTGAGAAGTGATAAACAAAATTATTCTGCAACCAGCTTTGGTGTGCAGCTTTAAAGAAAGGATGTGAAACATCTCTTCTGGAACATATGTGGCTACTGAGTGAGCCTTTTGTTACTGCTGCTTCTGCTGATTATATCATTTATATATGTTTCCTTTAAACAATTGAGGACAACTTACAACTTATATGCAGTTGTTAGATGTGTTTTCTGTAAGGCTCTATTTATTTGTTTTTTTCTTCAGGGGAGTCATCAAAATTTCTGAACTCATACCTGAGCTTTTAAAAACTTAATCTCAGTAATTTGGAAATGCCATATAATTGCCCATAAATTAAGTAGTGTTTTTCATTGAGTGGATGGTGAAGAAGGGCTTTTGAACTTTCAGAATTATATATATATTTGTTAAATTGTTTCTTTTGTTTTATTTTATTTATAATATGCCTTTATCTCCAAATTAGGATGTAACACAACTGGAAAAAAAGATTAGCTAAATAGATGCAAATAAAAAAACAAAAGTTATAATAGTAAAGCATAATTAAAGCACTTGAATCAAAAGCAAGTTAAATAGAAAATCAGTAAGAAAGTAGAGCTAGTAGAAGCTCTTTTTTTGTGGACCAGTTGGCTTTGAAAAACACATCTGAATAAAAAAGGCAAGATGTGATTCAAATCTAAGGGTGCCTCTACACTGTAGAAAAAATACAGATTGACACCACTTTAAATGGTGTAGCTCCATTTTATGGAATGCTGGGATCTACAGTTTCACAAAGTTTGTTGCCTCTTCTGCCAAAGTGTGCAGGTACCTCACAAAAATACAAATTCCAGGATTCTGTAGGATAGAGCCATGACAGCTAAAGTGGTGTCAAACTGCATTATTTTGTACAGTGTATTCACCCTAGATTATCACAAAAGATACAAGGCCCCAAAGAATAATTATAATATAGTAGCAGGTTTGCTTCTTTTCCAAGGACTGTCAAAGATATGAAGAATTAAAATAATAGGAAAAGGAAGGATGGACTTCGTCAAATGAGGTTTGTTTTTTGGTGAAGGCAAAACATTTTGCAAACCATAGTCTCTTGTCCTCAGAAGTCTAGGTAAGGAAGAAGTCAGATTGATAGGGTCTTACCCCAGGCACTAAGATCTTCCAAAATAATTGTGTGCTTCTGTTTTAGAGTGCCCTCTAAATTGTTGTACTAGGATTTAGTCTGCCAAGAGTAATGTAAAGGAAGAACTAATTTTCTAAAGAGAGGGGACATGATGCAGCAATTTTGTTAATAGTTAAGCGGGTCTGAGTGTGTTCACGCCTGGATGAGAGACAATCTGGAAACCCACATATATGCACTCTGCCTTGATCTCCCTGGAGGAAAGGCGGGATATAAATGCATAGATATAATTACTGTACATACGATTATTTCCTCTCTTGCTAAGCTCTTTTGATATTCCCTATTCATTCTTTGAGGTTATTGCTATTTATTTTTTGGGCTTAACTGCTATCAGCATTTCAGGAATTGTATCATCAGTCTCCATGCTAGAAGGCAGAGGAAGTAATAGTTCACTAAACTTGCATAATTTCATGAGACTATTCAAAAGAACTAAATATGCATTTGCAATGCATTTTTTTTTCTTTTTTTGAAAATGAATGCTTCACCTTGGTTGTATCCAGCTTTAATTTGAATTCCGTGGACATGATTCTTATTAGCATAAAAACTAATCACACCAATTTTTAAGTCTTTGAAAATATTCATGCATCCCCCTTTGATCCAGGTCTACTGGGTAGAAATATTGTTTCCTTACTGTTTAGAAACAGAAACCTTTATTTTATGCTGATTTTACTAATACATATAATTGTGAGATCTCAGAGTGGATTTTAGCAGCAGAGACTGGTGGATGTGGCTCATCCTTTTTTTCTTCATTCTGCCTCTCAGTTGTATTTCCCAATATAAACCTCCCCCCTAGCCAAATTAGTTCATAGATTACACTAATATTGCTAATGTTGTGGTGGCTAAAATACCTTATTAAAAAAAACCACTGCAGCATTTTGACTGAAATTATGTACCCATGCCCTTAGGAATACAGTTTATTTCTCTCTGCCACATAAGTAACTGGCTTACGTCTAAGTAGACACATATAGGATTGCACTGTTAGTTAACTGGTTAGTTTGAGTGAAAAACTTTCAAATCCATTAAAAAGGTGCCCTCAGCTAAGTTGGCAACATTTAAAAAACAAACAAAAACAAGGCCACTTATTTCTTATACAAGAAGTAATACTCTCTTGTAAAACAGCAGACATCGTTCATTCAGCTTTCCAAGATATTTTGGTGTGCCTCTTCCCTTCTGTCATACCATTAGCCATGGCTCCAGACAGACAGGCAAAAATAAAGCTGCTTCAGGTCACTTTGGAAGTATGCTGTTTAAATGATGCATGCATCCTAAGAGTCCGGAAACTGCGCCAAAGCCATGCTTCAGTCCTAAAGACCCGAAGCAGTTTTATTTTGGCCTGTCTGTACAGGCCCCATGCTATATGGTAGTGAATTGCATGTAGTGGGGGGGGCACAGGGCATTAGTGCTATAATCCTAAATGTAGTTGGGAAGTAAGACCAATTGAATAATGGGGATTTCCCAGTAAACACTGATAGGATTAGGTACTGTATAAGAGTTTAAGATAGGATTAAAGTTCTTTTTCCATATCCACACATGATGCTGAAGATTTTTCTATTGCTAATTGTTTGCGTGTTTTTTATTTTTGTTCACAGGTCTGATAATGACTGTAAGCAAGCCTTGTTATTTTGGAAACCTGCTATTGGGAATTGTAGGAGTAGATGTTAACCTGGCTTATATTTTGGAAGATGTTACTTATTACCAAGATTCTTTGGCTTCCTACACATTTTTAATAGATAACAAAGGTACTATCAATGCCGTCAATATGCTTCCTATTTCAAAGACTAATAATAAAATCTGTAGTATTTGAAAATAACATTACTTTTGAGTCACTCTATCTTATTTCAGGGTTGGGAATTGTGCAACCTTCCAGAAGATGTTAAGCTACAATCCCAGAAGCCCTACCAGCATAGCAAATGATGGGGAATGCTAGGAGTTGCAGTACTAAAACATCTGGAGGAATGCATCATTCCCACCTTGTATTACTTTTTGTTGGCCCTTAAATAATTACCTTTTGTAACTGTGTATTTTTGTGTGGACTTGTGTGGTTTGGTTTATTTACTGTTATGTAGAAATTTTATAAATCCATTCTAAATACATGAAATTTTAATGAAGATTTTTTTAAAAATATCCTTCATATATTATGTTGAAAACTTCATGAAAAACATATCCTTTTTAATTTTTAGGATACACTCTTATGCACCCTTCCCTTACCAGACCCTACTTGCTTTCTGAACCACCACTTCATACAGATATAATCCATTATGAGAATGTTCCAAAATTTGAACTGGTTCGGCAGAACATTCTTAGGTAAGACTTGTAGGTACTTAATACTTCATACAAGGATGCACAATCTCCAGTGGAAATCATGTTGATCTTTACTGGTTGCTACCCAGCAGCTACAGTTGTAAAAAAGCAAATTCCCTGTGGTGCCCAATAGAAAACATGACATTTAATCGTGCCAAGTATAGTTATTGTGGTAACCATTATTTTGATTAGGACACAATTCAGCCTCTCTTTGTAAAAACTGTTGAAATTAGTGGGGAACAGAACAAGAAATACAGAAGTGGTCTTAATTGGTTCTGGTACATTTCAGTGGGATTAGAACAGAAGAACATTTTGTGTTATGTCATATACTGTCTTCTCAGATGCTAAATGTTGGGAAGCTAAATACTATCTTCTTGGATATATGTCTCTCATAGCATACAGTACCAACAATCAGATACTCATTCTAGATTTCATTTCCTGTTTTTTAAAAATCTATTATTCTTAAGTAAATGTACTGTTGGGACACCCCCCCTCCCCAATCTTCTACAAATGTTTATAGAACATATTTATCACCCTTTTGCCCTATGCATTGTTATTTTAACAAAGCTGTTTTGTGCCTATTTCTGTCTTGAAATCTCAACTCAGAAACCATTTCTGCCCCCATTCTGCCATTAATAATTTTTTACAGATCCTTTTCCTGAACATTGGCCCATTTGAAACTGTCTCTAGTGCTGAGATGCCAAGACAGGAAACACAGATTTCACCATAAAAGGCATGATGAAAGATTATTGAATTTAGTGGTGAAGACTCTTGATGGTCATTACATCAAGACCATACAGAAGTCTTATTTCTTCACAACTTCTTGGTTTTATATGTAGATTAACAAAGAGATTAGAGAGACCCTGGAAAAATTGCTTAAAATCTGTTTCCAGTGGGATAAGATAGGATACAGAAAGAAGCAGCAAGCATTAGACTGTGCAACAAAGGTGCTTTACAGACTGCCCAAAAGGGCGGTCTGCCACCGCCCTTGTTTGCTGCACAAAGGAGCCACAGCGGACAAACCGTGCGGCCCCTCTGCGCAGCAAAAAGAAGCTGCAAAAAGTGGCTTCTTGCGGTGCTGTTGTCACAAGGGTGGCGAGACGTGCGGACACTAGGCGTCCGTCACGTCAAAATGGCGCCGCCCATCAGTATAGTGTGCCGCCATTTTGACACCCTCATTACATACGAGGGGCAAGGCGTGTCAGGAAGCGCTGCCCCTCGCGCGTAATGACAGCGCCCAATAGGGCCCGTCGGGAACGCGCCTAAGTGTGTCACAATGCTAATTATATCAGATTTTCAGTTGCTCTGTATTATTGTTACTTATGTATCTTCATGGGTGCAGTTAACAATTAACTTTCAACCACTGACCACCAAGTTATTTTAGTGTATATCTTCTTTGGTGTATTGTTTTTTCTGCTCATCTTTTACTATTCCTATGTTAAATAATTGGCTTAGTTTTTCATCTTCAAAGTATTTTACCAAGCCTTAATCCTTATGCCACCTATGTAAGGTAGGAAGGCTTTTTAGCTTACATTTACAGTTGGAAGATGATAGGTTGCCTAGAGTCACGGAAAAGGAATCATGTTACAATGGAAAAGAGAACTGGGGCATGCAATTCTCTGCATGAACAACTTTTCATTTTTTAAAAGCGGTAAATCAGAGCAAAAAAAATATCCCTCACTCAGGTTTTAAGCAATATCTATAGTGTAGAGGCTAAATTATATTTTAGGAGGAAAATAAATCCAAATGATTGATTAATGTAGTTTTCAGATAAGAATTGTAAGAAAATTCTAGTGTCATACATCTGTTATTCATCCTTCTCTGATCCTGACAATTCATATTCTAATGTACCATGCACAAAGCACTGCAGATGTTACCCTTGCATAAGATGGAATAAAGTTAGATCAGGGGAGCGGAATTCCTATAGTGTAGATAGACAGGAACCTATATATCAGTTTCTGGGCCCAATTATGGATGCTGGTTTTGACCTTTAGGAGCACAGATGACCTAGGAACCTAAGTATCTTACAGAGTGCATACCAGTCTTCCTTTCTGGGCCTGTACAGTCTCTTGCCAAAAATAACTCTCCTGGAACATTTTTAAAGTCTGGGCAGTAGCAATAAAACTCCAAATTTTTAGCTGTTAAAATTTACATTGCACCACAGCCTCTCTAGACCAGCCTCATATTTAAGCATTAGCCTTGGAGCTGTGTGTGTATGTGTGCATGTGCCTTCTAGTCACCTGTTGACTTAAGGTGACCACATGAATTTCATAAGGGTTTTTTTTTTTTTTTTTTTTTGCGGAAGGAATACTCAGAGGTGGTTTTGCCAGTTCCTTTCTCCAAAATATAGCCCACAGCACCTGGTATTCATTGGTGATCTCCCCATCCCATTGCTAACCAGGGCTGACCCTGCTTAGCTTCTAGGATTAGATGGGATCTGGTTTCTTTAGGGAGTCATTGGTGGGCAAAAATTACACTGAACACATGTGAATTTGTTGGCAGTGGGCAAGAGAAACACTCTGTCCACCCTCTGTGTTCAGCAAATGTCTACAAGTGGAAAGCTTCTGGAAACAAGCATAGAAATGCAGTAAGGTAATTCTTTGTCCATTCTGCACTACTTCCCAGTATGGGCTAATAATGTTTGCAGACCGAATTGTTTTGTTCTTTTGTTTCATTTACAAGGCTGCCTTAGATCCTTTAATAGTAAGTGCATCCAGCATTTAGGATGTGTATAACTGTGCCTCTGGTGAATGTTTGTTGTTGTTCTGTGCCTTCAAGTTGTTTCTGACGTATGGTGACCCTAAAGCAAGCTTATTATGGGGTTTTCTTGGCAAGACTTCAGAGGAGGTTTGTCATTGCCTTCTTCTGAGGCTGAGAGCATGTGACTTGCCTAGAGTCACCCAGTGAATTTCATGACTGAGCTGGGAATTGAACCCTGATCTCCAGAGTTGCAGTCCAACATTCAAATGGCTACACAACACTGGCCTTTGGAGTGGGTGCTACACTGGTCTTTATCTGATCTGGTAATTTGCTCTAGTGAGACACAAGTAGCTAGTACTATCCTTGCTGCTAAATACAACCAGTGCATTTGGTCTGCTAGGGATATTATCATGAAAATGTGTCATCTGGAACCAGTTTTCCTGATTGAACATAGAGGGCCACAGTTCAGCATTTGGCTTTGAGTAAATGTTGCCAAGAAAACCTTATGTTAGGTTTGCCTTAGGGTCCAGAAACAACTTGAAAGCACACAACAGTAACAACATAAACTGATGTAGAAAAGCAGTCCACTTCTATTTTTAATTAAGAACAAATTCCATTATAGCCCTTTCTTAAATAATCTCTGTTTAAAGTAAACACAAGCATGGAGTTTCTTTCCTGTTTTAATAACTGGTGGACATTGTTTGTTGCCAACTTAGCCTCCCTCTAGGCAGTCAGCTTATTACAGTCCCCGTGAACTCCTCACTGTCATGGCATGTAAACAAACTGCGTGAAATTGGGAAAGATGCCTACAATGTGAGTTACGCCTGGAAAATGGTAAGTGATAGAATTCATTTAAGGTATGCTAATATATTGATTTATTTAAATTTAAATGGGAGTTATTTTTCTAGTATTTCTGAGAACTGGGAAATCTGCATGGCCTGAAAGCCTTATAGTATTGGATTATAAGCCTGGAATTTCCAAAATTTAAGGATGATACCCCTGCTAAATTGTTAAGGGCTGTGTGAATAATAACATCCAAAGACATTATATATCTGAAGATTTCTTTCTAACTTTCAGAAATCAACAGAGTATGTGCATGTGACAAAATCCTGTTATGAGAGGCACCATAGTTGTTTGGCAGGACTATACCACAATTTTTTCTGAACCTTTCAGTTGACCCTCAGTTATAGGAATACTGAACCCATGTCTGGCATGATTTGGGAGTCCACATGTGGGTAAATTCTTCTTACATGTAGCCTTTGGCTTTGGGAATTACTTCCACAGGAAACAGTATCATGAGAACCTTCCACCTAAATATATTTTTAAGAAAATAAATTCAAGCATCCATGGATTTAGAATATTTGACCACATGGGGTGAACATTTGCTCTCTTCATCTACATTTACTAGATTATTGCACTTACTTTTTCATACTGGCAGGTGAGCAGCTCTATATAACTGTTTCATATCCCTGTATGAAAATGCCAGTTCAGTTAACTGTGTCTGTGTTACATATCAAAATATGTGAAAGCCTGCCAAAACACCACAAAAAAAGTTGGCTGTGGGAAGGACTTTTCCCCTGACTGTGTGTGTGTGTGTGTGTGTGTGTGTGTGTGTGTAGGAATATACAGAAATGAATTCCTCCTCTCCCATTTCCTTACCCCAACATCTCTATTAAAGCCTTCACATCCCTTGTAAGAACAGAGCAGAAATTCTTAATGACTCATCTGTAATACATGAGTGAGGGGTAAAGCAGATGGGCAGGGAAAAGCAGCTGGAACCTCCACTGACCACATGGGCCACTCCCAAGGCAGCCTAAATGCACACAGCCGGACAGCACGGCACAGTGTCAAGCTGCGTCCTTGGTAAAAAAAAATTGTCATCTCCCAACCATGCATGTGCACCGTCTCACAAACACACTGCTGGAAACTGCCTGCTGCCTAGCTGCCATCCCATTGGGTGGTCACCCCTTTGATCAGCCACACAGTCACACCTGAGATCCTCCACCAGGACAGGGCATCAGAATATTGGTGCACAGTAAAACACTAGCAAAGTGCAATCATGCAAACTCCCCCTAAATCACCTCTTCACCCCCCTCCTTCACCCCATGCCCCTCTTGGACTGTCTGGTTTGTGTATGTTGTAATTACATCCATTGGAGGTATCACACTTCCACTTTTTTGCATTGCTGCCAGGACTGCTTGGGTATGGCAGCTCCGTCCTTTTTAGATGTGCATCTGCACCGGTGCATTTGTATACAATTTTAGGATGAAGATTAGGATAGATTGCTCCTTTAGAACCACTCTGATGTTGGGGCATTTATATGCAGGGTCGATGGTGCTCATTTTCCCAGCTAACGTTCTGGGTTCTTTTTGCTGCGTTTTTTAACCCCAGAGCGTGACTTCGATCTGGTTCCTGCATGCTTAGGAGGCATGCATCATCTAAACACCCCACCTTCAGAGCAGTTTGGAACCACTTTATTTGACCCGTGTGTTTCACCCCTGAGTACTTGGAGCTGCCTATTCATGTGAATGGGAGTGCTGAGTTTTCCACAGTACTTCCTATCTCTGAACTACTGCACTATAGAATATCTCCACAGGTACGCATCTAAGGGAAATAGTACAAAATTATTTAGAATATGTAACCTAATAATAGAAAATTAATTGGACAGCAGTTCTTCCATTGGATATCCAAAGTTCATTATCAGGTTGTCTGGGTTTTGAGTATTAGAAGGACTGGAGAAAATAGATCTTTAGGGAACATCCCAGTAAGGTTTTGAAAAAGAAATCTGAAAATAATTTTTCAATTGTTGAGAATTAAAAAGTTTGCACAACTTCAGATGTCCTTTTTTTGTTATGATAAGTATGCTTTCCTCATCAACCTGTATTTGATCTTTGTTTAGGTTCAAGATACTTCTTTCATATTGTGTATTGTTGTGATACAGCCAGAAATACCTGTTAGACAACTTAAAAACCTGAACACAGTACCCAGTAGCAAGCTTCTTTATCATCGATTGGATCTCTTGGGTCAGCCCAATGCTTGCCTACATTTCAAACAGCTGGCAACATTAGGTAAAGAATTTCTTCTCAATTCTTCCTGTCTGTGCTTCTTTTTGCTCTGCTTTTTAACCCGAGAATGCGACTTCGATCTGGTTTCTGCCTGCTTAGAAGGCATGCATCATCTAAACACCCCACCTTCAAAGCAGTTTGGAACTACTTTATTTGACCCTTGTGTTTCACCTCAGAGGGAGAGAAGAACTGCTGGACATGACCCCTTCCCCACCACCATTCCCTTCTTTTATGTCCTGTCTTTTTAGATTGTAAGCCTGAGGGCAGGGAACCATCTAGTTAAAAATAATAATATTTGTAAGCCACTCTGAGAGCCTTTAGGGCTGAAGGGCAGGATATAAATACTGTAAATAAATAAATAATAAATATCCCTGAAAGTTAAAATAGCTATGAGAAAGTAATCAGAATCACAATTACTCAATCACAGCTGGGCAGAGTTAGTTTCTCTGGCTACCTCTTCCAGAAACCCATACTCTGCTGGTTGGGGAATTCTGAAAGTTATCTTCTAAAAAATATCTTTTCCAAGATCTGCTCTTGAATATTGAAGCTCTTTCAAGTACTCTTGAGTATTATTATTATTATTATTATTATTATTTGTGTCCCGCTCTTTTCCCAGAACTGAGACTCAGAACAGCTTCAGCAATAATAAAAATATAGTTAAAACACAGAAAAGTGATACATTAAAACAGAATTAAATTGTTACAATATTAAAATAGATTACTTATTAAAAAATTAAAATACAGTTAAAAAGATAAAAAAATTATAACTTAAAATGATACAACATCCTAGCTGGTCCTTTAAGAACATTCTGTTTTTAAAAGCTTGCTTGCATAAGAAAGTTTTAACCTGCTGGCAGAAGGCCAATAAGGAGGGGGGCATTCTGGTCTCCCTGGGCAGAGAGTTCCAAAGTCTAGGGGCAGCCACCGAGAAGGCCCTCTCTCACGTCCCCACCAACCATGCTTGTGATGGTGATGGGACAGAGAAAAAGGTCTCTCCAGAGGATCTCAGGCTCAGCCGGTTCATACAGGGAGATACGGTCTGCCAGATATCGTGGACCTGAGCCATATAGGGCTTTATAGATCATTACCAGCACTTTGAATTGTTCCCGGAAACAAACTGGCAGCCAGTGGAGCTGTTTCAACAGGGGCGTTGTGTGATCTCTATAACTTGCCCCAGTTAACAGCCTGGCTGCAGCTCTTTAGACCAGCTAAAGTTTCAGAACACACTTCAAAACCAGCCCTACATAGAGCCCATTATAGTAGTCGAAACAGGATGTAACCAAGGCATGTACCACCAAGGCCAGATCTGGTGTCTCAAGGAACCGATGCAGTTGGTGCACAAGTTTTAAATGTGCAAAAGCACTCCTGGTCACTGCAGAGACCTGGGCCTCCAGGTTCAAAGTTGAGTCCAAGAGTACCCCAAAACTACGAACCTGTGTCTTCAGAGGGAGTGTAGCCCCATCTAACACAGGCTGGATTCCTATTTCCTGATCTGCTTTCCGGCTGACCAGGAGCACCTCTGTCTTGTCTGGATTAAATTTCAATTTGTTTTGCCCTCATCCAGTCCATTACTGATGACAGACACTGGTTTAGGACCAGGACAACCTCCTTGGCTGTCATCTACATATTGATGACACTACACCTTAAAACTCCAGACAACCTCCCTCAGCAGTTTCATGTGTATGTTAAACAGCATAGGGGACAACACAGAACCCTGAGGAACCCCACAGGCCAGTGGCCAGTGGCCGAGTCCCCCAGCACCGCCTTCTGTGTTTGCTCTTCCAGGAAGGAACAGACCCAATGTAAAACAGTACCTCCAAGTCCCATCCCAGAGAAGCGGCACAGAAGGATACCATGGTCATTGGTATCGAAAGCCACTGAGAGGTCTAGTAGAACCAATAGGGACACACACCCCGTGTCCAACTCCTTACGTAGGTCATCCACCAAGATGACCAAGGCTGCCTCTGTACCATAGCCAGGTCTGAAACCAGATTGAAATGGATCTAAATGGAGTATGAGGAGAAGAAGAACCCAAACTTTCAGGGAACAACTGGTCCAATGTCTCTACCTAATGCCAAGCCTAATGGTGAGGAACATTAGGCCCTAAGTTCCAACCCTGGTGGTGTCTTACTCTGGCATCCCCCACATGGCCACAACTTCTTCCCTTTAAGTTTTTTAGTAGTTTTCAGAGTTTGCATGAATTTTTCCCATTATGCCCCATTGAAATGTCTTTTCTAAGGCTTAGTTAGTTGTTGATAGTAAAGTCTCAAGCTAATAGGTACATTATTTTTGTTTCCATGCTTTTATATTTGTCCCCGTTGCCCAGGTGAAAGAGATTCCTCACTCATCCCTTACTCCACTTGACTATGTAAGATATGGCCTTTGCTAGTGCAGGGCTGATATTGGTTAATGGGCTGGAAAAAACTCAACAGAGAGCACACAGAGGGAAATTGTAAAAAATTAGTCTGATTGAAGGAGAGCTTCCCTGAATTGCTCACACAGACATAAGGAATGGTACGTCTGAGCTTGCAGGGATCAGGAGCATGTCAGCTTGTGACCTGTGAGCCAACTCAGATTGGTCCAAGAGCTAGAAAGTTAGCCTTTGGGAAATTCTGCGTACTTTCTTCTAAACAATGGCACCATGATATTAGGCAGCATGAGGCAGCTACTACAGATAACAGATGCTGGCACATGTGGAGAGGACAGGAAGTAATGGCTCTTCCCCATACCTGTTCTTCTTGAGCCTCCAGCCATTCTCTTCTGTTTGACAGAGTTCTGTATGCCATGTGGCCTGGTCTGTGCCCCCTAAGACTGCTCAGTGCCTTAAGATACAGTGGAGAATGCTGTCCTTTAGCCAGTTTTAATGTAAAGTTCAGCTGCTAGTACCATTGGCTTCAATATATGGAAATGGCATAGGCATTGGTGAACATCACTTAGACTTCCTCATCAGGAAACAATATACCGTGAGTCAATGCTGCTTCTAAGTGTGAAAGCCTTGGGTGAGAATTGACAAAATGTCATGGTGGCACAGTTGGCAAATTCTTTGTCGTGGTCTCTGTGAATCACACAAATTGGTTTCCTGTGCCTGCACAGAGATATTCAGAACCTTCTAGAATCACCAGGGAAGAATTTTTGGCGGTAGCTCCTCCTACCCTATATATACCCCTAGCATACCCTCTCTTTTCCCTCAGTTCCTTTTTGTCTGCTGCGCTAGCAGCATCAAAGGAACTGATTTCTAGAATTGCTCTTCAATTCAAATTTAATGGGCTCTGATCTTGGTTTTGGGTTTGGATTTTGGCTTTTCTGTTGGTTTTGGCATTGGCATAGAGTTTTACTGGCTTTGACTCAGTTTGACCTCAACTACTCTCTGTCTTGTGATTTGGACATTATTTGATCCAAATCTGAACATCGACACTCAACCAAGACCACTGAACCTGAGGATCCACCCACAAAAAAAGCAGAAATCCTTATCGACTGTGACCAAGTCTATCTTTAAGCCTTCTAAAAAAGCATCTGAGAAAAGACAGAAAACTGACAACAAAAGGAAGCATAAACATTCCTCGTCTCACTCCTCTTCTAAGAGGACTACCAGATCGAACAAGCACCCTGCTTGGAGTCTTGAATCGGTCCTTTCGCAGCTTTCCAAGCAGCCCTTCGAACCCATAGGTCAGTGATGGCAAACCTATGGCACGCGTGCCAGAGGTGGCACTCAGAGCCCTCTCCATGGGCACATGTGCCTTCGCCCCAGCACAGAGTTTGCCAGAGTTTGTTACTAGAAAGCCAGAGGGACATGGCACTTTAATAATAAATAATTATAATAAATAATAATTATTTAATAAATGATGATGATGATGATGACAAAGTTGTTCTCCGTCTGGATATCACCTTCTTGCCCAAGGTGGTGTCTTCCTTTCATTTAAGCTAGAACACTTAGCCTATCAGGTATCAGGAAAGACTCTTACTGCTCGAATTCAAGCATGATAGCAATTTCCTCTGCTTTTCTTAGTCCCTAGAGGACATCTGCAAAGATGCAGTCTGGTCCCAGCCACTGACTTTCATCTCTCACTATAGACGGGATACCAGGGCAAGGGATAATGCAGCTTTTGGGAGGGCAGTGTTGCTTTCTGATTTGAATTGAGGCTTGTTGCATTGCATCCTTCCTATCTGCATGTTTAATTAATAAAACATAATTGGTCCACTTTACATTGTGCTTGATGTCACATCACTCCCTCCTCCTGTGACTATAGCTTGATAGTCTATCCCATTTGTGTGATTCACAGAGACCATGACGAAGAAGGACAGGTGCTTACCTGTAACTGTTGTTTTTCGAGTGGTCATTGTGAATTCACACAAACCCAGCCATCCTTCCTTCAGGTCATGTCATGCTCTTGCTCATGTTCCCTTATTATGCTGCTATGCGGCGGCCAATTGGAACCGAAGGAAAGAGCAGGAACACTAGGTGTGTGTGTGTGTGTGTGTGTGTGTGTGTGTAGGGTGGGCGGAACTATTGCCAAAAAGTCTGCCCTAGTGATTCTAGAAGGCTCCGAATGTCTCTGCATAGATGCAGGAAACCCATTTGTGTGAATTCACAGATGACCACTCAAAAAACTACAGTTACAGGTAAGCAACCTGTTCTTCTTTTCAAGTATAATAAAAGAGAAGATGAAACTGAAAAGACGCTCATGGTGACCATTTTACGTTGGCAGGTGTGTTCCACTGTCTGACAATACTTCACACTGTCACTGGTCAGGGGAGTTACCTCAATCCACCATAGGCCTAGGTACTTTTAATGAGTCATAGACAAAAGTCCATGTGTTTCCCTTTCAGTCCATAAGTGCTGCTGCAGTATACAATGGGGCCTTCTTACCCGTGGGCTTGCCATCCTCAGATTTAAGCATCCATGGATGGCAAGGCCTGTTGTCCTCAATGACAGTACATGCATATCATGCCACCATTAGGAGCAATGGGACTTGAAGTCCTGCATTTTTATTTTTATTTTTTTGTATCTATGGGGATGGATCTGGAACGGATCCCCCCACAGATACCAAGGTCCAATTGTACTGTTTTCTTTCAGCTGTTCTCTGTAAGAACCTTCTGAAACAGGCCAGACAGACCCAAGCTTAAATGCTGCTAAGTGAAGTGTCTTCAGATTATCTGGTTCATTAAAACACACACTCATCACAGCATGTTTATGAAATAAGTGTATGCTGAAAGCAGGTACTTGCATAATTTTATTTTCAGAAAATAGAACGTGTTGGGTATGAGTAGTGTTGTTATACAACTTTCAAAGCTAAGCCTTGATTTTCTTGGCTGTCAAATAAATCATTAGCAATAACATGAAAACATTGAAGTTCTTGCCAGTCATGTCATATCCTGTTGACTTTGGAATTATGCAGATTTTATTCCCAGCTATAAATATTTAATGCCATCAATCCCTATGAAAGGAAGCAGAAGTTAGAACTCTGGTGGGAATATACTTTGAAATGTTTTTAATTGGCAAGTTCAGAGGTTCTAAAAACTGTATAAAACTTCTCAGTTTTTTTAATGAATAATTTTATAGATGAAAATCAGCTCCATTTGTTTTATGAGCTTCCCCCAGATTATACTGGAAGTGAAAATGCAAATTTATAGAAGGAATAAACAAATTATGTTTTGGCAATGTATTTTGCCATTTTTATTCAGTTTCTGTTCCATCTATAAGCGACTCCTCATCCGCTTGCATATTGCCCCTTAAAAATAAAAAGTCTGCCTTAAAGCCCCTTGAACCACTATTATGTGGTTCCTGACTGAAGAATGTTTTCTTTCTCTCAGTTTATGGAACAACACCAGGTCATTTTGAGGCAAGGTAGGCAGTCTTGTCATCTTCTGGTGACCAGATATTGTATAAATATTACACAGTTAATTTTGTTTTTTAAAAACTACCAGTGAAAATCTTTTTTAGAAAAATCATAATTATTGTCATTTATCAGAGGTACTCCGAAGACTAAAAGGACATTTTTTTCAGTTTGCAGTTGTGGAAGAAATCTCCAAATTTATTTTTTCCTTCCTTGAGCTATATTAATTCCAGTGTATACACTGAGAAATTAATTCCATTAAGTGCCAATGCATGTCTGTATACCACAGCCCTGGCCCATGCCAACTATAGTTCTCAGCTAATATATGATGACTGCCAGCCACATCAGCTTGCATATAGGTAGTCATGTGAAGTTTGCTGGTACTTTTGATGCACCTGGGCAAAGACCAGTGAGCCACAGGACCTCTTTCAGATGATTCTTGTCCATATATTTGACTTCTCAGATCTACTTTGCTATGACCTGCTATCTCTGCACATCGGAATGGGTGGCTGACACCTGTGGTTGCTGCGTGCTGGATTCAGGGCTGCCACTGCTATTAAGCAGAGTGAAGCAGCCAAGTCAGACAATAGGTTATGCCACAGACTGGATTGGTTTCATGAAGGAACCTGAAAGCATGCTAGGTTGCTAAAGTCTTTCTCATCTTTTTATGGGCATCTTAATACTGAGCAAGAACATAGATACTCTCTACCTCTTTCCTTCCCATCAATAGTTCAATTTTTCTATGGCATTCTTCCATAACAGGTGTTTCTGTCCTGCATATTAGTCTCCTTCACAGATGATTTTTTTAAAAGTAATATACTATTATTACAACAGTACCCCCTGGTGGCAACATTGATATTTGAGGATATCATATATCAGGAATATCAGCAATACTGATACTTAGGAAACATTATAGAACATAGATTGTCACAGTTGTCATGTCTAGTTGCCCCAATACGGTAATTGTACTAACTAAATAATTCTATATTCATATGGCTGGCTTTCAGTGGTATTTTTTAGTGTATAAAAATGTTCTGAAATCTTTTCAGAAAGCCCTACGGTAATGCTGTCTGCAGGTAGCTTCTCTTCTCCATATGAACATCTGAGCCAACCTGAGACCAAGAGGATGGTGGAACACTATACAGCATATCTCAGTGATAACACACGTCTGATTGCCAACCCAGGGCTGAAAGTATGCTATTTTAAATGTGCTTTACTTTGTCCTTTTGTCTTCCTTGTTAGCATGATTGTCTTATGTAGAAATTTCTGAAAGTTTGATGAGTCCACCAGGTATGAAAATATTTTACAAAAGTAATAGGGTTTAGATTATTTCTGATTAGTCCTGGACTAGGACTTTTCATTTCTTGTTACATCAGTAACTGGGTTTGTTGCAATTTTTATTTTTTTGTCAGTATCAGGAATATGCCATACATAGCAATAAAACAATTGAATGGGATATCATTTTGTGCTCTGTGTTAGAAAGAGCAATATTAATTGTTCTATTTGTTTTCATTCAATAAGTCTTCTCAGTTGGATTCAGAAATGGACTTTGAAAGATAGTGAGTTAATATTTTTAACTGTTCCACATCACAGAATTTCCAAGTACAATAAGCAGCAGTTTTTCACTAGGGAGGACTATCAGATCAATTGAATGTGAACAATATGAAGATGAGATAAGTATTACAAACCAGAAACAGTGAATGTTCTTTATTTTTTAAAGGCATGGAAAGCAAAAAGGATTTAGATCTACACAAATTAAAACATTATATGTTGCGAATGATTGCAATAATATTTCTTTAGCATGATGTTGTTTTTTTCAGTGTTTTGACATTTACTGAGTCCATCTGGTATGAGAAGATTTTGAAGAAGTAATTGGGTTTAGATTATCTCTGATGAGTCTTTAGGAAACCCTGCAAGCAGCTTATTATCTTTTCAGGCAAGTCTTAAAGGAACCCTGCTAGGTCTGTCTTTGTTTTGCAGTTCTCTGTCAGAAATGAAGTAATGGCTACCAGTCACGTCACAGATGAATGGATGACACAAATGGAAATGAGTAGCTTGAACAGTTACATTGTCCGCCGTTACATAGCAACGCCCAATGGGGTGCTCAGAATTTATCCTGGTTCCCTCATGGACAAAGCATTTGATCCCACTAGGAGACAATGGTGAGTTTTAGGATCCCATTATGAAAGGTTTAAGAAAACCTTTGAGGTTGATAATATTGCAGAAGGGAAGAGGATACTGGCATAAAGTTTATAGAAAATCTTTACTGAGAGATAAACAGATAAACATTTCCAAATGAAACATTATACATTACTGTTTTAAATTTGTGGTGTTAATTGCATTGACTACTTGCTTTTATTAAAAGATAGTTTCTGTTCCCTGCCCTTTTGTGCAGCAATGAATAATGGAAGCATCTACATTTGGTTATCAAAATCCATGTTATTTGCAAAACCCTTCAGCACTTATCTCACGTGGCTCTCATTATGATTTTTTCTTTCTTGTGGTATTTTTGTGTCTTACTATTTCATACACTAGTTCCTCTGTAAATTTCCCAGTCTGTAATTCCACATAAGATTATGTTAGTTTTTTTTAAAAAAAATCCACATAAGATTATGCTAGTTTAACAGAAGTCTATTAATTATGCACAAGCATAATTATACACAAGTATACAAGATCTTTTGTATACACTGTAAATGAGATAATAAACATGAGGGAGCCCCTGAATGTGTTCCATTCCATATGCTGTCTTGAAAGAAGCCTTTTTTGGGCTTGTGAGGAGGGGGCTGCAAATGAAGCAGAAATGAGTGAATATAACCAAATGCAGAATCTGCCCCCAGCTAGTCATGCCGTCAGTCATGCCTGTCAATTCTACTCTTCCCCTCTCTTCCCCCTGCCTTGCTCAAATAGGAAGATATAGGAAAACTGAAATACTATTTCTTAGCTACACCTTTCTTCTGTAGCCCAGATACTGTATTTATTTTCCTTGTAATCACAGGAAATCTTAAGAAGCTTACTATATAAATCTTGTTTTAATTAGATGAATGTTCTATGGAATGCATTGTAAAATGGAGGTAAGGAAGAACCTATGAGAGCTATCCCTCTAGCAGCAAGAAATAAAACAGAACAAATATGCAGATAATCCTGAAGAGCTTCATTTATACAGAAAATTAGCTGTTATATGTTTCGCCTGAAGCTGTTCATTAGGGCAGATCTTTGCAATGAATCATATACTACTAGATATTCATATACTACTTGTGACACTTTGATTTCTGAGATTGTCTGTCTTACTTTTTCAAAATAGAAGATGCTACCATAATATTCTTGTTGACACATGTTGTTGTGTACCTTCAACTTGTTTCTGGTGACCCTAAGGCAAACCTATCACAGAATTTTCTTGGCAAGATTTTACCAGAGGTTTGGCATTGCTTTCTTCTGGGACTGAGAGAACGAGATTTGTTCAAAATCACTCAGTGGGTTTCCATGTCTGAGTGGGGATTTTAACCCTGGTCTCCAGAGTCAACACACAAGCCACTACACCTCACTCACTCTCTGTTGATACGTAGGAAACCTAATAATAATAAGCCACTTCAAAATAATGAACTATTGAGTTTTTAAAAAGAACATGGGTCCCAAATGCAAAGTTGAATTAAAAGTACTTTAGCCCTGGTTGTGCACAAGATTATGGAAGAATAATTTTTACCTGTGTTCCAGATATTTTGCACAAATTCTTCAGCATTCATTTTATAATGTATTATTATCTCTTAATACTAAATATGTTTCCCTTTGCTTTCTGTTAGGTACCTCCATGCAGTGGCAAATCCAGGATTAATTACTTTCACCGGGCCCTACTTAGATGTTGGAGGAGCTGGGTATGTGGTTACCATCAGTCACACAGTTCATTCTTCAAGGTGAATTTCTTTTGATAGTACCAAAAATATTTGGTCAATATTTTATGGGAAAATCTCCTCAGATTGTATTCCATTCGCAGTAGACCAAGAAAATGAAAAAAGAGAGAAGGGTATTTTTCAGGGAGAGGGGTTACATATGCAAGTGACAATATCTGAAAACCTTAACTAAATTCAGGCTTTTACTCACTTACTCATTTTGCATAATAAGTCTGCATAGTAGAAGACAAATGACCCCTGACTCGGGTGAGCAACTTGGAGGATTGTGGGGGGAAGTGTTCTTTCACCCTGTCCTAGTCTTCTTGAGTCTGTGTGAACCCATATTTCAACACTGTGATTTAAAAGGTCCTTTTCAGGTCTAAAATCATCCTGTGGGGGTGTAATAATAATTACATTTCCAATTAAGCCTACTGGAGGCTTCAGGATATGCTGCTGATACCCAAACAGGGCTTTTTCTGTAGGGGTTTGTTGAGGAGATGCACTTGGTGGATTTGTCCGCTGTGGTCTAGACCAGGAATGAGGAAAGTGTGTCCAGCAGCTCCTCTACTCTCCTGGTGACCCACAAAGCCCTCCAACAACCTAATTTTTAAAACATAGCACTGATTTCCATGCTATATTACACCAGAAAATAGGTCAAATGTCTCTAAATATGAGAATATACACCAGTTTAGTGTGCCTATCCTGTCCAGCCCCCCCCCCCCCCCCCCCCCCCGAGAAAAAGAATAAGCCAAAATTAAGCCAAAATGCCAACCAGAAAGATGCAGTATCAACTGTGGTGTTTCCCCATGGCATTCAAAATTGACTCTTAGTCCCAGTTTATATTTTTTTAATAATGGGAGGGAGGATGCTGGGTTTTGTTTGTTTGCTTGTTTGTTTTGCTGTTTTGTTTACATTCCACCCATGAGAATTAAGGGCCAAATGGCTTTTGAAATTTTACTCTCATAAATTAAACACTTTTGAAGAGAATGGGTTGTAGTGTCTCCATCACAGAAACTGAAAGACATGAAACATTTTTGTAATTCTAGTGTAAACATATTGCTTTATATGTTATAGAGTTAACTGACTGTAGAAGTTTTAAATTTTTAATTATTTTTTTATTTTGATTACTATAACCTGTATTTGGTTGTCAGGAATAAACTGTAGTAGTAGTAGCCAAGGAAATGAGAGAGGAAGGGGCCATGCAGCCCTGAAGCTAAGTGGCTCATTTTGGGCTAGTCACATACCTAGCTTCTAAACCAAGCATTCTGGTGCTTTCCAAATGCTTTGGATTACGATGCCCATAATCCCTTATCATTGCCTATGCTGGATATGGTTTGATGGGAGTTATACTTAAAACATCTGAACGGCTGCATATCACTGGATTATATATTGCACTCATCTCATTTGGGAAATAATTCTTTTTATATCCTATTGAAATGTCCCCATATTAGGATCATTGGCTCCTTTAGTGTAGTGTATGTAGAAAGGCACATTTTTTGCTGAGGTTGAATCCTGAGCACAATGAAGTGATAGCCATATCTCACTGGATTGATCTTGAGCTAGAAACATTGAGAGAATATTCTCTTTTGCTTCTGTGAGGCTTCTTGTGAATATTTGACATGGCTGCAAGCATATTAGAGCTCATTAGAATTTTGATATAAATTTGCAGCAGAACAGTTTAGCTGGGGGGGGGGAATGGTACCAGGTGACTGAGGGAAATGGAGATGCTTCTCCTTACCCTCCCCATCCAAACTCTGTTGTAAAAATATGCCAGTATAGGCTCTCAAAGATTGTGCTTTATAGTTCTTTGATGTGTCAGTTGCTAAGGCAACAATATGTAGTCTTGAGCTGTGGAGCAAAACAGGGGTATCGGCAGACCTCCACGTATGGGCAAGATGTTATCATTTATTCACAGCAGCTCTTGCTACTTCTGCATCTTTTAAGCTTTAGCTCTCACACACAACACATACCAAATATCCACATCATCTTGTTTGTCTCTAAATTATCTTGACTGCGCAAACCTAAAGCTTGCTGACCCAGGTATCTTAATGAGTTGGGGGGATTTTTCATGATCGTGTAAGAATTTCCAGCTTCTATTATTTTTTTAAAAGCCTACATATAGTTGGCGGGGTAAAAAAAGAGGAGGAAGAGGAGGAGAGAATAATTGACATGTTGGCTCAGGAGAATGAGATGGCAACTAACAGTATGAAATTTAAGTAGCAGAATGCTAAAGGCATACTGAATTAATTTAGGGTATTTTCATTCAGTTGGTGCCTTTCCCCCTCAGATTGTATGCATATTTGTTTCTCATTTGTAGCTCATGAGAAAACAGTATGAATTTCTGCTGTGGATATAACTGCATGTATAATGGTTGTAATGGTTTGAGCATTGGACTATGACTCTGGAGACCAGGGTTTGAATGTCCATTTGGCCATGGAAACCTGCTGGGTGACCTTGGGCATATTGCACTCTCTCAGCCTCAAAATGAGCAGAGGAAAACTCCCCTCTGAATAAATCCTGCCAGGAAAATCCCATGATAGGTTCACCATATGTCAGAAATGACTGGAAGACACACAGCAAGAGCAACAACAACAGATGTCCTAGGTAGGCAGGGGCTCTGTCTAATGTTGTGCATTTCTGGGGAGAAAGAAACTGTACAGTAGGACTGAAAAGTTTAGAATGGTATCAAAACATACATTAACTTTGTAGAGTTGTAAAGATAAAATGGGAGTAGAGGAAAATGTCCCTCACCTTGACATTCTTGTGGAAAGGTGGAATATAGATGTAGATTTAGTGCTAGACAGTACTGTCACTTTTGGTCAAGAGAAGTAATACTAACACCAGATATTGTTGGATTGTATCTTCAACCCAAGCCAGCATAATATATGGAGAGGGAAGATGGGAACTACTGTATTACATCATCTGGAAATCTAAATGATCTCCATCCCATCTTTAAATGAGATTTGCAGGCAAAGTGAGATGAAACCTGGAAGGGTGTTCTTTCCAACCTCAGGGAGTCTGTAGAATAGGCTATGGTCTTCATTCCCCTAGAGGCTTTGGATGTTGTGCTCTCTATTCCTCATCAGTGCCACTGTGTGCCCATAGCCTTTGTGAGCATGGCATGGTATGCCAGCATACTTCAGCAATGTGCTGATTGTTCCTTAATTAGGTGAAAATATACACCATCAACAGTACTACAGTATGCTCTCATTCTATTGTGTTTGAGACCCCTCTGGATGTAGAAATTGCATATCCCTAGCAAAGCTTTTTGCTTAATCCAAAAATCAAAAGAGCACAGATGGAGTTGCTCCATTGAGAAAAGTATTAATCCACTGATGTCAGGATGTTTTGGTCCATACTAATTTTTCTATTATACCTTGATTTCAGTATCAGGTATATTTTGGTTTCATCAAGATAGCTAAAGACCAGATCATTTGGTTCATTAGATTGTAATATAATTATCTCAAGAGGCACATATACTATCTTTTGCTCTAAAGGGCCTGCCTGATTTGATGGATTTTTTTAACAATTAAAAAGTGTGAATTTTTTCTTGCTTCCTGGTACTGAATTGTGAAGCTCTATTACAAAGGGAAAGCCAGAGATAAACATCTGAAAAGACAGTTCTTTCAAAATATATAATTTTATCAATAAACTAGTTAAATTGGAATACTTGAATATAAACAGATATTAGATTTAAATCCAACTTTCTAATTTGCATTGTGGGATGTTCTGTGTTCATATGAATTTTAAACTAAAGCTTTCACATGGGAATTATAAGAAAAATAGCAAAAAAGATGACCTTTCAGCTACTTGGAATTTTAGCATCTTTACAGGGAATTCATATTCCCTTTCTCATGATGGGAGGATAAGTGAAAAGCTGTGAAGAATTTTAAGAAGCAGAAGGTCTGAAGGCCATGCAGTTCCCCAGAAGCTGAAAGGAATCTGATCCTTTAAACATCATCTATCCGCAGAAGGCTCCTTTATTTCTGTAACTGGTGTAATGCTTTGGGGGACCTGCAGGCTCTGACACAAGCTAAAAAATGTATTTATTTTTTTTTACTTTATTTTGTTGATACTCCAGATTTCTTAAAAAGTTGATCTAGCAGTGCTGTATTTTAATGAAAAACCAGCATTGATTTTAAGAAGTGACTGATTGCTATGTGTCCTTCTATACTGGTTCAGCTATGTTTCATAAAGAACATGCTTCAGCAAAGATCAGTTTTTAGGCAAAAGAAAATACTATTGGTGTTTGACTTTTCATGTTTTGGGATGCTTACAAAAAAGAGTGCAAAGAACATTGAAAAACAGGATTTGCTCAGAAAGCAATGCCAATTCTAGTCTCCTGTCAAGAAATACAGGATAAATTTCAATGCAGATTTAAAAAGTTTTTCTCTTCTTCCCGCCCCAGGTATACACTCATCGCTCCACATTTGCAGCTTTGACTTTAGCAGATTTGATTATTCACGAATTTATTAATATGTTCTCTCTAGGAATATCTAAATCCTCCAAAGCAACTCTGTGGTCAACTTTGAGCAAAAAGTCACACTGAAGGACCTAGAGATTCCTAGAGAGAACAGTCTACTAGGCATTTGTAGCTCCTTCAACACAATTCAAAGTTGCACTGGAGGCCATAGCGATTCCTAGAGAGGAGTTCTCTCAGATAAAAACATAGTGTTTTTGTTATTTGTGTTTTCCCCACATTCACGGGAGTCCTGTCCCCCTAACCCCAGCGAATGTGGAGGGATGAGTGTAGATGCAAATGGAAACAGAATTTAGGATCTTCTTCAATTTGTGCACATGTCCCACTGACTTGTTCTGAGAAATTTTATATGTTGGTTTGTGTACAACTTCACCAGTCCTTCTAAATTGTGTTTTTCATTGCTTCCAATAGCCAGTATCCAATATATCACAGTATTCATGCAATTCCTACATGCACAATTGGTTCTGCTCTCTCCTCAGTCATGCAAGGAGACATCCCAGACCTCTTTACACAAGCAGTTCTCAGCCCATTGGGAAAAGGCTGGCTACTGCAGTGGGCCTTTGACCAGACTTCAGTCAAGTGCCTGAACACAGCTGCCACCCATGCACAGCTGAATGCCAATTTGTGCATCATACTAACCAGATGGCTCTCCCTTCTGTTTCCATGCAGTCCCACACAACTACCATATATACCGTATATACTTGTCTACAAGTTGAAAAATTTATGCCCAGAAATTGACCCCAAAATTCCAGGTCAACTTATTTACAATAATGTAATAACAGCTCTTTCAGATTTCCCCATGCTGTGGGGAAAGCAGTTTCTTTCACGCTTGACTAAAGCAGAACAAGTCCTGGGTGATTAATTGCTGAGCTCAGGGAACAGTCTCTCTCCTGCCCGCCAGCCGCTGCTGTCTAGGGAGTGAAGGATGAAATGAAAGCTGAAACGTTGAAGCATAAAGCCTTAATTAGAGTCCCTCTTGCTGTGTGCACTTGTGCACACTCTGAAGGAGCCTCCAAGTTTTACCCTCAACTTATCTACTGGTCATGGCAAAATCCATAATTTTGGCCCTAAAACCTGACCTTGACTTATACATGAGGTCGACATATGGTAGAGTATATACTGTAACTCGAATATAAGTTGAGCTCATGTATAAGTAAGGGGCCGGTTTTGGGGCCAAAATTATGCCTTTTGATGTGACCCATGGATAAATTAAGGGTAAAGCCTAGGGGCATGTAACAAACAATCTAAAGGATGAAATGATGCCAAAGAATTTACAGAATTCCAGAAGGCGTAACTGTTTGTGCTAATACTAAAGGCTGGATGGATGACGAGTGGGATCCAGCGCTTCCAAGAAAGATTATGTTCTTGCTTTTCATCAGGGAACGGTTCCTTTTTAAATAAGAGTTAAAGTACAGTACTTACATTGACCCATGGATAAGTTGACTCAAGTTTTTGGGGTTAGTTTTTCTGACTAAAATTTTAGATTTTTTACTCTGCTTGTACTGAGTAGATATAGCACACCAACCCCATGCTCAAAAGTACTCATCTCATAAGTATGATCAGATACTTTCCCAGAGAACCAGGATCAGTGCTGGATGCAGGTTGCAATTATTGGCACACTCTACTTAATAGTCTCCAAATACAGTGAAATGTCCAATACACTCAAATGCTATATGGAAGATATAAAACACCTCCTGTTGTTGTGTTTGGTCACATGTCCCTATGCACAAGTTATATAAGTGTAAGGGCTTGCCAGTGGTAAATGGACCATGCACTCAGGGAAAAGGTACATAAATTTAGTATATCAGCAAGCACCTGTTAGGCTTTCCCCCCTTTCTTGGAGTCAGAAAGAGAGCCTGCTGAGGTGAATAAAGTTATAAAGGCTGGCTTCTGTGATCCAATGAGAATCTGAATTGATTATAATTTATGAGCTCAGGGAACAGACTAATTCTTTGCTGATTCAAAATATATAGCCTGCCAAAATAGATAGCACTTGACACTGCTTTTGGAACTGTAAAATATGAATTGTCTTAGATACATTCTCAATTACATGTCTCTCAAGACCAGTCCACACTTTTTATTGTTGTAGTTCACAAATGTCTTCTGGCCATTCTGTTGCTGTGATGGGAATTGATTTTACCTTGAGGTATTTCTACAAGGTACTAATGGACCTCTTACCAGTTTGTAATCAAGATGGAGGCAATAAAATAAGGTAAGCCTTTGTTTGTTGTATCTTAGGTTTAATTTAATCTTAGAATTCTGTCACTTCAAGTGCTTTTTCTGAACTCCTTGCATTACATGTTCAGTACAGTATTCTCACCAAAGCTCTGCAGCATTGTTTCAAATGTGTGAAATGCACTAAAAGCATCTTTAGGGTTACATAGAATATGAAGACCAAGTTCCCCAGTTATGCTTTATGTACAGACAAAATTTGGTGGAGATATATTTTCCTGTAATTCTTTTCAGAACTCAAGAAACACTAAATTTTGTTGGCATCCAGCTACTCAGTGTACTAAGAATTACAATGCCCACTTAAATTCAATTCCTAGAAATCTGTGAAGGAAATAGTAGTAAATACTGACTGGATTATCTTCTCCCTTGTTTGTAAAGGTAAAGGGATATAACACCATATATTCTGCTGCTCTGACTCTTGCAGGGGGGATGAGGTTAGGGTTGCTAAGACTGGGGATGAACTCTTTTTCTCTAGCATGAAACATGAACATTAAGTGGGCAACATAACATCTTCCAGCATTCTTGTTGCTGTCACATTCTCCCTGTGTAGCCTGTGACTTTCACCCATTATGACAGCAGCTTTTGATAGTAGAAATAGGGTGTGAACAAGAATCAGGAGGACAGCCAGTTCTAAGGTTTAGAATGGGCCTGGAGAAAGCATAGTCTTCCTAGGAGCCCCAGAATTAGCCTAAAGAATGAGAGGTATGGTTATTATGGTGCAGTGTTTCCACTTGTCAAGTACAGAGTGCACTCAATTCTGCTTTTAACGACATATTTTAAGGCAAGTATGGGCATCTTCCACAAGGCTGAGGGCCTCTTCTCAGGTTGGATAATTGCTTAAGGGCTGCAAATCTAAGGCGGGGTACAGACCGCCGCTTTGCGGCGGTCTGCTGCCGCCGCCAGTACATCCGCGGGGGAGCCGGAGCCTTCAGACGGCCCGACTCCCGCGCGGACCGAAAAAAGAAGCTCCAAAATGGAGCTTCTTTTTTCGTCGCGTTTGCGACGTAGCGAGGCGCCAGGGGCGCGCTCGCTACATCAGCAGCGGCGCGACGCGTACGGACGCTAAGCGTCCGATACGCAAAGATGGCGCCGGCCATGTAGAAGGGCCGGCGCCATCTTGTACGGACGGAGTCCGTACTAGGCCATGGGGCGTCTAAAAGAGACGCCCCTTTTTTAAAATGGGACGTCCTCCGGACGTCCCAAATGGCGGTGCAGAAAGCACCTAAGTAAGATTCACTACTTTTCATTATTCACAATCTCTTCTCCACAGTATACTACATTAATTATTATTAAATGCATCTTCAAATCTAAATGAACCTTAAAAGTATTAATCCAACATACTTGAAGTACATTTAAGGTTCATCTATATAAAAAATATAAGTTGAATAGTAATTAATCCACTATACTTGGAATGGGTCATCATTTGAAAATGGCAAAGATATATTGAACATACCCTATATACATGTGGATGTACAAGTATTCTGACCTTCATTTTATTTTATGTTTTTCTCCTTTGCCAGATGTTTTATTATGGAAGACAGAGGATACCTAGTGGCACACCCAACTCTTATTGATCCCAAAGGCCATGCTCCAGTAGAACAGCAACATATTACACATAAGGTCTGGCTAAGTCATGGTGATTTTTATACATAGTTGCAGCTATTCATTTAATAGCCTAAACTTATTTGTTCAGCTTTGTGAAATTCTATTTTAAAAAGGTTAAAACTCACTTTTTTCTGCAGGAGCCCCTGGTGGCAAATGATATCTTGAACCACCCAAACTTTGTGAAGAAAAACCTTTGTAATAGTTTCAGCGACAGAACAGTCCAGAGGTTTTACAAATTCAATACCAGCTTGACGGTATGGCTTTAAAAAATATATATCTTTTTTTTGTTTAGGGATTTTCTGGGTGAGGGCTGCCTTTTTATACACGTGAATTGGTTGTTCTATGAATATTGTATGTAATGCTAACCAATCTATTAAAAGGTAGTGTTCTTGTATATGGGACTGCCCAGGATGCTGAGGATGGACATAGGCTAATCAAAATGGCCATATTCCTATCTAGTGCTATAGAAAGCCCTACCAGTGTAGTGACACAGGGTTAGAGATGACAGATACAAAGAGGGAGGATGGAGGTAGCCAGTATCCTGTCAGGATGGTGAGCAATTCCAGTATCCAACCAACATTTTCTTGGTGCACCTGTTCGGAAGAATTGCTTCCGCAAAGAAATGTTGGATGCCTCCTTGCCCAAACTTTAAAAATGCACATTCATTCAACAGAACAGAGATTATCTAAATGTGCTGCTACTATTGGATCTTGGCTTGAATTTTGTGCCACAATTCACCATCTATAAATTCTGACATGTTGGAGGGAAAAGAGATACTATCCAGATTGGAACTAATTGAGAGATGCTTAGTGGAATCTGATTATTGCTTTGTTGGTGAGCAGAGATTGCCTTTAATCATTCATAACACCTTGCAGAGTTATGTATGCAATCCGAGTTTTCTGGAAACAGTTTTTTCACGAAATGATTCTATGAATTTACTTAGAACACCTAATATGGATTCTGTTTCCATTTTATGATATCTTTCATACAAGAGGTTAAGGAAGTCACTGCATTTATGAACACACACACACACACACACACACACAGGATTATGAGGAGGCTATCCTCACACCTGCAGTGTCACTAAAGAAGTCAGGAATTAAGTGTTAGTGAATAGCACATAAAGGGACTGTACAAATGTAATGGTAACAATACCTTAACTATGATAAAGTCACCAGCAACAGGCTGGACTGTTGCACTCTTTTGTGCTCCTGCCAGTTGCTCCTCTTTCACTCATGAAATATCTTTTATCTCTTATTTTCCATCAATTATGGTCCAGTATTACATTAGCACCAAAAATAGGTCCTAATCCTGGGAACTTCTAACCCAGTCATTTATAGATATGAACCCTTGCCAGTGTGCATTTAGAGAAAACCAAAGCATGTATTTCATGATGTCATCTTCAGCTAACATACCTATGAAAGTATGAATCTCCATATCTTCCTTTTGGAACATGGAGACACCAACATGTCAGTGACACACTAAGCCCTTCTAAAAGTTACTGGTGAAATGTGGGGAACATGTCATGTGATGGTGCTTCAAGTGGCGTCCCGTGACGTCACCCTGCAATTGGTATAAAATAAAATATCCAATGTTGTTGACATATATATACATATGTGATGTAACCACACATGGAATGCTATGTACTATTCCAGTCAATAAATCTCCAAATTGATATAGGAAATCTGAAAAAAGTGAAGAAGGGGGCAGCTAAAATTACTATAAAGCAGTTCAACTGTCCTTCAAGGGAGTATAACAATATCCAGGATTTATTGTATCTTAGAAAGAAAATGACCAAGTGTGGAGATTATAGAGATTTTGAAAAATGCACGTGCATGAGAAAAGTGGGTAGAAAGTATTCTCAGCACCTCTCTCCTAATATTAGAACCCAGAGTAATCCAGTGAAGTTGAATAGCAGGAGATTCATGACATGGGAGCAGGATTTTTTCACACAGCACATATGAAGACAGTGGAATCTGCTTCTTCAAGATTTGGTAATTTAGGAAGCAATGAAAGAGAATTGGGTAAATTCATTGAGGAAAAATGCTATCAATAGCAGCCTTTATAGGTGTATGTGGCCACAGGATCCAAGGCAGCTTGCTTTGGAACCAGTTACTGAGAAACAGCAGCAAGAAAGTTATATTCATGTTCTCTGTGGGCTTCCCCATGAGGCATCTGGTTGACCCTGTGGGATACAGAAGGATGGTCTCAGTAGGCCTTTGGTCTGTTGCAGCAGCTCTTACACTCCTGCTGTTGGGATACATAATGCATCATCAGACACTAGCAAGGCTAAGACTTGAACATTATCCAAGAACATCTTTGTTCCTTTTATTTTCAATTTACTTTTTCCTCTTATGGGTTTTAGACTGGGGAAAGAAATATTCCACAGAGTTACAACGTAGCATTATTCTTTGAATCATATATTTGCTGTGGTGTGGCCCCATGGATTTTTGGAAATTAGCAAATAAAAAAAAATGGTTGTAGTAAAATTAATGAATTTTCCTAAGCACACAATTGGTGGGTTTGTTTCCACTGTTGTTCCTGATAACCATAGTACATATCTGACCCCCAGTTACTTTATGGAGCTTCAGTCAGATCAAATCATTCCATGCGGTTTATTTACTTCCCAGTTTGATAAGTCTATACTGTACATTGGAGGGTACTTTTATTTCTCCAGCTAATGAGAACCATATAGTAGCAGTAATGGGAGTGTGTCATCTTACTTTGCACTGTAAAGGTTTGCCAGTTTGTTTCAAATTATGTTTTAGGTGGTATATTTCTGGTGGCAGGAATACTTCACCTCTCTAGGAAATATGTTCCCTGCCACATGTTTGACATGCTTTGCTTTCCCCTAGGGTGATCTGACAAATCTTGTGCATGGCAGCCACTGTTCTAAGTACAAGCTGACAAGAATACCTGGGACCAATGCCTTTGTTGGAATAGTAAATGAAACTTGTGACTCACTTGCCTTCTGTGCCTGTAGTATGGTAGATAGGCTCTGCCTAAACTGTCACAGGTAGGAGAAATTTGACGTGAGTTTTGTAATCAGATTGTACTTATTTAAAATGGATGCATTTTACACAGCATTAGTGTCACAGTGTCAGCATCAGCACCTGATAATAACACAACATTGGATGATATGCAGAATTACACTGCTCCCTCGGGTTACGAAAGTAATTCGTTCCGCGGCCGCTTTCGTAACCCGAAAAGCCTTCGTAAGCCGAATTGCCATAGGCGCTAATGGGGAAAAGCCGCGTTTCGTGCGAAAAAGTGCCGAAAAGCACCAAATTTTTTTTTCGTAACCCGAAATAAATTCGTAACCCAGAACAATTATTTCCAATGGGATTTTTTCGTATCCCGGAAATTTCGTAACCTGGGTATTTCGTATCCCGAGGTACCACTGTAGTACAAGCTGACATGGAAGCAATTATATGGTACCAGAACACAGAAGAATTAAAAGCCAGTGTGTTGTAGTGGTTTGAGTGTTGGACTAGGACTCTGGAAATCAAGTTCAGCCCTGGAAACCCACTGGGTGACCTTGAAAAAGTCACACTCTCTCAGCCTTAGAGAATAAATCTTGCCAAGAAGACCCCACAATAGAGACCTTAGGGTTGTCATAAGTTGGGAACAACTTGAAGGCGCACAACTACAACTATAAATCCCAGAATAGCCCATGATGCTTAGTTGGTCATCTAACTTGTTGAGGCTGGATGATACACAGGCATATTTAAGCCCTGTTTACCCATAACAAGTGATGTTTAGCTATATGTCATATGATTGGTAGATCTGCTCACAGAGATGAAAGCATTCGCAGGTATGTGGACATCATGGCAGCTAGAATTGTGACTTGAGATGCCTAGTATGTTCTTTCACCTTCCAAATAGTGGCAGGAGCATCAGCCATTTCCTCAGTCTGTGTGGCTTATTTGCTTGTTTTGTGTACCTCTAAACTGCCCACTGTTCAAAGTTATACCATCTATTAAAAATATAAAGCATAACAATAATAAATAGAACAGTAATGAAAGCAGAATAATATAAAACGTGCAGCTGAAAATAAAACCTTCCATCTTATAAAACTAAATTAAAGTCAACACCAGAACAAAAGTGCAAGGGTGCAAAAGCACTAAAACAATTCTTAAAATAAATACCTGGGAGAATACATGGTCTTCTCCTGTAACTGTAATGTAGGCTTGCACTGCTGCAGTTGCCAAAGTATAGGCAGCCTAAAACAGAAGCCCACTATCTAAGGATCTGTAGTTGCAATTGAATCCCCAAAGAAGTAGGCATGCCATCGGTTTACATCACCATATCAGCACATCTTCCTGGGTAAGACCCGTGGAGGAAAGTTGTGTTTTCTTCTTCAGTATTATACATATCAAAACTCCAGAGGAACTGGAGACCAAGTCCTTCGGTCAATGCGTGGTCTTTTTGCAACAGAGGACAAAGGAGTCTTTGCTTCCGGAATGAAACAGAATTTGGTCCTTATGTCAGCATTGCTTCCTTGATATGGTTTCTTGCCAGGCCCTGAAACTTTCTGAGTACTTAGATTATTACAGTAGCATTTTTCAGACTGTACATAGTTCTGGGTTGTTGTAGGCCTTCAAGTAATTTCCAGCTTATGATGAAACTAAAGCAAACCTGTTGCAGGGTTTGCTACATGTCAAAAAAGATATTGTAGATCTGGAAAAGTATAGAACACGACAACTTAAATCAGGGGTAGGCAACCTTTTTGAGCCAGGGGCCGGGTTGTTGTCCCTCAGACAACTGGGGGGGGGGGGGGGGGACGCGGGGGGGGGGAGCTTCCACCCTCCGGGGGCGGAGCCGCATGCCAGGGCCGGAGCTTCCACCCCTGGGGCCAGGCCTCCCCCTCTTTGCTGGCCCCTGACGGGGCCCCAAGCCCCGGCAGAGGCCGGTAAAAAAGCCGGTGGGGGCCGCCAGCGCTGGAGGCCTCCCCCTCTTTGCCGGCCCCTGACTGGGCCCCAGGCCCCGTCAGAGGCTGGCAAAAAAGCTGGCGGGGGCCGCCAGCGCTGGAGGCCTCCTCCTGGAGGGCCCCAGCGACGGCAACGGGCCTCCCAGAGGCCCGCTGCCACCATCGGAGCCCTGTTCGAGGGCTCCGACGGCCACAGCGGGCCTCCCCGAAGTCTCGCACGACCTTTCTTGTGGTTGCGCGAGACTTCGCCTCTAGGCTGCCGCCATTTTGTTTTTCAAAATGGCAGCGCCTGGGAGCCGGGAAAAGCCGCAGTCGGCAGGGGCAGGCAGGGACTGGCCGAAAGGCCTCCGCGGGCCGCATCCGGCCCGCGGGCTGGAGGTTGCCGACCCCTGACTTAAATGTTTGGAATGTTGGATTCTGCTGTGAGAAAAGGCTTTTTACTTTAAAAAAGGGTGCAAAGAGGAGAGGCATGCTGGGGAGTATACAATTGTTTGTGGTGTGACAAAAGCTGTTTTGCTCTTTTGATCATAATAGTAGAACCCAGTTCCAGCCACTGAAGCTGAATGGCTAGAGGTTCAGGATAGACAAGGAAACTTCTTCACACACTACATACTGAAACTACAGCATATACTGCCACAGGACATATGATAACCACAAAGCCATATGGCTTTAAAAGGGAATTAGAGGAAATTCATGGAGAGGAAGGTTGTCAATAGCCATTAGTTCTATTGGCAAAATGCTACAATAGGGCCAGAGTCAACATGTCTGTCCATATCAATAGTGAGAAAAACCCAGTTGTCCTTATGTCCTAATTATGGACTACCCATAGGCCTCTGGTTGATCACTTAATGTATTTTACCTATTAATGTATTTCAACCTATGAGACAATCCAAAATGAAACAAGAAGTAGTGGTGGAAGATGAGACGCTCCAGTTGGAAGACACTCAAACAGTTACTGGCTTGTAAGACAGGATGACAGCAAAGTTGCATTCTAGGTTCTGATTTCTTGGGTTTTTACAACAGTTACATTGGCAATACATTCAGTATAACTTAACTGCCTTGGAAGAAAGAGTTATAGTATCTATACCCAGTGAATTTTAAAGGCTTACTTAATTTTGCAGTGGAGAGAGAGACGGCATGTCCTACCTCCATGCTGTGTCATGTCCCCGCAAAAATTGCAGAGATTCTGTGACTCTTGATAAGTAATGCCACTTTTGTTTTTGTTTTTTATTTCTTTCTGGAAGAATGGAACAGAATGAGTGTGAATGTCCTTGTGAATGCCCTCTGGAGGTCAATGAATGTACTGGCAATCTTACAAATGCAGAGAGTAGGTAAGTAATGTAATAATACTGGTATTATAATTAAAATTCACACAATTTCAGCCTGGATTTATTTCCCTGTGCTGATATAGTGTACAGTATGCTTCAAAGTAATAATCAGATTACTGGGTTTTGTTTACTTAAACAAGAAGCAAGTAGGCTTCCTTATTTTTGTTGAGTTTTTGTTAAATTAATTTTCCCTATGCTCCTGTACAACACAGAAATCCTAGTTGTGAAGTCCACCAGGAACCCATGGCATTTACTGCTGTTGATACCAATTTACAAGATGCTCTTCCTCAGTGTATTAATACACGGTGTAATCAAAGGATGGAAAGCGGGTAAGTTATATTATTTCTTTTTCCTTTAAAAAGAACTTCAACAAAAAAGCACTATTTGCTTTTAATATGTGAACCATAAAAGTAAACCAAAAATGAACCAAAAAAGTTTTTTTTAAAAAAAAAATCTGTATCATGAAAGGGCAAATTAATAAGACTGGGGACCAAATTTCCACATCCCAGACCAACCATGAGCTGTACGAACCCTTCCCACCAAAACCAGAAGTCTACTTTGATTTTTTAAAAAAGTTTTTAAAAGCTTAATTTTGAAAAGGAACATTCACACTGTTTTAAAAGCGAATCAAACTTCCTGAAATTTGATTCCCCATATTTTCATTTACATAATTGAAGTGAAATTTCTGGGATCTCTTCCTGTAATTCATGGAGATGGTTAAATTTAATATTGTGTTTTGTAAGAAAAATATAACCACTTAGTTTATCTCAACAATGCTGGGAAATAACGTATGTCTGTTTTGTATATTTTGCCTGAAGCAGATTGTACTTCTTCATTGTAGAAATAGGTTCTTGTAAAAGCTAACTAGGCTCATTGTGTTATACAAGCCCTTTAAAATGCTTGTCTGGGAGAACATGACAGACGATTATTAGCCAACTGGTGGTTCAGATTTCCATACCCCAGACCAATACCCTCTCTTCCAAAACTAGAAGTACTGTCAAGGTATTTTATGCAAGAGACAACAGCAAAAGGTCCTGTTATGCTTTTAAGGAAAAGACACACCAAACTTATAAAACTGGTGTCACTGGTGTTTTTAATAGATCTGAAGCAGCATTCTAACAATAGTAATTTTCATTATCATATTCTTATCTTGTAGGGACTGTTTTGGCGTCTTAGACTGTGAGTGGTGTGTGGTGGACAGCGATGGAAAAACTCATCTAGATAAACCCTACTGTGCTCTTCAGAAAGAATGCTTTGGTGGCATTGTGGGTGCCAAAAGTCCTTATGTGGACGACATGGGAGCCATTGGTAAGAATGGTTTTTGCTGGTGAGAGTACACTTTAAACTGTTGAATGGATTTATTCCATCAGATTGAGCCTGGCCATTGCAGAGGCAAACGTGAGGTTGTACTTTTTTCTGGATATGACCCAAGATTGAAACCAAGCATCTTCTGTCACAAAGGATTATTTGGCACCACTTCTTAGAATTTCCGGTGCAGTGGTCACAATATGTATTGAGCTGGCCTTCACTAATATGTAGCATTTTCAGCCATTGATTATTGTAAGGTGAAATGCCATTTTTGGTGTGCCATCTTGAACAGAAATTTGGTTTTTTTCACATCTGACTTCCTTTGTAGGTACAGTTGGCCTTGATATCCACTGGAATTTGCTTCCAGGACATTCTGTGGATACCCAAATGTGAAGATACTCATTATATACAGTGGGGTAGTAAAATGGTATCCCTTTTATAAAATGGCAAAATCAAGGTTTACTTTTTGGCTGGGGGGGGAATATTTTCAAGCCATGGAAGGTTGAATCCATAGAAGTAGAATCCATGTACAGTGAGCCCTTCCCTTATGTGGGGGGTCTGTTCGCCCTCCCCCCATAAAGGAAAAAACGTTTATGCTCGAGCCCCATTAAAAACAATGGGGTTCGTACTTGTGGCACAGCGCGCAGGCCATTGTTTCCTCCTGGCCACGGCTTCAGCGTAAGCTGAAAGCCGCATATGGCACGGGCACATTGTATATGGACTATGTATGTTACACAGAGAACTAGTTTGGAGAGATCTATATTCTCGTGTCTCCTTTTGAAAAGTGGTTATGTTGTCATTTCTTCTTTGGGAATATCTGTGTGATCAGAATTACAGTTATTATGGCTTTCTGACTATCTTCTGAAGTATGTTGAAGGTGCACTGAACTTTGTCTGGAACATTTGTATAAGCTTTTCTGTTTTTCTCGCCCTGAAATTAAGGAGATGAGGTGATAGCTTTGAATATGATAAAAAGTGCTCCAGTTGGTCCTGTAGCAGGAGGTATTATGGGATGCATCATGGTACTAGTGCTGGCTGTGTATGCCTATCGTCACCAGATCCACCGCAGAAGTCATCAGCATATGTCTCCACTTGCAGCGCAAGGTGAGCATTTATCAAAAGTAAAATATTTTGCTGAGAAGATGGTTGGAGGAGACAGTCATAAAAACTGTCTGCCCCCCTCAGTTTGAATTGTCCTACCCATATCCCCTTTCTGATGAGTTGATGTGTATTTACCAATACAGTATACACATTACTCTTATGTGCTGTAAATTGTAGTGTATAGCACTGCCCCCTGCTGGATACAGAATTTAAATCTCTGCTGTTTTATCGGAGGAACTTAAAAACATTTTTAAAACAACTGAGATTTTGTTTTAAAATACTGAAAATGTCTAGGATCCCCTTAAATTCCTCTTTCTAGATATAGTCTTCTGTTTTAGCTGAACAGAAGACAAAATATATTTTCCAGATAGGTTTTTCCTTTCTGGAAATATGCAATGGTGTTCACTATTACAGCACTTATTTGTAATCTTCTTTGTAATATGGCAGAAGGAGCACATTATTGCTCACTTAACTTTACTGTTGTACTGTTTGTACCATACTGTAACATCTGTTGAGTGCTACTGTGCTAACACTGGGTAAGCACACATAGGAGTTGAGAAAAGGCACCTACAGAACAGTTGTGCCCCCAGGGGGAAAAAGATGTTCTGTGCATGCAAGAAGTCTCCAAAGTTACTTGAAAGCCTATTTTCTTACAAAGATGGGTGGTTGTCAGTGCAAACACAAGTGACCCTGTGAATGTGATAAGCAAAATATGTTTACTGTTTCTAAGCGAGTTGAAAAGTGGACTTTTATGAGTTCTAGTTTGGCAGACACGTATGAGGCAACAGCCACAAAGTGAAGGACAATAGGAATCACCTGGTGTTAAGACAACAATAAGTCACTCCTATTTTATGACCAAATGTTGGTTTTATATTGCTGGCTCAACAAAGGAGGGCAACAGTTTAGCGAGTTCACACCCTTATTTGCAGTGGTGCTACCCACCCTTTGGTGCTCACTGCCCATAATTTCAGCCATGATTTGCTGTATGACTACTGAGTATAGGATATCTTATACCGGGGGGGGGGGGGATAACCCACAGCCATTGCCAAAACATTGCACTCTTACAGGCTAATGCAACATTTTTCTCTTTAACAGTTGCATTTTTCTGTTTGTAATGGTGTGTAGAAATGTCAGTCCGCATGTCCAACCTGGAGAATGATAGGGATGAGAGGGATGATGACAGTCATGAAGACAGAGGAATCAGTAAGTATCTAGCAGTCACATTGTAGTTGGAGATGGGAAAGAATATGGGGGAAAACTCCATGCTCTCCCCCCCCCCCCCCCCGCCTATACATAGCATTTGTCATTTCTGTAACTATTGCAAGAGGGCAAATTGCTTTACTGATTTGGTGCCATTCATCCTGAATTCAACCCCCATGAGGGAATCTGCAGTGTTTTCCTGCTTACAGACTGGAAACAACAGCAGGAAAAATTACTGACTTGCCCATGGCCACCCACTATGTTTGTGGCTGAGCAGTGATTTGAAGCCACGGCCAACTATCTGTTCACTGTTTTGCATCACCACTTCCTGCCTTCATGCATTCTTTCAAAGACCAAACATGATCTGGGGAGTACAATTGTAACCCAAGTTCAAACAGTTGTTAGTTGATGATTCATGAACTGCCTTTGATTCTGACTTGCTGAGTTCTCTGCCCTCACAGACAACAACTTTGTTGTCAGACACTAAGTCACCCTCCAAACTCTGAATGACAAGTCCACTTTCAAAGGGTCTGAAATCCAGATATAAATGGAGCAGACTGAATTTACAGTTATAATTCCACAGGTCCCTGTGTTTGCCTCAACAGGTTTTTGCTGCCTCTGGTATCTGTGTTATTTTTGTGGCAAGCTTTGTATTTTAAGACAGATATGGGTGTAATTCATAACTCTTTATATTGTGAGATTAAGAAATTTGGTTATGCCTGGATTTCACAGTAACCCTGTATCATCTTTATAGCATATATTTTATAACACTGTCTGTTAAAGTGACCCATCTGCTGAATGTGTGATGCATCTCTTTTCCTTCTACTCCCCTAGTCAGTAACACTCGATTTATAGCAGCAGTTATTGAGCGGCATGCACACAGTCCTGAGCGGAGGCGCCGTTACTGGGGACGATCAGGAACAGAAAGCGATCATGGTAAGACTTTGGAATTTGCTGATGTCTGTTTTGCAACCTCGTTTTACTTTTGACACTTGGTAATACTGCAGATAAATCATCAAAGGGAGCACTTCCAGTGCCATACCTCATTTAGTCATAGTCAAAACAATTTTGGCATTTTCTGGTCCTCAGGAAGACATTATCCAGCACTGGTGTTATTTTTATAGCAGTGATGTTCTAACATGAATCCTACAGCCTAGACACCAAGCAGTATCTAAATTATGTCGTGGGCTGATGCTGTTATGTAACACCTTAAAAATTCCAAGAGGTAGAACACCACTGAGGTTCCATATCCATTTCCCCCTCTTAAACAGTGCAGATGTCTTTCAAATTCTTCAGAAAATAAAAGAAGAGTGCAGTTTTGTTATATTTATTTATTGTTATTTATTGTTCTTCAGGACAACCTGTAATTTCAAGAATTGTGTACCAGGAGTCCTCTTTGCTTGTTGGGTTAAGTCAATACCTTTTTCTTGATTTATCCAGTAAATAGATTTATTCCACATTCCACATTCCATATATAAGTATAGATAGGAAACATATCACGCTAATGGCATTTGGAGTTTTCTGAGATTTCTGTTGTCACCGGGCTTCAATTTTTGCCACATAATTGACCTATGACAAATAGTTAGTTAAGAGTGAGCAGCTGCTTCTAAGTCTTCAAACCTGTATCAAGTTAATGAGCTCACTAAGAGGATTAATGTAATTTAGTAAGAGTTTCTGCCAGAGTTGCCAGCTGTATCTTCATGTCCCTTTTACTATAAATACAGATGTGTTATGTCACTAAATATAGGAACAGAAATCAAATGCAAACACTGCTAAATGTTTCAGTGGCACTGAGAACTGTTTGAAACATGTGGTCCACCCTTCTCATACATCTCTAATATCACAGAATGCACATGGTGGGGCTTGGTTATTTGAATATGATGGTACACATTTTTCTTGAGAATATATACTTCAGAAAGAAGTCTAATCTAGAATGGAAAAATGTTTCCTCCATGCAAATACAGAGGTAGCATAGTAAGGGGACTAAACTGTGCCATCTGACTGTTGTCACTTCTCAGCTTTATGTAAAATGCCACCCATTAAGCACAGGTTAAAATTTCCTCTCTCTGCAAGCGATTATAGTTCTGAAGAAGAGCCATTATAGTGCTTGCTTGCAAAAAAAATAAATAAAAATAAAAATACGATCTTTCTGGATTTTGAAATTGTGGTGAGACACACTGTGGGAAAGCAATTCTGCCACTGGGTCTTGCTCCTCATCTCCTTCTTTGAGGCAGGGCTTTAATAACTGTCACTCAGAGTCACCATCCCCTTAGGAGAGAGCCACGCCCTCTCCTAGTTTGCATCCTGCCTCACGTTCGCTAGGACAGTGCTTTCATTGCTGTGGTGCCTCAGGGACCATGTGGGTTTTTGTTTTTTTGTTTGCCTGCCAATTTGAGTTGGTATTCAGGCAGGAAGCTTGCAGACTGCAACCAAACTCATCTTATCTGGGAAGGACGGCTAACAAGTGACAAGAATCTCTGACATTTCCTATGAGGAGGAGCGAGCGAGCTGGGGGAAGGCTCAGAAATCTGCCAGGTGGAGCATGGCAGTGGACTGACCTATTTGGGGAATGGAATCAGATCCTGTCCTACCCCTCACCATCAGGATGATGGAGATGAGGGAGAAGATGGCATGCGCTGGCCCAGAACAGACTAAACCAGTTTCAGAAACACCAATGTATTCATGTATGAATGTACAAGATGCCCCTGTTTCCCTACCTTCCCTCATCTTGGATATCCAGGCTCTGTCTCCATAGTTGTGCTGCTTTATTGCTTTGGTAGCATAGCAATCAGTGACTGATAGTAGCCTTATTATCACAATGATAGGTATATGCATGCAGGTACAAGAGACCCGGGCCCTGCCAAACTGGCTAGACCTGATGTTTGAAATGGCTGCATTCTGACCCAGAATGGCTACAACTACATGGCTGTAGATTGAGCAGGAAAGGCTAGTGGCTGAAAGATATCAGGAGGAAGTGATTTAGACCATTCTCTCAGCCAGGAGGGCCTCCACAAAGTATTTATATGAGTACATGAAAAACTTTCTGCTATTGGTGTAAATGTAAAAGAGTGAGGCCCCAATCTGTGTCAGTGGGGGTGATTTGGCATTCCTACAGACAGGACTAAATAAGGGTCTCAGTGTCAATACACTTAAGAGACACTGGTCATAGTCCAGTGCTCAAACCAATACTCCACACTGGCTCTGGGTACTACTACTTTAACGAAATATTTGATACCAGAAGCAGAAATAACATGGAAAGGATAGGGTTAGTTTCCTACACCACAAAGAAGAAAAACCATTCAACATATTTTAATACACTTCTCATTCGAAACAATCAAGTCAGGTAACCATTGCATAAGTAAACAAAAACAATCTGAACCTTCTAGAGACCACTGAGAGCTTCTTCCATTTTAGTGGACAACCTTCTAGATTTGTGTTTTTTCATCATGCTGGTGATAGCTGGTTAGGCCCCTTTCTGTCTTGCTGTTCTTGCATGCTCAGTACAGGATTCTGGAGGCAACTGTTGCTTTACCTTGCCTGTTGTAAGCAGCTACATTAGGGTCCAGTAATGTAAAATCCCATTCTTTCCCAGTTCTTTACTGCACTGTTTACTTCTGACATAATATTGCAACCCAACACCAAATGCCTGTTTCTCCAGTCCGCCTTCATTATGCCAGTGCTGCTAAAAAAACCTTCCAGGTGGACAGATGACGAGAAAAAGGCAATAGGCAGGGTACTGATAGAAATATTTCACAAAAAGGAGATGCACTGTCAGAGGCTTTATTAACTGAGACCTGTACACACAAACACACACATATTTTCTATAAATACTTGGAGGAAGACATGGCTGAATGAAAGTTAAACTCATAGGCAGCAGCTGAAGAGAGTGATATATTGCATTACAGTAAACAAAGAGCATGGACTAAATTGCAGATAAATACAAAAAAAGAGAGAGAGTAAAGATTACCCTATAAAACTTGTATTATCAAACATATAAAATGGTTTTGTAGTTGGAGTAAATATAGAAGGAGGTAACAGTACTAAGGAGCTCCCTGAGCCTGGAAAATATTTACTGTTTTAGAAGAAATGTGCACCTGATTACTATACCTAGCTAGAACAGGTTATTTTTAAAACAGCCTGCTTAGCAACACTGTGGCTTAAAGAACTAGAGCATGGTGAAACAGGTGGCAGAGCAGCATCTCACAGATGTACAACATATCATACTGTTCCTCACAATATGCTCTTGTTACAAAGCTTTCACAGGTGAGTAACATATGTCAAGTGTTAGGAAGCTGTTTTGCAAAAATATATAAATTTCACATATTCAATAAACATGCATACATCTTCAATGAGTTGCAATGGCCAACAATAGATTTTGTGTGATTTTTGCAGATTTCTAATGAATTGGCATTATTTTCATCCTTTTTATTCTCTTATGTCTTTTTAAAAATCCATATTTGTATCAAAAACAATGTATATTGCCTTAAATTTATTTATGGAAATGTATATTTTAATACATTTCTATGTATATATTGTGGTGCTTCACCTTTTGGGATGTCACCATTTTAGGGCATTTCCTTAATCCATTCTTTTTAGCTGCATCCTCACTAAATTACAGCCAAATTAGCTAAAATGTATCCTAAAACTATATTTTAATGTAGCTGTCTCCAGTCAGTGTTGCCATAACTGAAAGGCAGATGAAAGCCCTAAAGCAGTGATGGCGAACCTATGGCACGCGTGCCAGACGTGGCACTCAGAGACATGCTGTCACCCTAGCACAGAGTTTGCCAGAGTTTCTTACTAGAAAGCCAGAGGGACGTGGCACTTTGCAATAAATAAATGTGGTCTGGGTTGCAGTTTGGGCACTCGGTCTGTGAAAGGTTCACCATCACTGCCCTAAAGCATCAGTAGAGATGAAAAAAAGTACAGATGAGATCCCATAGGGGAATTTAAATTATTTCTTACTTTGGTTTTGGTTTCGCAATAATAATGCAATTGTCTCCATTAAAGTACTGAACAAGTCCAATAAATGCAAGTCCAATAAATACTGAATCTTATCAGAGGGAGCTTCAGTCCATCATACTGACTCAGTATTGTTGTTTGTGTTGTTCTGACAGAGAACAGAAGTCCAGAAGAGTAACTGAGGGCCTGAACAGACAGCCGAAATAAATCTGCTTCCGGTCACTTTGAGGTATGCTGTTTAAATGATCCATGCGTCCTAAGAGACTGGAAGTCGCGCCAAAGGACTGTAACACAGCTTTGATGCAGCTTCTGGCCTCTTAAGATGTGTGTGTGTCATTTAAACTGCATACCTCCAAAGTGACCCAAAGCAGCTTTATTTCGGCCTATCTGTTCGGGCCCTAAGTTACCGCAAATGTTTGCAGTTGCTGCATTTGTGAATGGTGGCTTCTGTCCCTTTTCATCCATGATGAGTCATTACTTATTGCCAGTGGTTATTCTGACTAGACTGGAACATTGCCATTTCGTAGTCCTACACAGTAATACCAGTCCACATAGTTTGACATAGTTCATGTTGTCTTAGAAAATGGCAGCTTCTATCTTCATCAAAATAGGAAACTGATAATAGTATCATACAGTTGGAAGAGACCACATGCCAGGTGTTACCTATTCTATATCTGAGCTTTTCATTTTTTTTCTGCCTAATAGCTTATTTTTCTTCCTATTGAAAATCATTTTGAATACTGATCCTGTCCTCTGGGGTATTCCTCCTAAATTGGTATCATCTGCAAATTTGGCAAGCATGCCCTCTATGCCATCACCCAGATCATTGATAAAGATGTTGAATAGCCCTGGGCACAGGACAGAACCCTGTGGCACCTCACTGGACACTTCTCTTCAAAATGAAGAGGAGCCACTGCTGAGCACCCTTTGGGTTCGGATGGTCAACCAATTACTAATCCATTTAACAGTTGCATTATCTAGACACATTTTTCTGGCTTTTTTGCAAGGACATCATGGAGAACCTTGTCTTAAGTCCTTACTGAAATGCTACATCCACAGCATTCCCTTCATCAGCCAAGACTGTAACTCTATCAGAAAAAAAGTGATATATTTCATCTTGTTTTTGAGAAACCCATGTTGAATTTTAGTGATCACGGCATTCCTTTCTAAATGCTTACAGACTGTTTAATGATCTATTCTAGAATCTTTTCTGGTATTGATGTCAGGCTAACTAGAAGAGTAAAGAGTGCTTCTACGATTTGTCACAAAAAACCCGACCAAAAACAAACAAACAAACAAAAACAACAAAATATATTGTAGCATTTTAAAACATGAAAGCCATGATCCAGCCTTTCTTTGTAGAGACAGATAAGAGTCATTTAGAAAGGGGAGGGAATGAAATGTGTCACCCTTACTTATTCTTCTTGGTCTTTGTTACTGTCTTCACCCATATCAGTGCTTCATGATAGTGATGATGATCTTCTCACCTGAGGGCACATGGTGCTACTTCACCATGGTTGGCAGATATTACCTAAGAGGAGGGAGAGGGTGATGGCAGGTGCTGTCACTGCGCAAGAACAGCAGCTTGATTAGCATATTTGTTCACATCCATTTTCTTCAAATTTGAGCTCTAAACTGATAGCCAGCTCTTATTTGTCCTTGTCACTAGTCTTACCTCTCCCACAAGTCCCCTGTGCATGCCAGACTTTCAAGAGAAGACAGGGCCTCTCACAGTATGAACCTGCCAAAGCTTTAAGATCAGCAAGGGAAGACTTTCTCTCAGTCCCACCATCATCACAGGATCACTTGGTGAGGACACAGGAGACGGCCTTTTTGGTGGCTGCTCCCACCCTCTGCAACTCTCTTCCATGGGAAGCTAAGGTGGCCCCCTCCTGCAAGGAAAGACATTTTTATTTAAGCAAGCTTTTAATGGTTAAGCAGAGGAGTGTATATTTCCTCTGTTTTTACCTTTTGTATGATTTTTAAAGAGTTTTATAGTTTTTTAATGTGGGGAATTAAATTGGTTTAAAAACTTTCTTGTAAACATTTTTAATTTGTTGTTCTGAAAGCCAGCTTGGGTCCCGTCATGGGAGAAAGTCTGCATATAAATAAAGTAAATCAATAAATAAAGAAAACAGTTCATTGGGCAAGCTTCATGTGACTGAGATGTTCCTAGCAAGCTGCAGAGAACTTAGAAAAGGAATCTGTGTGCTGCTGGATGCCTCTCCCCTGCCAGAAACATTGGGAAAGCATATAGATTTTCTGAATCTTCTCAGATTCTTTTGCAAAGCTTAGACAAGAATTTTTTGTACTACAATACCCAGAATCCCCCAGGCACCATGGCCAGTGGCTCAAGAGGGAAAAGCAACATTTCTAAGCTCTGTTCATTTGCCTGTCCCTTGGTTTCTTTTTGCATTCATGTGAAAATTTGGGGATAAGACGTCCCCTATTTGGTGCCTCAGTTCAAGCTTTCAGAAGTGATAGCCTGTTTTACTGAGTTTCTTGAGCATCTAAAGTAATCTCCTGATGATGCAGTAGTCATTCACAGACCAATTTTGTGTATGCTAATTTGGAAGTGAGCTGTACTATGTTCAGTAAGATCTGATGAAACTGAAGCTCTAGGCTAACATTTGCATACGCACACCCAAAGGAGCTCCGAAACGGAGCTCCTTCTGGCACCAAGATGTCACATCCGCACCACCCCATTTGGAGGTGGCACAGCCGTGATGTCGTAATGGCAGCGCCCATGTAGAAAGGGCACCGCCATTACAATGGCACGGCAATGTACTAGGGTTGTGGGGCGTCTGGAAAGGACGCCCCGAGGCAACCCTAGTACGTGTGCAGGCCAGTGCTTTGCGCCGGTTTGTACAGCACCAGAGTTATAATGTAGGCAAACGTTTAAATGCAATATAGCTTCTACCAAATTACAGGCATCGTAACTGAAGTTTTTTTTTTAAGAAAGTTGACCATATTGTGCACTGTAGAAAGGATTTTGTTTCAGTTGTTAATTTTTCAACTTGTATGTGTTTGAATCATTATGCCATTCAAAAGCCATTCTATAGTGATATTAATATGTATGTGATACACCATTTCCTCAATAACTTCCATTTATACAGTCTGTTGACCTTCTTTGAAAAAAGAAATCAAAATAGCTTAAATGCACTATGATGTTCTCTTGTTTTATTCTAAATCTGGCCATAATATATGAAATTATATGTGAGGAGCTAGAATACTAACCTTTTAAGAAAGTAAAGCTACTTCAGAAATTAAAATAGGGTGGTCCACATGAGCCAAAAGGTCTGCATTCCCCCAAGCCTTGCATCATCTAGTTAAAATGAAGCAGACCAAAACCCTGGGGCCCAGATTGCACATGATCCTGTGAGAGTGAACACAGATCCAATGGATCCAGCCTTATCCTGGGGTAAATAGCCGCTGCTCTGGCTAAATTTGACCTCTAGTTTGCCATGGAGTTTTCTTGAAACTCCGCACAAACCCCTGTTGTTTATACCCCACCTCCCCAGCACTCCTTACTTCGTTGTCATTGGTACTGAGAAACCCCATCACCATGTCTGATGCAGAAACAGAGGCACCTGGCTATATGGGTGCAGCCAGGAACCCCATTTCCACATCAGATGTAATCCCACCAAAGGGTTTCTCAGTACCAGTGACAGCACAGCAAGGCAAGCCATGCGGGCCAGTACTGGGTCTTAGGTCAGCACTGGGATGGGTGTGTAAATGCTGCTTCTCACACTGATCCGGGGGCCAACCTTGGTGAACACTGGAGCCAGAATTGCACAGGCTCAGCCTGTGCTATCCTAGCCTATCTGCTCAGCTCCAGTGAGGATAAAGGAAGCCATTTAAAATAAAACAAAGTATTGTAACATATTGATTTGGTATTGCCAAATAATACATTTTGTATGGTACATTTTCTAAGAGACATGAGTGTTTGAGCGTGATGCTGAGCATTATGTAGTTTGGGACTTTTTGCTATAGGATCACATTTCTTACCAATATGGCTTTACTTTCTAGGTTACAGTACTATGAGTCCTCAGGAAGATAGTGAAAACCCTCCCTGCAATAATGACCCTTTATCTGCTGGCGTCGATGTGGGAAATCATGATGAAGATTTAGACTTGGACACCCCTCCTCAGACTGCTGCACTCTTGAGTCACAAGTTCCACCACTACAGGTTGCATCATCCAGCACTTCATCACAGTCATCACCTACAGGCTGCTGTCACAGTACACACTGTAGATGCAGAGTGCTAGTGACCTCTGGCCTTGAGGAGGAAATGCAGCCAGCAAACACTGATCCAGACAACCAAGGGCAGACTTACACCAAGTGTTCTTTTACCTTGACCAGAGATAGTTGGGGGTAACTTCACGAAATCTTTTTCACATGAAAACCTGACTTGCGTAAATGCAAGGTTGGCTCCAAAGTGGAAGAGAAAGTAGCATGATGAATAAACCTGCCATAACATCCAGTAAAATGGAATACCAGGAATGCTCAGCCTCCAAACACAGGAAGAAAGGTTTATACAGTAAACACAGCCTTTTGAACCCTTGTTAATCAGAGCCAAGGAAAGATTTTGCTCAGAGAGAGAGAAACAATTGCTTTCCTTAACTGGAAGAACAGAAATCTTTGCAGCAAGAGACAGAGGTTGCAAGATCCATAAATAGTCCTTGCCATGAGGTTTCCATTTGAGCTGAGTGTTTTGTTTTCGGTTTTTAAAAGTTCATTACTTTTACAAATTTCCTGTATGGGACCTGGGGACAGTGGATCTCAATATTTTTAAATAAAGTATTATTTTTGTACTATTTATTGAACTCAAAACATTCATGAACTCTGAAGGAGATGAAAGAGAGGGGATAAAAAAGCATTAGGAGCTCTCTGCGAATATAGCCTATGTTTTATTTGTGTTGGTAATGCTGTGGTTCTTGTCAAGAGGACTTGTCATTCCTCGGGGCAAGATTTTCACTCTCCCCCCCCCCCCCCCCCCCAGCTATAAAGGGAAAATGAAGAAATTGTGTGCTGATTTGTTTACATGATTAAGGTTTGGTTTCCATGGTCATTTTGTACACTTTAAAGATGGTTTATAACACAGTATTTTTTTAGATATAAATATATATATATATGTATCTGAATGTGGGGAGAAGGAATACCAGCCTCCCAGCACTGAGGAATCCTGCCTATTTTCCCACAGTTGATCCTGTTCAATCCCAGGCTGAGGGCAAGATTCCATTCATGTAGTAATGCAGTGTTCAAAAACCATTCATGATTACTAGAGGAATAATTATAATTTGTTCTGTTTCCTTTTTACATGACAGTACATTTTTGGAAAATGTAGGGAGGTAAATGAAATGCTTTGTAAACAGTTGGTCTTTGTGAAAGGTTTATTTTCAAATCATACTGATAAGGTTCTGTCTTCGTTATCTGGAATTTAACACTGCTTTTAGTGATTGTTACAGGGATAAATAACATCTGACCAGTACCATGCAGGCCATCATAATTTTAAATTAGTGTTAAATCACAATTTTTTTGTTTATTGTGATTAAAATATGAAAACATTCTTGCATTGTGCATATGATAAATTTCCATTTATATGTAGGATTTGGTTTTTTAAAACATCTCTGGATACTGTTTTAATGATAGGGTACTTAATACTTATTATGTAAAAATGGTTCTTAACTTGAAGCAGTATGGTAAAATATGTGTGTGCTATCAGGATCCCCTTTATACTATGTATACAATTACAACCTCTAGTGAAATAAACTGTGTATAAAGTATGGATTTATGGATTAATTTTGGCAGAATTGAACATAACTTTTGTTTTTAATATTTAAAATTTTGAGTCATATATTGATAATGCAAATTCTTCAATGTGCTGTACATTTTCACACAGCTGTCACTTTCATTTCTCACTATTGAAACTCACAAATACTTTGAGACATACCAGTGGGGAATGCATGTGGGGAGTTCCACCATTTTGTAATATGAACAGGGGCATAATCTGTGCACACAGTAGGACCCATCATGTACCCAGGATGTGGCCTTTGTGCAAAGACTGGAAAACTCTTGCTCACAACTGGCTTTTGATCTTGCCAATTGATTGTTGGCACTTAGAAAAGTAGAAAGCCCTAAGAGAGTTCAAGCACAACACGAACATACTGTCACAATAGCTCCAGTTGCTGTGTTGATGCTAAAAGAGTAAAATATGGGATGTTCATAATTAATTTTCAACAGCTGCATAAACATCATTAGGCAGATATTAAGAAACAAATCATTTCATTTTGTCCTTGATTTCAGAACAGCAGAAAGTAGTCAAAAATGGAAAATTGCCACTAGGGTTTGGTTCTGCATGGATATCAAAAACCCATGAAATACAATGGCATAGTGAAACTTATGTAAAAAAGCAAAATCAAGGTTTGCTTTTAGGAATTTATGTATTTTAAAAATATTTTCAAGTTGTGGATGGTTGAATCTGTGGATAAAGAAACTTTAATATACTGTAAAACTTGTCCAACAAGCCAGGTAGATGTCTTAATAAATGAGAGAGCAAATGTTTGCAATCTTGATATTCATGTTTTTCTGAACTAAGTTGAAGACCTAGAAAGATTAAGGACCTCTTGTTCCAGATCACACCATTTTGAATTATTAATCAGCGTGGCATAATCCAAAACTGAATGACAGAAATATAATATTCTATTTCTAGAGCTTTCCTGGAAAAAATTGTGAACTAACAATTTTGATACCACACTTGTTTAAATATGTATGCCTCTATAGCAAAATGCCAGTCCATGGGGGGAAGGCATGAACGCCACTTGCACTGTACACATAGACAAATGCTCTTCAACCATGCATCAGAGGTAAAATGAAAGAAAGTAAACCTTTCCACTGGAGTCTTCACTTATTGACTTTGGCATTTAAGAAGAAATATTCCTTTAGAGCACTTTTAAGGAACAGGATTGTTACTATATGAACTACTTTGTATTTTCTTTTATAAAATTTTGCCCAGTTGAACAGTAATACATAATGAATGAATATTTGCATTTTGTAAGGGTTTGAATAGCATGAAGTATTTTGGTGTAACCATTGATAAATCACACTTTTTTCCTGTTTGCAGCTACTGATTTCCAACTGAAGCCCTAAAAATTATATATTAAAATAAGGACAGTTGTAATCATCATTCAGCACTTATGATAAAGTGATACATTTCTGGCTGCTATCCCTGCTAATAACAGAGGTAGTGTCCTAAATTGGATGAGAATCATGTGGCTTTTTGGAAGTTGTTGGGTAGCAAGTTCCTTGCCAACACAGTCAGTGGTAAAGAATGCTGGCAGCTGCTGTCCAACAACATCTGGAGAGTCACATGATCCTCATCCTTGACCTATTATGTAGTGAAGTTGTTTCCTCAAGGGTAACTGTCAGATGGTGGGTTAGAGTTAAGGACATGTTTCATTGCATTGTAATGCATAGTACCTTGCAATTGAAGAAGAAAGTGACCTGTCAGGGTCATGTGCCAATTAACAGTACTGATGAGTTAATAGCATAGTCTATTAACACTTAGACAAGGGGATGGGGACAAGTGCTTTGCGGAAGATGAACTGGAATAGCAAGATGTTCCATGTGCTAAGTTTAAACATTCTGTCCAGGCTCTTAGGTATAATGAGTTGGGTTCATCCCATCTGTTCCGTGTCCAGTTCTATGCTCATTGCATGACTTAGTTATGTACTTATCAAACCAAAAGTGACTGGTTTGGGGAGGGTATGATTTGATTTTTGTCCCTTTTGTTTACAGTAACATCCTTGAAGTACAATACAGTTTTGCTATGGTAAGTGTGAGTAAAGCTGTACTAAAAGTTTACTTCTACTACTACTACAGTCAGCCCTGCGTATCCACAGTTTCAAACACCCATAGTTTCAAAAAAAAAATTTTAAATGTATAAATTCCAAAAAACAAACCTTGATTTTGCCATTTGATATAAGGGACACCATTTTATTATGCCACTGTATTTAATGGAACTTGAGCATCCACAGATTTTGTATTATTATTATTATTATTTATCAAAACATATCACTATCTGTCTCTGTCTTGCCCAGCCATCCTTCCAGTTGAAGCCATGCAACTATATACAGTGGTACCCCGGGTTACAAAAATAATTCGTTCCGCCGCCGCGTTCGTAACCCGAAATCCTTCGTAAGCCGAAAAAGCCATAGGCGCTAATGGGGAAAAGCCGCGATTTCGTGCGAAATAGCGCCGAAAAGCACCAAAAAATTTTTCGTAACCCGAAAAAACCTTCGTAACCCGGAACAGTTTTTTCCTATTGATTTTTTTCGTATCCCGGGAATTTCGTAAGGCGGTGCTTTCGTATCCCGGGGTACCACTGTACAGAGAAAGAGAGAAGGAAGCCTAAGTAAGGTTAAGTTTGTGAATTAAATGTACTTAAAAGCCTACCATACTTTGTAAGTCTAAGGAAAGCAAAAGAGATTTCATCACAAGGAGGGCCATTCCCAGCAAAAGAGAGCACACCTTCTGTCTTCCTTCGTGGTCAGTGGTGGTGCCATTGTGGCAAGGAATGGATCCAATTTAGGATTAGAATTAAAATATTGCTATATTTCCCCATTCCTTTAAACACCCTGAGAAACTCATTGAGAATTTAATGGGCTAAAAAGTAGATTTCCCCTAGGCTTACTCAAAGTTGACATAAGGGTAATTGTACACTATTAAAAATCTTAATTAAAATATGTGTGTGTCTTTATGATGTTTAGAATTCATTTTATATTGGACAATATGGTTGTGTAAGTTTGGAGGCAGGAGTATGAGGAAATCTTTAATTTTGACTTCATTTAGTTTGAAACCAAATCTAATGTGGAAACTGACTTAAGAAAAGCTGCTTCTTTTGGATTACAGCTCCCATGATTCCCCAGCCAGCGTGTATAGTTCAAAAAGTAATTTCTAAACTATACAAGAGAGTAAAGCCATATTTGCAATACAGCACATCACAGAGACTTTACTCCTTCCTATTGTGTGTGTGTGTGCCTTCAAGTCACCTCTTGACCTATGGTGACCTCATGAATTTCATAGGGTTTTCTTAGGCAAGGAATACTGGGATGGTTTTTCTAGTTCTTTCCTCTGAAATAGAGGCTACAATACCTGGTATTTATTGGCAGTTTCCCATCTAATTTAAATTAAATTCATTTCATTTAAGGACAGTTTAAATCCCTTACAAGCTAGTCACAATAAGGAGGTGTTGGTGCACATCATTGCCATGGGACATAGGGTACTGAACTGCACCCTTGAAAGTGCACAAAATAGCCCAGGATGATTGCATGCCCTTTACCAGAATGTTTATGGAACATCTGTTTTATCCTAACAGTAATCATTAACTGCAATTGCATTACATATTATTCAGCAATAAAGGCAATCCAACACATAAGACTTGTGCCATTATTCCATTATCCTTGATGTATATTTGGTTAAGAGGCACTAGGGACCACATTGCAAACATATGTTGGCTAATGGAGCACACCAAGGAATTCCAGAAGAAAATCAACATGTGCTTTATATAGAAACGTGGCTCAGCGGCTAAAACACTGACTAATGATTGCAAGATTAGCAGGTTGGCAGTCCAAGTGATGGAATGAGCGCTCATCACTAGTCCAGCTTCTGTCATCCTAGCAGTTTGAAAGCATGTAAAAATGCAAGTAGATAAATAGATAACCACTTCGATGGGAAGGTAACAACATTCTCTACAATCATAGTGGCCATATGATCACAGAGTTGTCTTTGACAACGCTGGCTCTTTGGCTTAGTAACAAAGTTGAGCACTATCCCCTGCACTCAGACACGACAAGGGGAAACCTTTTTTAAAATAGACTATAGCAAAACCTTTGACTGCATAGATCACAAAAAACTATGTTGTAGTAGTTCGTTTTGTCCTTCTGCACTAACTATTGTCCTCAAACACTAATAATTGAACTTTAGCATTCATGATTTTGTTCCTGTCTCTCTTCTGCTTCTCATCTTTCATTGACTGCTTGAAGTGTTTCATCTGTCATCCATTGGTGGTTCTCCTTTTTTTGGCCACAGTTACCATGTTTCTCCTTCCTCTTTGACTATGTCAACAAAAAAGGAAGAACAAGAGAACTCTTCCACAAGATCTGGGAAATCAAAGATAAATTTAAGCCAAGAGTAGAAATGCTTTATGATCAGAAGAGGAACATAATACATGACCATGATGAACTTAAAAAAACAATTGAAACAGTATACAGAAGAGCTATATAAAAATGTGAAAAGATAAATGATACATGACAAGAAGAGATTTATGATGATGACCCTACATTCTTGAAAGCAAAGTGAAAGCCTCAATCAAAGCAATAGGGAAGAATGAATCACCAGGAACAGATTACTTACCAATAGATGGTATATCATACTGCAAGCCACAGAGACAAAATCAAGCCCAGCTGTAACTAAAATCTGCCAAGAAATACAGAAAACAAACCAGTGGCCCACATATTGGAAGCAAGCAATATACAATGGACCGTTGTCTTACTGAAGAAGATGAAGGAGGAAACTGCTGAAGTAGGCTTAATATTGAACATCAAGGGAAAAAATCTCCAAGAATTCATCCTAGAGAATTAGAAAAGTTAATTAGTCAAAGCGTTCCCATATTGATTGGAATGGCAACTACAGTCAAGAAATTAGAAGGAGGCTAGGACTGGGAAGGGCAGCAATAAAAGAACTAGACAAGAAGCATGTCTTAAACTTATTTCCATCTGGCACCATCGTTTTTTTCACTGCATCCCCAGGGGTGTATACTAGTGAAATTATACAGTACAGAGAAGTATGCCTTATCCCATTCACCTTTCCTGTCTGACTATCCAGGGGTGGCCTCAAATCCCAGATGTGTTTTGTCACTCCAAAGTTAAAGCCTTCACTGCTACATACCAAAGATCTGTCCTGCAGATCAGAGCTCCAGTCTTTGTATCGCCTTCAGACTCTGTCTGAGCCACTCTCCATCTTCCGTGGAACCATATCTTCAGGGCTGGTAATTATCACCCCTCTAATTCCTGATTAATCACTATCCAACCTTTCACACTTTCCTTTCTGTTAGCCTTGTATGGTTCTTGATGTTACACTGGTTTTGTGTATTTGGGTGCACCTTTGCACATTTCTAAATAAATCTTTCTCATTAATTGAAACCAGAGTGTTTCTGCAGTTAGTACTGGTATACATGGGTGAAAAGATCCCCTTAAGTTACCCACCTCTTGAGGCCTCCTTTTGACCTAATAACCCCCCTAAAGTAACAAGGAGATGCTGACACTGTTGGTGGGGACCCCAAGTCCCAACCACCACCTTTTTGAGTAACACAGTGCAGTTCTCATCGACCTCAGACAGAATGGTCCTACACTGTGTTAGATTAGGAGTGTTTTGGGGCAAGTTATGTCTGTGCCCGCTTTTGAATGGAGCTGTCATAATTATAAACAAAATGTTTCCAAAGTCTGCTTTAAGAGTGCAATTCTAAGCATATCTACTGGGAAGTAATCCACATTTAACAGAGGCCCAAAACAGATGGGCCAAAAGAAGTAGCTTCCGGCCACTTCAGGAACATGATATTCAGGTGACACACGCCCCCAAAGTGGCCGGGAGCTGCTCCAAAGCCATGCTGAGGTGGCAGGAACTTTTCAAGAGCAGGTTTAATCCACTCCTGCCAGCATCCCATTGGGACCATGGTGGTGTCCCAATTTGAGAGCGAGACATGCGGTCACCATGGTCCTGACCTGATCAGGGCTGGAGCAGCCTCTGGCCGCTCCTTCCACGCCATCTGCTTCAGCCTTTAGTTGGACTTGCTTATGTAAATCCAAGGACAAGAACTCTAACTTATAGTGAATCGTTTTTGTTAGGCTGGCAAGAACCACATTTAGATTTGTCCTTTAGTGTAGGCACAGATAATGATGTAGGCTACATCTATACTGCAGAATTAATGCATGTCAGCCTTTGGGGCCCTCAAGTAAGTCCTCAGGATGGTACATTTGAATCTGAATAAATGGACAAGGAGCAATGGTTATGTCTTTCCAGTTCTTAATACGAAGCCGTACTTGATAATCATAAAGCTTCTTAACAATAATTCAAGGTACTATCTTCTAGCCATTAAATGCAGTGCCCCACTTTGAATAAACACTGCAGCACACGAAGAAATGTTAAATTTTAATTACATTTCTTGTTTCCTTTTAACAGCTATTTACATTACTACGAATAGTCTTTTGTGATGCTGTGGGAGTGTTGTCCTTAATAACATAAACTGTAAAACAGGCCAACAAAGGAAGAAGCAAACATGCTACATCACAGAAGACTATGCTATTATAGTTTTACAATCCAATTTATTGTTTTGTTCCTTTAAAAATATATATAGCAGTTTTTGAAACACTCATTTCCTCCTTTGTATCTAGATGGACCTCCAGCGGATATTGCACTGTAAATGCATAGTATTGTAATAACATTTTTGTCTTTTAGCAAAGATAAAAACACTATAACATCTAGGAAAACTAAAGCAGTAGATTTAGGTTGCATCTACACTGCAGAAATAATCCAGTTTGACACCACTTTATCTGCCATAGCTCAATATTATGAACTATTATTATGGAATTATGGAATCTGTAGTTTTATAAAGGTGATGTAGCTACTTTAAGAGGGCAGTTCTAAGCATACCTAAAGGGAAGCAAGCCCCATTTAACATAGTTGGATTTACTTCTTTAAACCCAAGGGAAAGAACTCTAATTTATAGTGAACCATTTATGTCAGGCTGGCAAGAACCACATTTAGATTATCCTGTGGTGTAGGCACTACGTTTGCACAATGATATATAGGCTGCATCTGCTCTGCAGAATTAACACAGTTTGACACTGCTTTACCATAACCCAGTACTATGTGATTCTGGGATTTGTAGTTTTATTAGCCTTCTCTGTCAGAATGTATATGTATTTTAAAAATATTTTAAAGTTGTGGATGGTGGAATCCATGGAATCTGTGGATACAGAGGGCCATCTGTATAGTGAACTGAAGTGTGTGGAAATTAGACATATAACAGTATGAGTAAGATACAATTTGCAACTGTAGAAAGTGAGGGGCAATTACTTGTGAAAATAGTCTATTTAGAGATGTTGCAGATTCCACTTTATTGTAAAGTGAGCCTGGTCATTATAATTGGGTTATTTATAGCCATTCCAATAGAAAGGATTTGCTTTAATCAAAGCAATCAGATCCACTGTGTGAATAATGATTTTCCAGGAAATACTGCTAACAACTCTGTTTATATAGGCAATCCTTTCATTCGTTTTAGCAATTAACTTCCGCAAGCAACTTTGTTGAAGGATAGCCTTGGCACATCGGTGAACCGATCTCTTTTTGTTTTGTGCTGTTTTTAACTTTTAAAAAATATTTCTTTGTACATTACAGTGCAGTGTATGAGTAAGAAATTAAACATAAATCCTTCCCTGCTTGTGCATTTATTTTGTTTATTTTCATCCTGTTGCCACAGGGATATTGAAGTGGAGGAGAATTTCAGTGGCTATGATGCCCTCTATGTGCTTGTCTCCTTGTGTCAATTTTATTTTCTCCTATATACCTGATATTATATAATATCAGTTTTTATATCATGATCTGATACACACACACACACACACACACACACACACACACAATTATCTGTTACAATATCAGGGAATGTTTGACTGTAGCAACAAAAAATCTTGTTAATTATATATATATTTATTATATATAATATGTTAACAACTTCGTCCAGAACGAGCCGGGATGTTTGTCACGGCACCCGTTGTAAGATAAACCGCATTTTGTTTAGAAACTCATTCTTATTGCTCATAGCCCTCATCTGGTTATTGGGCTATGGTTGACGATAGCAAACAACAAAAAGCTGGATTATAAGATATAGAGATAGGGCAAAAAAGCGATTACACACACCACCACACACACACACCACAACTTCTGAGAAAAGAGCTGGGATGTTTTTCAGCACCTTGTAAGATACCTGCATTTATAAATTTGCTTTATTGCTGTATCCCTTATTGTGTTTTTGGCTATGTTTGACTATAGCAACAAAAAAACTTTACTATGTGTTTATAATATCGGGCTGTTTGACTATAGTAGTGAAAAATCATTATTATATATATATATATATATGATATATATATATATTATATTCATATTTATTACTGTATATACTCATGTATAAGTCTAGAAATTTAGTCAAAAAATTGACCCCCAAAATCTGAGTCGACCTATCCACGGGTGAGTAGTACTGTACTTTAACTCTTATTCTTTAAAAGGAACCATCCTTGGTGAAAGGAAAAAAATGTAATCTGTCCAGGAATTACTACATTTATGTTGTATCCCTTTTCATTTTATTGGCTTGTTTATGAAAGAGAGAGAGAGAGTTTGAAAATATTAGATGAGCCTCCTTTCATAAAAAATAACAGGAAGGAAGGATTCTTAAGGGCAGCACTTTTTGTGACTTTTAACACTCCGCCCTTCCTTCTGTGAGGAATTCAAAATTGGCCTTTCTTTCTCTTGCCTTCCTTGAGCACTTGCACATACACAAACCCTACAACACTTGGGTAAAAATATTCACTTCCATTCAGGCTCTCCTCTGTAGTCCTGAGAGGAATTCAGGAGGAAACGGGATTCCCTGGGCTGAAACTCGTTGGAGAAGAAGCGTTACTTCCTCTTGAATTACCTTCTTCTTAACCAGCTGTGTTGCAGGAGGAAGCCCAGCCAGCAATTATTTATGGTTCCCAAGCAAAACACAACCTTATTTATTTCACCCCGAGCTTGCAGGTTGTAGAAAGATCACTGTCCCTTCCAAAGAAGAACAAGTTAGCCAACAAACTTTGCTGCTTTGGAAGACCCTCTGCCAAAAAATGGGGCGTTTCTCCAGTTTTAAACGCCTCTGGCTGCAGTCGGAGGCCAGAGGTGCAGGAAGTGGCTGACCGACGTCCTCCTTTTCCAGGACGTGTCCACATTGCACAACCTTCTGCCCGGAGGAATTCCAAAACGTCCTCCATTTTTGAGCATGACTAGAAGCATGGCCTACATTTTAGATGGGCGTTTTTGCTATGTTGGGTCATGTGATGTCCTTCTTATCCTTGATGGTCCTCCATTTTTCTCTCTTTCCTCAAAGTTTCTCCATTTTTGGCCCCTTTTTCTTGAAGTCCTCATGTTGCCCACCCTTTTTCCTTCAAGGTCCTGCATTTCTTGGTGCCTTGCCCTCTTTGCAGTGAGGACCATCTGTGTCACCCTGAGTAGTGTTAGGCAGCACCCGTTGTAAGTTTTTGTGTGTCTAAGTTGTGTTTGTGAGGGGGGGAGAGGGGGCAAGGTACCAGGCATGCCCTCCTTTCCTGGACGTGTCCACATCATTTCATGGAACTCTCTTGTCCAGGAGGAATGCCAAAGTCCTCTACTTTTAGAGCATAATAACTTAAGAAGCATGAAAACTTATGGGGTGTGTTTAGACTTTCTTGGGTGGGTCTTGAAGGCCTTCGCCTTAACATCCGCATTTTGGCCACCCCCTTTTTGAAGTCCTCCATTTCTTGGGTCTTGTCCTCTCTGCCAGTGAGGACATTGGTCACCCGAGTTATAAGTTAGGCAGCATCCAGTGCAACAATTTTGTGTGGTGTGTGTGTGTGACTAGACACGTCCTCCTTTCGCAAGACATGCCCTCCATTTTGAGCATAAACAGAGCAGGGATTTTTGAGAGTGCGTTTGAATAAGAGATAGCTTTTTTCTTGGGTCCTCCTGTCCCATCTCGTGGTGCCTTTGCCCTCCTTTGCAAAACAAACCAGAGGCCATTAAAATGCAAATATAAGTCTGACAGGCTTTTTTTGGCTGAAGGACGAGGTAGCAAAATAAACTAATCAATTAATATAATAATAAATAGAAACAACTACCATAACACTCAAAAATACAGAGTAACAAACGCACGTTTGCAGAGGCAAAGGAAACAGCCCTGCGTTGAAGTTTTGTGTGTTTTTGTGTGGGGAAGAAAGGATAAGAGGAGTGAGCTGAGGGAGAAACGAAAAGGGGGCGTTGGAGTAAGCCTCCTCCTCCTCCTCACTCACTCCCTTCTCCTTCCTCCTTTCCTTGTGTCCCGGAAGGAGGTGGACACACTTCAATTGGCCCTGAGCCAAGGAGGAGCTGCATTTTCCGGGATTCCCGCCCCCATGGCCACCCCTTTCACCTCTCCTGTCCTCCTCTCTCAGTTTCCCTTCCTGGGGCGTATCAATATAAATAAGGGGGGAGAGAGGAGGAGGAGGAGGGAGTTTCCTCAGGGCAAACCCAAAATGCGGCGCCTCTTTGGGGTTCCGTGCATCCAGCCGCGCACGGGGTTTCCCCCGAGGGGCGCTCCTCTGGCGCCACCGGTGATGGCGGCGGCGTCGGCGGACTCGCTGGAGCACCCTGGCCCCGGGAGGGAGGGTCTCCCAGGAAGGCTTCCAGGTCACCCTCAGGGAGTCGGCAACAGGAGGAAGGGTCCTCTCAGGAAAACTGCCGCAGAGAGCAAGCAGCCAGTTGGGTAACGCAACACACAACACACACAGTACAACGACAACACAACCATAATACACACAACACAACACACACAACAGAATACACACAATAACACAAAAAAGCACAAGACAACACACACTGAAAAGGTATTGCTGTTGCTGCTGTGTGCCTGCATGGACTTTCTGGAGGATAGGGTTCGCAGTCCCAGCTCAGCCCAACCGAGTTTGGGGCAAGTAAGTCACCAACTCTCTCGCAAACATCAGAGCAAGGGCCAAAAGCTCCTTTGAACCAACCTTGCCATCCTCTGACGGCTAAGGAAGAGATGTGACTACTTGCCCCCAAACTCGCGTGGTGAGCTGGGACTCGAAACCTGTGATCCTCCAGAGCCCCCAGCCACAACACTCCAGAGCACTACCCCTTGAAGTCGGCTGTACGTATTCGCTGATTTGTTCTTCTTAAATGTATAGGATTTACATGATCAATTGTTAATTCATTGTTTAAGGTGAGGCGTGGGATATTGGGGACATAGAGGTTATATGTAATTTTTTAAACTGTAAGCCGCCTGGGTTGTCACATGACAGATAGGCAGAATATAAATAAAGAGCATGTTTTGTGGCCATCTTCGGGGATTTGCCCACCCTCAACACCCAGCTACTTCATTTCTTTTTACATGTTTCCTTTTTTTATATTGTTCATATTATGTGCCTTTCTCCCAAAACGTGTCCCAAGGAGACTCGCAAGATGGATGGGGAGGAAAGGATCCTCCTAGTTTAGACGAAGTCAAGGGTCCCTCAAAGGGAAGCATAAAGAACAGGACTCCCTTGATATTTAGGAGAGGAGGAAGGAGTCGCATAACTTTGGGTAGCTCTTGTTGTGTCGTGACTTCAAGTCTTTCCTGAGTTCAGTATGGCGACTCTCTACATGGGGTTCTAATAGCTCATGCTGAGCTGGGCTCGAACCCTGGGTTTCCAAGAGCATAGTCCTAACTACTCAAACCACTTATGCACATGCTGGCTCACATATTGCGGAGAGGGGGCATTTATAGATGTAATGGACATAGCACAGCCTGCATAAGAAGGCGAGCAAATGAGAGGGGAAGACATCAACAAGTTTTGAAGATTGCAGGGCATATGGACAATAGACAAACTTTAGCTAAGAAAATTATAAAGAGCTCTTAGTTTGTATTTGGCATCCAGTCCCCATGGGCCCCCAAGCAAGTCTGGCCAATGGTGAGGGAGAAATAGTTGCCTCTTATAGGGAAAAGGTGGGAAGCTGCAACAACTGGAGGGTGTGGGGACTAATGTAAAATCCGCTAGCCATGTGAAACCACTGGGTACCTTGGGCAAGTCACAATCTCTCAGCCTCAGAGGAAGGCAAGGGCAAACCCATCTCATAAATCTTGCCAGAAAAACCTGTGATAGGTCACCTTAGGGTTTCCATAAGTCAGAAACCATTTGAAGGCAGACAGCAAGAACACACAACGCCTGAAATACTGTCACTCCCAAGACACCAGAGCCTATATCTGGAAATCACCTAATCAGATTAAGCCCTTGGATGGGGGACACCAGTGCATGCCAGGCGTGTTTGGCTTTTTTTAGAGGAGGGCAGTGACAAACCACCTTTGTGTATCCTTGCCTTAAGAAAGTTGTGAAAATCAGGGGTTGACTAATGGACAGGTGTCATGAAGGCACAACTGTAACAGAATTCAAAGACGTAGCCGTGTTAGTCTGGAAAATCACATGCACAAGAGATCTTGCAGCACAAACTGAAAGGTATAAGTTGGTGGCATGAGTTTTTGTAGAGTTGAACCTATTTCCGTGCTAGAATGCTTTTTCTTGTCCAAAGTATCTGGGAGGAAATAGCTCAAGTTTACAAAAACTCATGTCACCAACTTACACTTTTCAGTTGTGCTGCAAGATCTCTTTGCATAGTGATTTTCCGAATAACACAGCTACATCTTTGGAATCTGTCACATTCTAGTGATGGGTGAAAGATTGCAGACCACTTATAATTGTGGTTGTACTTTGGGCCGAGGGGAAATATGGGACAGGGACCAGTCCTTTTAATCTCCTTTTTCTTGTCATCGTAAATTCATCCAGTTGTACTCAGTTTTTGTAGGACAGCGAAACTGCCATTGCTAGATTAAAACGCTTGATCTCCTATAGATGGAGGCAGCACGCATTCTCGGTTGTCAGAGTAGCGAAAAGAAGACGAAGGAAATGTCCTAAATGTTGTGAGAACATGCCCTAGTTAGAGACTTGACAGAAGGATAGGTGGAGGAGACAGCTTTGCAACATTTTATTTTAATGAATTAATTTAGAAACTCTGATGAGTTCCCATTGGTGATATTGATAATGCTTCTAGTTTCTCAAATGCGTCTTTTACTGCTTCCTGCTTTTTTCGAATATGTTGGACAGCGATTTCTAAACTTGTGGGACAGTGCCACATTAAATGAGCGGTGGTTCGTCAGGTTCAGGTCTTCAAGCCATATTTGCTTAGTGTCTCTAAACAACTTGTTTAAAATTTGTACGGAACATAAAGTGGGGCTCATGCATTTTCCAGCCCCAGAAAATCTCCATAAAGTCTGTATAACAAAACAGTTGTAATTATTTCTGTCTATCATACTTAACAACATGTATTAGTCATTTGTGTTTGTCTATTCATATATATAAAAAGTGCCAGAGTCAAGATTCTGAGTTACTGTGAGCAACTAGGCTGTCTTAGAAGACTGGCTTTAAGAACATATTATATAGATAATGAGAACTCAGTGTGCATCAATGGTCTGCATATATGAGTACAGTGGTTTCCGCGGGATTACGAAATTGGCATCGGAGTTAACGAAAGTTCCGGGATACTCAAAAAGTTGGATTGGCAAAAACATGTTCGGGTGGTTAACGAAATTATTTTTGGGTTACGAAATTCATTTCGGCGCGAAATTCAATGCTGCAAAGATGCCAGCTATAGGCTTTCAGTGCTAACGGAAAAGTGTTGGTTACGAAATTTTCGGGTTACAAAAAGGCATGGCGGAACGACATTAATTTGTAACCCCAGGAACCACTGTTATTAGACTAGGATTTGTTACTGGGCCATGGAAACTCTCTAGGTGACCTTGGGCATGTCACTTTCTCAGCCTTGGAAGAAGCCAATGGCAAACTCCCTCTGAACAAATCTGCTGCATTTATTTATTTATTTATTTCATTTATATCCTGCTTTTCCCCCAGAAAGGGAAAGGACCTAAGGTGGCTCATAAATAGTTTTAAAAACCTTACAATAAATTTTAAAAACAATTAAAATAATAGTTTTCTGTGGGTTTTCTGGGCTATGTGGACCCGTTCTGGAAGAGTTTATTCCTGATGTTTCACCTACATCTGTGGCTGGTATATTCAGAAATCATCTTGCTAAAACTCTATAAAATTATATAAAACATACAGAAGTTAAAATATAAATAGAGCACACCCCCTGTAGAAAAGCCTGTTTGAATAAAAAATGGCTTTGCCAGCCAGCAAATGGAAAGCAGGGAGGGGGCGAGCATAGTCTCCCATGGAAGGGAGTTCCAGATGGTAGGAGCAGCCACCAAGAAAGCTCTCTCTTGTGTCCTCACCAAGCAAGCCTGGGATGGTGGTGGGACCAAGAGAAAGCCTTCTCCTGAAGATGTTAGGACTCTTGCAGGTGCAAATGGGAACATACAATCTCTCAGATGCTTAAGAGAGATAGGGCTTTATAGTTCATGACCATTGTGCCCTGAAACGAACCAGTGGCAAGTGAAGCTGTTTCAACAAAGGAGTTGTATGCTCCCTATAACTTGTCCTGGTTAGCATTCTGGCTGCTGCATTTAGATGCTTTCTACAAAGTAACTAGAACAACTAATTGAGTTACTTTAGAGGTTGTTGTTATTGTGTGCTTCAAGTCACTTCCAACTTATGGCAACCCTAAGGTGAATCTATCATAGAGTTTTCTTGGCAAGTTTCTTCAGAAGGGGTTTGCCATCGCCATCCTCTGAGGCTGAGAGAGTGTGACTTTCCCAAGGTCACCCAGTGGGTTCCAGGTCTGAGCTGGAACATATGGGGATGTATAAAGAGTTCCTTTTTAAAAATTATGACTCTAACAGTAACTTATTTGGGGCATTTCAACCATAACTACAGTATAGCCTAAATACAATTGTTAGTCCTCTCTAGGGTAGAGTAATTGAATACTTCGGAATAATTTAAATTTACATCAAGATTTATGTAAATTTAAATGATTTAACTAGTCTACTCTAGCTAGGATTCAAAACTGGATGTAAAACTCTGACTAATTACTTTTCAAAAACGCCTTTCCAAACTCTGGTTCACATCTTTTGATCCCAACCATTGTACTAAACAGAAGTGACACATTCCTTTCTAAAATGCTTATAGCTTAAGCAGGATATCAAATTAAAAATGAGATAAAATATTGGTCTTGATTAAAACACGTAGGGGAGAGTTACCTAGGCAGATGAAGATTATTCTCTTCATTTTCTTGGTGTCCTTTCCTTTCTGTCTCTTCAGTAGAGTATCTCCCATTGCCAAGTGTATTTGGCAATAAGATTTAGACAGATATCTATCTGGGAGCCAGCATGGCATAGTGGTTTGAGTGTTGGACTATGATTCTGGAGACTAGAGTTTGAACTGCAATTTCGCCATGTAAACCCACTCAGTGACCTTGGGTTAGTCATACACTCTCAGTCTCAGAGAATGGCAATGGCAAACCCCCTCTGAAGAAAGTTGCCAAGAAAACCCCATGTTAAGGTGGCCATAAGTTGGAAATGACTTGAGGGCACACTACTATCACCACAATAAATATCTATCTAGTGCTCACGATAGCACTGCAATTGAGAATAAGGCTGAAAATAATTTAAAACGGAGGTTAAATAATGTGTGTAAAACCTATCTCTTGATTTTTATGTCTATGTATCAGGATTTTTCAATGAATCCTTCATGGATATTTGAGAATAGATATGTTATAGAATAAATATGCCGTACACTCCAGGTTGATGGAAATAGCTTGCAAATTTTCAGCGACTATGCAAGTAAGTATGCAAATTAATTGAGGATCTTAGTGCATTCTTAGATGTTTAACATGTTGCCTGGTTAGACAGAATCTAAACTTTCTGTTAGCACTTGATAGTGGATTATGCCATGGTGAGCTTTAGCATGGATGGTTGCTAGAAAGTGACAGTATTAAAATGCAGAAAATAGTTACAAGAGACTCACAAACATTCTGTTGAAATAAGCAAACTTTTTAAAGTAACCATTAAAAATAATACTATTTTACATTGCTATCTGTATTGTGGCTCTGCCTGTAAAATCCCTTATACCATCTCAGTTTTCATTCCCATTTTAGCATACTTTCATTTGCAGCCTGCACTAAACCTTGGTTTGGCTCAGATCATCTTCAGAGGTGCTGTCAAAGGGGAGTTCCTTTTAGTTGGCTCTGATAAAAACAATATTGGTAAGATGTTAGCAAGGTATCATCAAATGTACTGTGGAGCTTTGTGTCATTGTCCCTCTTAGCAGACTAATTAGTATCACTAACTTAGTTTGTGGATGGCATAATGAAATTGGGTGATAAACAGAATATGTTAATTAAATATTAAATAGAAAGAATAAATTGGCATCTCTACTGAGATAGATCTTGCAGCCTTTGTACCAATTCCTCTGACTTATTTTGAGGTAATCGTAGGAAGAGACACTTTTAAACTTGTTTATGTTCTTTGTGTAGATCAGGGATGGTCATTAGAGCCCCCAGAGACCATGGAGGGCTGCTCCTCACTGTCCCCAAAGGCCTCCAAACACCCTCTAGAGGACATAGGGACATACCATGTTTGGGGGGGAGTCTTCCTGGTCCTGTAGATAGCATTTTGAGAAAGATTTTTTTTGGGGGGAGGAGATTACATTTTTTAAGACCCTGGGTGAAACAGGGAAGTTCCAAATGTGATGGAAATACCCTCCACATTCCCTAGAAGAGCATTTTCTCCAACATACTCCATGCATACAGATCACAAGCCACACTTTGCCCACCCCTGATGTAAATTGATGTTTGGGAATTCTCAAAGAGAAAAACTTAGCGGAACACAAACATTGTATATTAAGCACTAGGTTTGTTATCTCTGTTCAGTAAGTTGTTGCACTTGAAAAATGAATGTAAAAGTCCCTTGTTTTTTTTATTTAAAAAATCTCAGTTCAAAAGCCAAGTGATTATGTACCCAGTCTACCTAGACACTAGTGTTGCAGTTTTGGAAGATTTACATCTATTTTATGTGCTACCATGTATAATTTTTAAACATCAATAGGCCTAATTTCTCCAGGAGAATTTTAGTAAGTTTTATAACTAGAGCCCTCAGTCTGTTGAAGGTTAACAGTTAAGCTACATTCTCTAAAGAGGAAGCACAGAATTCATTGTTAAAAACAGGTTCAAACATAATAGCTTAGAGTTTTCTGGTAGAGTGAGCAGGTTACTGTTCTAAGCTCCAAAGTAATTTGAGGACATGTGTATTCCTTTCTCAAATAGGATTGTAAGGAGCATTACCAAAAAAGGAATTGACTGCCAAGATGTTTTCATTTTTTCTTGGCCATGCTGTCTGAATATGGTCTTTATCTAAATTGCTTTCTCATATATCCATAAGAATATTGGATTTTAACATGAAGAGGAGCAAATACATGTTACCTAAATATATTTTACATTTTAAAGTGTGTTTCACTATCAAAACAGTAATTATTGAGAAAACAATTTTTAAAGTAAGTAGCCTCATTTTCCTTAGCCTCCTGTTACAGTGAAGAAGGTTTTTTAAGTGCTACTCTTAATTATATTTTTAACTCGCTATAGAAACAAATTAGAAATAATATCCATTGTTCCAAGCCATATATAGCTTTAGCCAAGGAAAGCTTGCCTAAATATTGCACAAAAGTACAAGCCAAGAACTTTTGAGGGAATAATCCATGTAGAGTTTTATATATCAAAACAAGATGGGAATGTGTTCCCTATCCATATGCAATGCAGTATATTGATTAGTTTCTTGGTGTGCATAACAATGCAAGTAATCTACACATCTAGAGTTTGTCTCTGCAAAGCAATACATATACACATTTCTCCTCCTGGGTGTAATGTCTATCTCAATATGCAGTTCATGTACATGTTCAGTTGAGCAGATTCCATTGGTATCAGAAAGCTTCAAGCAAATGTTCATCGGATTGAATAGCCTGGTGCAGTTTTCCTCTAGGAAATGTAGCTACAGTAGGGGCAATTCAGTTGCTTTGTATATTTGAGATCAGATATAGGAAATGTGTTATCCATGGAGGGGGACATACAACCCATTAACCTTTGTCTTATGCCCCCAAACTTCCACTGATTCTCAGCAGTTCTTGTACCCCCCTAATTCCTCCCACATTTTGGAGCAAAAATTGCCCCAAATAATTTCATTTGCCTCCAAGAGTTGTGCTATACTTGATTTGTCTCCTGGAAATCATTCCCCCAATAGTGGAAACCAGAAATGATTACTGGACACTTCTGGGTTGAGTTTTTGTGAATGATGCAGCCTCCCAGGGAAATCGTGTGGTTAAAGGTGGCTCCTTCTGCAGTTGTTCACTTCTTCTTAGAGCTATGTCATCTCATGCTAATTTTTCTTTTGCTGAAATGAGACCATATGTGCACAAGAGGGAAGTTTCAGCAGACATGTGTTAAACCAGAGGTTTGCAAATCATGAAAAGAAAAACTTGTAAAGATATTCTAAACGCCCCCCCCCCCAAAAAAACCCCCCACAACAACTGGGTGGGGGGGGGCATGATATGAGGTACCTTGAAATAGGGGGGGGGGGTATTGTAGCACTTGCAGTCCTTGAAATTTGTTTCACACCAAGTTCCATGTCAAGTGAACCAAAGTCATGAGTTTTCTGAAAAAAAGCCAAAGTTTGTTGATAGGTCCAAAACCTGAATCAAAATGTTTGGGATGCCAACCTAAGCCTAAGTAATTACAATAATAAATATACATTCTAGACCAGAAATAAATAAATTTAAAAATGTTAGTTGTGGAGGAACTCAAAGTCTCCCAAACCTTACTACAGTGTTTATTTTGGTCCCAAAGTCTGGTGACTAATCAAGCATGTGGATTGTATAGCATGACAGAAACTTTAAATTAAAACATGGAAGTTACTTCAGAAGGATTCATATATATTTAAGATGAGGTATAGAGCTATTGTACCTTGCCTTTATTTCCTTGGAGTAATTTTTCAGCTTTCCACAGAGCTCTGTGGCAGCACCCCAACTGTACAATTCCTTACCCAAGGAACATTGGCTTTTTCCATCTCTGTTGAGCTTCCAGCGGGTAGCCAAGGCAGTAGCATTCTGCATGGCCTTTAATGTTGGATATTGTTTGTTTTTAATTGTTTTTATTTGTTTTTACTTGTTAATTGCTGCTAGAGCTCATATGGGTTGGGAGGTGATATAGAAATCATCAATAGAAGTATAGTGAGAAGGAACAGTGCCACTCTATTCTGCTTTGGTCAGGCCTCATCTGGAATACTGCATCCAGTTTTAGGCACCAGAATTCAAAAAAGGATGTTGACAAGTTGGAGTGTGTCCAGAGGAGGGTGACCAAAATGGTGAAGGGTCTGGAAACCATGCCCTACGTGGAGAGGCTTAGGGAGCTGGGTATGTTTCGTCTGGAGAAGACAAGGTTAAGAGGTGATATGATAACCCTGTTTAGATTATTATTATTATTATTATTAGTAGTAGTAGTAGTAGTAGTATCCCGCCTCTCCCTGTATTGGATTGAGGCAGGTAACAACAAACAAAAACAATAAAATCAAACATGACTATCAATAGATAAAAGCATAACAGTTCATATTAGATCCTAGTTCCCCAATCTCCCTCCCACCCTAAAATACCATTAAAAACAATTCCCAATAAAATGGTTAATAAAATAAATTGAGATCAAAGTCTGGTGGGTACAGCTAAACAAGTGGAGAGTGAAAACTCTGAGGAGATCCGTTTGGGAAGGCCCGCCAGAAGAGATCCATTTTAATCCATTTTTATTGCCTTCTTAAAGGCCTCCAAAGATGTTAGATGGTGGATCTCATCTGGCAGGTCATTCCAGATTTTTGGAGCAGCAACAGAGAATGTCCTCTGGGAAGTCGTCTTCCATCTAGTTCTCTCTGACTGCAGTAGGTTCTTGAAGGGATGTCATATTGAGGAGGGAGCAAGCAAAGAATAGGACGCAGAGCAATGGATTCAAAGTGCATACATGAAAAGAGATTCTACCTCAACATTAGGAAGAACTTCCTGACAATAAAAGCTATTTGACAGTGGAACACACTTCCTTGGAAAGTGGTGGAGACACTTTCTTTGGACAGAGGGTTGATGGCCAACTGTTGGGGCTGATTTGATTGTGTATTCCTGCATTTCAGGGAGGTTGGACTAGAGCAGGGAGATTGCTCTTCAGGCCTCTTCCAGCTCTGTGATTCTATGGAAATGATCTCATTAGCTGCACTGCTGGGATAGACTCGGTTTGTAACTTTCTTAAGTCGGATCTTATTGTATTCACTCATCTCTGGGCAGTATGCAGCCCGCATGCAAACTGGGCTTCTCCAGGCTTGTCCTGCATCTTTTCATGAACTGAAAAATCTCGTTCTTGAAAAGCTGCAAGAGAAGCCCAGGTTACAAATGGGCTGCATACTGCCCGGCAATGGGTGAATGCAATAAGATCTGCCTTAAGAAAGTTACATCACAGGTTTATCCTGGCAGCTAAGCTAATGCGATAATCTCTATTCTAATGATTCCATGAAATATCTTAAATCATTTATGCACACATTTAAAACTTGGGATGCATCTACACTGTATAAATAATGCAGTTTGACACTACTTTAACTGCCAAGGTTCCATCCTACAGAATCCTGGGATTTGTAGTTTTATGATGAACCAGTACCTTTAGTCAGAGAAGGCTAAAGAACCTGAAAAACTACAAATCCCAGGATTCCATAAGTTAAAGCTACAGCTCTTAAAGTGGTGTCAAACTGCATTATTTCTACACACTGTTTTGGTAAGGAACTTCCAAGAATGGCAGAATACAGAACATTTTGAGGCATTTGGTCCAGGAATACAATCTAGGATTCTGCCAGACATATCTCCCCTGCAACAGGGCTTTGTAAACACAGCAACTGATTTCTCTTCCATGCTTCAGATTCCTCCAACTTCTGCAAGAAAAGTGCAAGAAGTACAGTACCTTGCCAAATGAAAGAATAAGCTGACACAAAAGGAACTTCTCTCTGTTTGGGCAAACCTTCAGCATTTAGAAGGCTATAAAAATGTGAAAAATGAAGGATCAGAAAAAAGCCAAAACAGCTGATTGTATTAGCTCAAGGGGGGGGGGGTCTAGTTAGGGGAAAAACATGCATCAGAATTAATTTTCAGTGAGGCTTGACTTCTTTGCTTTGTGTTGACTCTGTAGCAGAACTATGTTTGTTTATTATACTTATATCCAGCCTTTCTCCCAAAATATTGGCCATGTCAGTTAAGACATTGATTACAAATCATTATTATTAAAAACATGGTTAAAACATATTTACAGTGTAATTAAAGGACTGACAAATTTAAAAATATTGTAAGTTTAAAATATAGAATAGCATTATTCTTGCTTTCACTATGGTGGTGGCTTCATTGTTTTACTTTTGCCTTCTTATCTTAAACTGGCAAAAAATAAGACTTGGTAGATTTTACAGCGTTCCTCATCTTTGTCCATTTATTTAAGAACAAAAGCTAAATACATATAAAGCTCAGTTATTTTAGAATCATTGTAATTAATGGTTTAATAGATGACTTTTTAATTCAATGGCTTGCCCTAAACCCATGATGCTGATTTGGCTCTAAGGAACTTCCTTACATTCCCCTTCCTCTTACCTTTGTAGGATTTCTGGGGGGGTGATTTTGGGATGCTGAACAAGCTGGATGCAATGGGGAAGAGATTTAACTACACTCCCAAAACATCTCCTCCCTAGATGTATGAATAAATATTAAGCATTGGCTACAGCCCATTGTATCAAGACAATGTAATTTTTATGACAAAATCCAGAAATACATAAGCGCTTTTGTGCCTGACATAACAAATTGAATTTAGATCTGTAAAGGAGCTTAAAATACTTCATTTTTTCACACACACACACACCACTTCCTCCAAAATTCAAGACTATACATTTCAGGATAATAAACATTTTAACTTGGCTTTAACATTTCTAGAAATTTTACATCTCTGGTAGAAAGAACACTTTCCCTGTCTGGAGTTTGCCTACAGCTCATTAATCAAGTTGCAGTTATTGCATTGGTTTGATGTAACAGTTATATGACATTTTGGTGCCACTTCTGTTGTGAAATATCTTCTGTAGTTCAATATTAGAAACATGTTTGTTCTTGGTCCTGTCATTTATTTTTTATTATTTGCTTAATTTAGTAGTGATAACTTACATCCTCACTGTTTAAAATTCTTGCATACTTATACCTGGGAATAGATCTCATTGAATTTAGTGAGATTTTTCTTCCAAGTAGACATATATAAAATTATGCTGTAAGATTAGAAATTCAAAACTGCACACTTTTCCTTTAAGTATCTCCTAATTAAATTCAGTATACATGGATATCTAACCTTAAAATAATTTTATAGCATGTAGAACATGAAATACAATGTTTGGTTGTAGTCCTATCCCTTAAAAGGAGTGTTCCTCTTCAGAACAGAATTTGGAAAGTTACTTTAAAAAGGAATTCTTACGTGTTTCTTGTTACAGTATTTGAAAAGTACCAAATTTCTGTTGCTTGTTGCAATATTGAAAAAGTAATTCATGTGTAAACTTACAGCGCTTTATAAATAAAGGTTAATAATAATAATAATAATTTCGCTGTTCATTGTTTTGCATTGATTTGGCACACCACTCCTTGAGCAAGGTGTTTGGCTCCAGAGATTTTAGCCCAAGAAGGAAAATAATAAATAAATATACATACATTTAGATATCATTATGCTTCAGATCTGCACATTCAAATGGCAGTCTTATTGAACAGGGTTGGACTCACTCCTATGTGAAATGCACATAATCAGTTATTCAATCCTAGGAGGGAACTGCATAGCACTCTCTTCTTTCTCTCACTCATCTGTGCAGTTCTTTGATGCTTTTTCAATCATTCAAGATTTGCAATCATTAACATTAGGGAAAGAAATATTCCAGAAGAATACTGAAGAATAGTGATTTTACTCAGATCTAGCAAATGCAGCAAAGACCTTAAGGACTAAAATAAGATTATAAAACAAACAAATAGTTTCTAGAACAGATCAAGCTTGAACTCTCCATGGAAGCCAAGATGACTTAATTGAGACTGTCATACTTTGGCCCCATAATAAGAGGGAATGAATCATTTAAAAAAAGACAATAATGCTAGCAAAGTTAGAAGGTACAGTAGTAAGTAGAAAGAATGGAAGAATGCATGCCAGATTGCTAGACTCAATCAGGGAGGCTATAGGCCCGAACCTGCAGGACATGAACAGAGCAATAGTGTATAGGAGGTCTTGGAGATATTTTATTGACAGGGTTGCCAAGAGTGGAGGTCGACTTGAGGACAGTTAACAACAATAGCAACATTTATTGTGGCATATGTTTTCATGGATGAAGCCATTCTAGAAAGGGGTTAGTTCTAGATAAAAATTATGTTAAGGTTGTAACTGTATACATATTTGCATGGGATTAAGAACCGTTGGGTGTTCCCTATTGGGTAGAATAGGACTTACTCTTGAGTAAACATGCATATCTTTGTGCTGTTAATTGTTATATTGTTCAAACCAAACAAACTCTTTGCCACTATTTTTAATTTTTGAACAGGGAGCACTCATAAATTAATGTATTTAGATTTTGGGATTCATTGGCAAAAGCTATCAGGTATGATAATAGAATTCTGCTAGGGAGCTGTAATCCAGATGGTCACAATCTATGTCCAACTACCTGTGAGAGCACAATTGAATTCAATAAGATCTACTACTGATTGCACTATTAACCACTTTCCAAACTTGAATCTGAAAAAATATATACTGTATTGTTGTTACTCTCTCTCTCTTGTACCACCCAGACTTGTTATATTTTTAATACATTTCCTCCACTGAATTTACTGAGATAACAACTTGAATCATCTGAAGCAATGAAATGAAACAAATGTCCAAATAATATGAGTTTTCAGTTCATATCAAATATATCAAACAGAGTACTGGAGGTGAGGGAGGCAGCTGGCAAGCATTACCAGATGGTTGCCTACCTCAAGGACTACAGCCCTAGATAATGCTTCTTATGTTGCTTTCTTTGCTGGTGACATGTTGAGCAGTCAGCTATATTGTTAAATAGACAGAGAGTACCAAATGGTAGGGAGGAGATGAAACTAAAATGCTGCAAAGTTTAAGTAATATAGCCATGATGCAATGTGTTTACAAGAGTGTAAGTCTCTTACAAGAGACAGAATCAGCAAAGGATGGGAATGTTAGTTTACCGAGAAATGGAAATTGCCTTCTTATTTCCACTTATCATGTAGGAAGCCCAGCTGAATTCTCTAGGTTTTACAAATATAGGATAGTGCTGCTAGGATAGTTTCTTAAGAAGTTTTGGGAGCATCTGTGAGACATTTAAGCAAAGCATTTAGATCAGGAGATGAGGGAGGAAGGAAAGGAGCTGCATCCTCTGAAAGAAAATATCTGGAACATTTGCTACCAAGATCACATTGTTTTCCTTTAGAGATTGCTCACAGGTTTTAGCTTTGTCTCACATTGAAAAAGGTTCAGCTGCATCTCAATTCCCACCTTTTCTGGTAGACTTGACAGAAGCCATGTTTGCAGTGAGTTTTTGGACCAGGACAAAGGGCAAAGATGATAAAGAGGAAGCCAAACAGCACCAGAAAGAGTGTGCAGCCCAGTCTTTCACGCAAGGTTGATCTATGAAAGTGGGATAGTCCTTTTTTAAAATAGCAGATGATTTACTACAGCTGTCTTATTGGACCCCTTGCTCACCAAATTAAATGCTAGGTTCTGCACATATGCAAGAGACTCAAACATGTCAAAATATGAGAGGCAAGAAAAGTGTGCTACCTTCCTACCCACTCTGCTGGCTACAATGTGTGTATAATGTATTGAATTGGTTAGATATTTTGAGCATGTTTACTGTGCCAGCAGTGAAGCCTTCATGTGTTAGGTGAAGATCGATCCAGCACAATAAGCAGGAAGTCTTCCAGCAATCGTAATATCCAGTTCTTTATCTTGTCGTCTTGGAAGAAAAGCAGCATACATGACTAATCATGACTCATGATTAGAAAGACCCTGGTTTGCTCCAGAATGCATTTGTAGTGTTATACAGTTGGCTATCTTTATACCTGGATTCAACCATCCAAGCCTTTAAAAATTTTTTTAATTAAATGGAATGCAGATAAATGATATAACAATGGATTTTAATGCAGTAAATAATGTTATATAAGGAATACCATTTTACTATAGCATTGTACATAATGGGACTTGAAAATCCACAGATTTTGGTATCCAGGGTGGGAGGCTGGAACCAGAACCCCAGTGGATTCCAAGGGTCGCCTGTAATATCTGACTGGAAGATATAATCCCTTCATGCTGAAACGCTTTGTTGTTGTTGAATCAACAGTTAGAATCTATAGGTCAGGACTTTTAGATTCTAGCAGTGCTACCTGTAAATGTGCAGACAGTGTCAGGCTCAGAAACATTGCTTAAACTGACAGAAAACAAAGTGCATAGTTGTTACCTGAATACAGGCTTAGTTGATCAATTTAGAATGTTGTAGGAATCTCTTTAAAATACTACTTCATAAGTTTTATATCTGATGGACTGTTCCCAGCATACATTTTACTATGTCTTTTGTAAGCGGTAAATATACCTTGTATGCAAAAAGGTGCTTCTCTGTAATAGCTGTTTCTCTCTTTCAGTGTGCATCTTTCAGTGATGGAGATAATATAAGACTTCCAAGAGATTTCACCTTTTGTTCATATTCTTATGACAATTCATATTTCCATTTTGGTAACAATTCTTCTTTCCTATATATATAAAAAAAACCATTGGACAAGTGTGTTTGATTACTGAGTAGCAGCAGTAACTTAGTATCAGTGTGTACTAAACAGTCTGAGGAGCTTCAGCATGTTTTATTAACATGGCATTTGACAGCTGTTAACCGATGAAATGAGAGACTGGTATCCAATTTAACTAAAAAGAATACACTTGATCCTGCTCAGATCAAACCCTATTACTCGCTAAGCTCTGTATATTGAATTAGCAGGTTGGCAAGATGGGAATATGCTATGATCTAGAAGACTTTTTGGAGCTGAGAAATTCGTTTATAACAAACTGAGTTTTATTGAAGTCTTATAAGGTATTGTGTATACATAAGAAGGACTGAATCATGTTTCTTCAGTCCAAACTATATGGTGCATTAGAATTGTTTTTGTGCTTCAAATGAGACATTTCATTTTCATGTTAAGAGTTCTGGGCTCCAATCTGGACTGGGGTTGCAGCAAGGGAGAAGGGATAACTCTTCCTCTCAGAATTTTCTTGCCAGAAATAGCCACACAAAGCTTTTATTTATCCTGAAGGTACTATTTCAAGAGGAATAATTTTCAATAGTGGGTGCAGAAGGAAAATCCTTGCTCTATACTGCAGTCTTGATCTTGATCAGGGCACTCTGGCCAAGAGGCAAGGCCAATTACTCATTTGTTAAAAATGCTTTAAATGCAATATGTAGTTTGGTGCATACTCATGTTGTTATTTTGACATTGCCTCATGACATGATAGCAGCATGCAACCAGCAAATAGAGGAGATGTGTTTTGCCCACTAAAAGTCAAAGTTGTTATCTCTTGGATGGTTCCCAGACCTCCTAGGATGGTTCCTAGTACTGGCCTTTCCATATCGTATTTACACTTTATTCTGTATGGATTTATTTATTTAAAAAGAAACCTGCATGCAGGTTTTAAATTGTTGTGAACTTCTCTGAGTGCTTCAGGGGCACTAAAAGAACAATACTGTACATATATAAATAACAAAGTAAAGAAACTTAGAGAAGCTAGCTCATGGAAGAAATTCTTGCAAGCAACAATCATCCTATCATAGATGGAAAAATAATTTCTGCCAACACTGAGCATTGCTCCAAGTTTGACTGATCTGGCAGCAGAATCTATGATATGCAAGAGCTTCAGTTGCTTGTCTTGGAGTAAACAAGAGCAACTATTTTCCCCTGCAAGCTAACCACTGGGCCTTGCCCAGTTTACAATCCATTGGTCTATTATAACAGGTAATTTGTTGTTGGTGGCAGCCAACCTTTGTAACAGGCTGAGTGAGGGGAGAGAATTACCATATATACTTGAGTATAAGTTGACCTCATGTATAAAATGAAGGCACGTTTTGGGGCCAGGATTATGGATTTTGATACGACTTGTAGGTAAGTTGAGGGTAAAATTTAGGAGCATGTACCAGGGTCTGAAGGCTGGAGCAAAGGAAAACAAGGCCAAAGAACTTACAAAATTCCAGTAGGCATAACTGTTTGTGCTCACCCTAAAGGCTGGATGGATAAGAGAATGGGGTGGCTGGGTGGGTGTCAGTGCTTCCAGGACAGATTATGCTCTTTCCTTTCACCAATGGATAAATCCTTTTTAGTAAGACTTAAAATATAGTACTTACAGTGACCCATGGATAAGTTGACATAGGTTTTTTGGGTCCGCTTTTTAACTAAATCTTTTAGACTTATACATGAGGATATACAGTATGCCAACCCAGATATTTATTTATTTATTTTTAAAAGGTGTCTTATTGTATTAGCTATACAGCCAGCCAGTGCAACAAATGTGTTCAAAAGCAAAACTGGTTAACATCCTCATTGTTATAATCTTCTGTCCATCCCATCTGCAAACCAGTACCTCCCTCACCTCCTTGCTTTTTAGATAGTTAATCTAATGTGTAAGGCCTTTTAAAATGTCTTGCAACAGTTATAAAATTTATAATGATATTCCCATTTCAGAAGACAATCCTCCAGAATTTTAGAGCTTTAGCTGATAGATGAATTTCACCATTATTTGAATTGACAAAACTGATCTATTATTACCATATTGCTTCAACTGCCTTCAGTTGACAGATTAGCTTTTCATTTAAAGCTGTGAACCTAATTCTGTCCATTCAGTTAACATAATTGTACATTAAGTTCCTGCTCCAAGTTACTCCTCTGAGCTTACTGATAAATTTTTTGGTTGATCTCTCATTATTCTTTGCTCTTCCATATGACATGTATTAAGGACCAGATTTATATTCCAGGTTCTTTCTTCTTTTTTAATTGAAGTAAATATTTCTGTGACTTACATTTTCTCCATTGCCTTGAAAAAAATTTTAAACAGCACTCTTTCTGTATATTGGAAGGTAACAAGCATCTGACTCTGGACATGTTCAGTATATTCTTGTTTATTAAGGAAGTCGTATGTTCTTCAGGAATTACCTAGATTTTACCAAACAGAGCCTGGCAATTACATACATTGTAGCAAGTACTCTCTCTGTTTTGTTTTTTAATTCATAAACCTATGTCATTGTAATAAGCCAGACATGGCAACTGTGTGATGCTTCAGATTGATTGATTTTATTTCTATTAAGCCGAATCCCAATAATGGACCTGAACGGGCTTACAACTTTTTAAAAACAATAAACATTAAATGCTATACAAAACCATCATTCAAAATATAGATATGAAAGTTATTTAAAAAACACCATTTTTTAAATTAAAACCATTAAAATTCATTAAAGTACTGTGTACAAATCAAGAAACAGGCAACATAAACAGGCATCATTCAAAATATAGATATGAAAGTTATTTAAAAAACACAATTTTTAAAATTAAAACCATTAAAATTCATTAAATGAAGACCTCCTTAGAGGGGAGTCTGGGAGCAGCCACTGAGAAGACCTTCTCCTCTGTTCCCACTAGAAGATCTTGAGAACATGTTGGGATGGGGAGAGAAGGGCCTCTCCTGAAAATCCCAGCACTCCAGTGGGCTCACAAAGGGAGATATGTTTTTTCAAATAGTTTGGACTCAAGCCATATATGTATAGTTATTGAAATTCCAAGCATACCTCTCTACTAGTGCTGCCTGTGGCTGCTGGGAGTTGCAGTTCAACATCTAGAGGGCTGAACTGTTCCCAGTCTTGTAATAAGGTATAGTGTGACAGCACATACACAAATAGGTCTGGATCTGTTACAGAAATGTATTCATCCTTCTCACCCTCAGATGTGGGACACAGCTGTTGTTTAAAAAGAGGTATCACAGCCCCAGTCACTCTAATGTTTTTCTTTCCTGCTGTACTGAAACCTTTCCTTTTCAATACAACAGCCCTTAGAAACATCTACTGCCTGTAAAGCAGGTTCTACTTACTATAGTCCATGGAGATTTTAACAGAACTGCCTGACTATAGACAAGCAAATGCATTATAAAGCAACTAAAATATAAATCTTCAAAATATTTTCCAACTGTACTTTTCTGTGACCTTGTCTGTGATATTAAAGTACATCATTTCAGAGTGCAATCTTATTATGTTATACATGAAAGATGTAAAATGCTAGTAGCAGATAAGAACTGTCCTGTAATCATAAGTGTTCCTAGAGTTAATTCATGTTGTATGTAATGTTATACCTTCTATGTAGCAAGATGGCTACAGCTTAGCCTCAAGATTCCATCTGTAGTGGCTTATATTTCTACTAACGAACAAGGTAATATATCTGAGTACGGAATTGTATGGTGAGTATTTGAATCTTCTTGTTAGCTGTTTACTATATAATCTTTATCTGATAATTCAATACTGGGCAACACAATCTGTGGCAAAGGTTTTTCACAAAGCAGGGGGAAAAAGAAAAACTATAAGTTCTCACTTTCAAAGTCAATCATATTAATTCCTAACTATTGTTTTTTACTTAGCAATAATTATTTATTAGGCACCATTTCAAAAACATAGCACTAAAATAATAATAATCAGTTCTCTGTTAATTGCTGTTTGATATGTTGTCTTTTCTTTTTTTAATAGGAAATATATGATTTATTAAAAGATTTTGAACTGAAGTACTGCTATGTGGACAAAAATAAAAGAACAGGTAAGATCCGTTTCTTGGTATACTGATAAACAGTAGTGTGTCATAAACCAGAAAGGGATGTAGGGAAATTGTAGCCACCTTGAATTCCATTTAAGAGCCTTGGTGGCTCAGTGGTTAAATGCCTGTACTGTAGCCACTCACTCACAAACCATAAGGTTGTGAATTCAATACCAGCCCAGGGGCTCAAGCTCAACTCAGGCTTGCATCCTTCCAAGGTTGCTAAAATGAGTACCCAGATTGTTGGGGGCAATTAACTTATATTTTGTAAACCGCTTAGGGAGTGCTTAAGAGCACCGATATGGTGTAGAAATATAGTTGCTATTGCTGTTTTGGGAGAAAAGCAAAATATAATTCCAATACACAAACACATAAAAGAATAAAAGAATAAAATAGTATATGATGAGTTAAAGGGTGCAAAAAGTGTGCCCTATCTGGGTTCTTTAACACTCTTTTACACACTGATAGTCTCCAATCTTTGAACCAATCTCTAGTCTTCTGAACCAATTTGTGAAAATGTTCTTTTTCATTCAGGCAAACCTAATGTTGAAATTTCAGAACTAAAATAATGAAGAATTTAGGCTATTTATTTTAATTTCCTGTTCTACAGCTGAAAAGGCAAAGTAAAAGTAAAGGTTTCCTCTTTGACATGATTGTCTAGTTACGTCTGACTGTAGGGGGTGGTGGTCATCTCCATTACAAAACTAAGGGAGCCAGCATTGTCAGAGATGAGTCTGTAGTCATGTGGCCAGCATGACTGCACAGAACTCTATTACTTCACACCAAGGTGGTACCTATTTATCTACTTGCAGTTTTACATGCTTTTGAACTGCTAGATTGGCAGAAGCTGAGCCTAGTGATGGGAACTTACTCTGCTACATGGCATTTAGGTCTTGAACTGCTGACATGCCAACCTTGTGGTCGTCAGATTCAGTGTCAGCATCGTAACCACTAAGCCACATCCGAAGGAGCTAGGAAATTCTGTTATCATATATTCAGTCTTCACATTTAAGAACCCAGGAATAAAAATGTCATCTCATCCTAGGATATATAATCTTCTGAGTGCCAATACACAAATATTTATTGTTATATCTTTATTAAGACAATCAGTCTATAAAATTATAATACAAACTCAAATTAAGATATACTACAAAGATTAAACAACAATACGAACACACACACACACACACACACGCAAAATGCAAACAAATAGAAATGATTCCTCTTCTCCCATTTCCTCTTCCTAAAATTTTTATATTCAGAATTTTAGAGATCACAATAACCAGATTTTATTTTAGCCTTAGAGCACAACCACCACATGTAATTAAACATGCCAGGGATTTGTCTTTATTTTCAACATTTATGATCTTTGTTTTTGTACATTTTAGCTAATTTCACTCATTTGAGAAGCCATCTCAATAGCATTTTATAATAATTTTCTCTTAAATCATAACATAATATAAACTTTATATTTTTCCCATGATTTCTCCCAATATTCTAGATTGATAGGTGACTGATACTTTGTGCCCATTTTATCATGACATCTTTAATTTCAGCAGTAGTTTATAAAATTTTGCAATTTTATGGTAATCTTTCCTCATAGTTATCTCTTCTAATTCAGATTTCTCAAACTAGAAGCCCTCTAATTTTTTATCCATCCTGTATTTTTATGTAACTGTTTATATAGAAACCACTGACATTAGACTGCTTCTATTTAAAAATGTTCTCTTGTTTTAAACTCATGATCTTTTCCACACATTTTAATGAGATTTTAAAAGAACAACATTTTTTGTTTGGCACCTTCCATCTACCATGGAGGCCTTTGTAAGGTGATAGCCATAGTGGAGTTTTCCAATAAAATCTCCTCTTGTGTTTGGACCATGTTTTTATCAATGGTCTTCCTGTATAATCAACTTTAAGATCTTTATCTGGTTTATGCTTATTGTACCATATATACACTTGCCATCCAAACTTGAGGTCTGAATCTTCTAAATTAAGTAAATTTTCCTTTTTTTTCCTTCAAATTTATCCATTCCACATTCCAATTTAGTCCACTCACCTCATAATATAATTTTAAGTAAGGAAGATTCAATTCACATCTTTCCCTTGCATCTTGGAGGGTCTTCCATCTCATCCTCAGTTATTCACCATCCAAATAAATTTAGATAGGGTTTTGTTCTATTATGCACAGTTTATCATTTGTAATAATGGGTGTACATTGGAACAAGAAGATCATTTTTCTAGGAACATCATAACTGGATATTTTTCTTGACAAGGATAATTTTAGTGATTTCCATTTCTCCAAATTTCTCTTTATTTCTTTCCAATTTTATATAATGATTTTCAAATACATTTGAGGTTTTTTTGTAATTGTTATACCAAGGTATTTTATCTTTTTTGCAATTTAAAACCTGTTTTCAAATTAATTCCTGTTTTTCTTCTTTACTCATATTTTTGTTAGAATTGTTGTTTTAACCTCGTTTATTTTGAAACCAGCATAATTACCAAATTTTTTAACCTCATCCAATAATTTTCTGGTGCCTTTTAATGGATCTTCCAGAAAGAATACTAAATCATTGGCATATGCTTTTACTTTGTAACTACTGGTATGTCCTTTAATTTTAACTCCTTGTATTTTGTATCTTTACCAATTTACAAATATGAAAGATATGAAAGATTGAGCTTTTATATCATTTGATGTAAGCTCTCAGACAACATTGTTGGACATATTGCACATGCTCAACTGTGTGTCATCAAAATATGAATTACTGATTGATAAACATGCATGTGTCAGACCTTAGATAATGATTTTTTTTACATTTCATAAAAATCAGAATCATCAAGTGCAAAGGCTTATATTCTGGTTTTGACACAGTTATGTACTGTATAGATTTGCTGAAGAAGTGTTTGTATTGAAAATGTGTCCATTGTCATGTTTATATACCTTTCTCCCACAATATCTTCTCAGTTTTAACCACCCATTTAGGACTGGGTAAAAATCTTCCAGTTTGTTATATTTTTTAAATTAGTGTGTAAAACTAACTAAATGTTGGTCTGTTTTCTAATATAAATAATTTCCTTTTAAAAGACATTTAAATTCTTCATGCATAAATTATTACATAGGAGTATTCTTGGTGAATGTATTTGGTGCTGATAAAATGGTTTGTGGATTACAGATCCTTACTTGCAGTGAATCAACCAGATGCTGTTTCTATAAATTGTTCTCTTACATCTTCCATATAATAGGAGTTAAAAATACTACAAATAATAAGTAATTAACTGTATTTCTTTAAAAGGGTTAATATACAATAATATGCAAGAAGAGTGCCCCTTTCTCTCTTCTGCAGCTGATGTATATTATTGGCTGTGTCTTACAGTGGAAGAGAGAAAATCACCTCAAACCAGGAACCTTTAGTTCAACCCAAGAGTCTTTTGTTCAGTTTGGGGTAGTTTTCCTCGCAGTACTAATCTAGAAGGCACAGCCCACAATGTTTGCAAAGTCCCTTAATTTTCTGAAGAGGCTTTTGGGAATTCCCTGAGAAGGAGGGGAAGGGAAAGATACTTTTCCTGTTGCATATGCAACTATGGGATATCATCCTTAGAAATCCAGTTTTATTGCCTCTTTTAATAATCTTCTTGCTCCATGCCTTCTCTTGCCTCAGACTCATAATTAGCTCCTAGACAAAGCTGGCTCTTCCCACAAACTCCTTCTGTATTGCTATTATGTAGTTAATTTAGTTCTAGCTTAATTGGAGCATAATTGTTTTCCCAGAGCTCCTGACAAACAACAGCTTTCTATGTTATAGTGTTGTGAATGGCTCTACACCTTTAAAGATGATGCATGTTGTCAAGCTGTCCTCAGGGCTGAAGCAAGTAGAAATACTATTACTTGTGTGAAAATTTGACCCAAATCCTGTTGGAACTGCTATGGCCTAAATCCTATTGGTTAGTCCCAAGTAGAGTAGATCTATTGAATCAATTATTGAATGATCAGACAGCACCTAGGTAAGTCCCTTTAGTTCATGGGTCAGGTCTAAGTGGGACTTACAATGGCATTCACTCATTTGGGTGCATGAAGAGCCCATTTCTTTCCCCATCTATTTATTTCCAATTTAATAGAACTGTATGCATTTTTGTGGTTTAATCAGAATTATTTCATTTGTCTTAGATTCACTTTAGCTACACAATAGAGTATATTTAGTGCAGTTAAAATATCTTGAGTTTTCTAAAACATAATGTGAAGTTGTACCTGTAAAGAGGTTATTCTGAGAAGATAATTCTACTTCTATAGTTTGAGACTCCTTTATCTGGAATTCCAAAATCTGAAATGCTCCAAAATCCAAAACTTGATTCATGGGTGGTTGAGATAGTGATATCTTTGCTTTCTTATGATTCAATGTACACAAATGTTGTTTCATGCATAAAATTAATAAAATGTTGTGTATAAAATTACCTTCAGTGTGAATAGGGTGTATATGAAACATAAACGACTTTTCTGTTTAGACTTGGATCCCATCTCCAAGATACCTCATTATGTATAAACAATATTCCAAAATCCAAAAAACTCTGAAATCGAAAACACTTTTGGGTTCCAACCATTTTAGATAAGAGAGGCGCAACCTGTACTTATTAATTTGTAAATGTACTGTATGTAGTCTTATACTTGTGGACAAGCTGATTATTTTATGAACACCTACCTTATGATAAATACTGGGCACAGTTTATCCCTAAGATACAATAAAAGCTGTGGGAGTGTAAGCTAACTTCAAATACCTTTAAGTAAGTAGTAGTTTCAGTATCTCATTTATCTGAGAATGCTCCTTTAGGCATCCTGCTACTGTTGTTTAGGTCTCACTGCTGTCTGCCACTGTGTCTTTCTCCCCTGCATTTTATTTATTTTATTTATAAGATATATAGTGTAGCATTTCACATATCCTGATTGTCACTGGATATCTTTTACAGCAAGCAAATGGCTGAAATTGAGTGCATTTTGAGTGCATTTAATTCGTATAAAAGATCTTAGCTATAACAGAGTTAAACATGTTTTTCTAAAAATGTAACTGTTATGTTTATAATTTATTTAGCAAACCTCTTGGACTTGAGGATAGTGTAACCTCTGATTATTCAGGCTTGAAAGAAAATGTTAACATTCCCAATTCTCAGTAGTATCATCTTACCAGTCAATTTGACTTCTGCTGAAGTTTTGCTGTTCAGTAGAAAGAGATGATTAATAGGCAGTCTGGAATAAAAGATGTTTTCTGTTTTAAACTGTAATCTTGCAACCAGAGCTTCCTGGAATTGAATGTCAGGAAAAGGCTCCATTGAAATATGATATCTCAGCAATAACTTAAAAGGTTATGGTGTGCCAGGCATCACAGTCACCTCCCAGGCATATTATGGGGATTTTTGACAAAGAACCATGGCTTGTAGAAATGAAAAGTACATACATACCATCTTACTTTGGACTTTGTTTAACATTGCAAGATATTTTCTCAAGCTGAATGTAATTTTATTCTATTATTTTTAAAAGTAAACATTGTTTGCTTTATAATCATACTTTGTCATTTTATAGAACTGGGAATTAGTTATGATCTTAGGTTACTGGCACCTTTGATTATAAACAATATAGAGCACTTAAAGGAAATGTATCATTTTGTGGCTGCCTTTCTGAAGAGCCTCTCTTGGGAATCAGGAAAGAGCTTAGGAAATGCCTGGAACAGGGAAGTTCAGGTGCTGGTGGCATCCAATATGAAAGGGGATAAAGGAGAATCCAGTCGGAGCAGAACAGCAGAGTACCCACTTTTTGATTAGGCAGAGACTATGATCATAAACTTTAAATCACAAGTTTTGAAATAGAATTAAGAAAATTACAAGCAACAATGTATCAGATTTATTTTCACACATCTGTTATGTCTATACTTTTGGGGGAGGCATCAGAAAAGTTAAAGATTCTTATTTTTTATATGGGGTTCTTCAAAAATAACATTGTTGCTGAAGATGAATTGTGGTAGAGAGTATGTAAGGATATTTTCCTGTCTTTCAGCTTTTGTTACTTTACTGAATGGAGAGCAAGCTCAGAATGCAATACGCCTGTTTCACCAACATTCTCTTCGAGGGAAAGAAATATCAGTACAGCTTCAGCCAACTGATGCTCTGCTCTGCATTACTAATTTACCCACTTCCTATACATTACAAGAATTTGAAGAGTTGGTGCGACCCTATGGCAATGTTGAGAGACACTTCTTGATTTATAGTGAATTTACTGGCTATTCCAAAGGCTATGGTTTTGTCGAATACATGAAAAAGGATTCTGCAGCTAAGGCTAGGTTGGACCTTTTAGGAAAACAATTAGGTGAAAATGTCCTCTTTGCCCAGTGGATGGATGTTAACCAGTTAACTCCAAAACTGATACATTCAAAGTGCCTTTGTGTAGAAAATCTTCCAGCAGACTATAGTGATGCAAATAATTTGGTGCAGGCATTCTCAGCTAAGCATAAACCTGTCTTCTTTCAGGTATGTATCAACTGAAGTATTTGAAAGCAAAAGCTGCTACTAGATTTTTATGGTTTGTCCATAAAACTTGCATGTCTTTTCCTTTGTTTGGTTTGCAACTTAATATGTTCAGGCTAGTGAGTGATTATGCTATGTTTGTGACATTTCCAGGAGGTAGTATAAAGGTTTTATTAGGTTCAGCCTGTGTTAGTCACCTGGAAGTTATATAAAAGGCCATCTGGAACACTGACCTGCATAGTTTACTTGTCTTCCCCAAAACTGGTGTTTTGACAAGCTTTGGAATAATTTTTAAACATTAACTTATTCATTTAGGGTCTCTCTTTATCTTTCTCTTTGAGAGAGGATAGGGAAAATGAAATAAAGCTCCTTCTGTGTATCAACATATTACACCTGGAGAAGAAATCCAAAATAGCCAAGTGTAGAAATAATTACTCTTGAAGGTATGAGAATACTTCCTACAGTTGAAGAAGTAGACTGAGTGTACATGGAATCTTACACCTTGCTAGCCTTTAATCTGCTGCATGCCCCTCTTGTTGTTTTGCTGGAATAAACTAACCAAGGAGCATGCCATTTCTGTTTTGAAGGAGTAAACGTTAGACCATTTTTTAAACGATAGAATGGTCATACACAATGATAGAGGATATGCTGGAGTTCTAAATTTAACCTTTTGACATCTCTACCCAAAAGAAACTTGGGAAAGCAAAACTGGAAAGTTTTTCTTTGAGAGTCAATTACTGGACTAATTGGACAAATAATCTGACTCTATACAAGGTTATTTCATATTTATATACAGTTCTTCAAACCCAATACTACTTCTCAGACCTGGAATAATGTTTCCTGTACTGTTTGAGACATTATACGAACTGTTTTATTTTGGTACATCTTTTCCATTAGCATCTTGCTTATACATACATTCTGGTTGCCAGACATTATTTGCTAGGAATTTTCAATCCATGTTGCTAGGATTTGCACAGGTGGATTATACCTATTTATGTTTTTACATTGTTCCCGGGTGATTCCATAGGGTAGTATGAACAGATGCTGTATGTTTATCAAAGGACAAAAGCTCTCAGTTGACATGAAATGAGTCCTGATGAGTCCTGTGGTTCCTGTGGGAGTTATTTGAGCAGATACACAGTCAATTTAGATCTTCTGAAAATGGTCTGTAAGTAAATTGGTAGGATACAGCCAACTGGGAACCAACAAACTTCTGTAAAAATAGAGACAATTTCAATTTATCCACTGTCTTTATTGTTAAATCTTAGTTACATTACTAAGCATTGCAGTTTTGTATGAAGCACAATATCAATGTTTGCATAATCCTCACTTTTCTTTAGTAAGTTAGATAATGACATCAAATTGATGCTACCCCTGTGTTTCTTAGGGAATTCTTTTAATAACACTTGACCATTGAAATAATTGTAATTTAATGATTTAGAAGGGTGCATGTGTCAAATCACCCTCTTCAGCTGAACTTTTGATTTGTGTGTTTTTTAATTTTCTTTAGTAGCTGGGTCCTCACTTCTGCTGAAATGCAAACAGTTTTTGTAGCCTGGGTGTGTAAAGCTTCATCAGGTGCATGTTGGCCATATGTTGGTTGTACTGTAAGAAGATATCCTTTACATGAGTGCAAAAGGAATAGCTTCCTGTGACTGCTAAAAACTGGGATGCTAAGACTAATCAACTAGGATTTCATTTAGTTTGACATACTGTATGTCTGATCTACTATTTTTCATATGATTTGAAATGGGGGGACTTTACCAATAAAAATGTTTTAAAATTATTAGTATTCTCAAAAACAAATATAAAGAAAAACATGATTAATAACTAATTCCAAGTTTAATTCTCTCTCTTAACACTCCATAAAATAATTGTCGAATTTATTTCATAGCTTTGGTTCTTCATGAAATTAGATGGCTGAGTAAAAGTAATTCAAGTACAGCTGAATGCCTGTCATCTGCAGAATATTTGGATATTAAATTTAGCTTGTGGAGAGAATGATCTGCCATGTTAATTTGGTTTTGGGGAGTATTTATTATTTTTCAAAAGTAGTTTACATTTAGTGTGATGGAATAATACAGTGATGTTTCAGAATAGCAATAGCAAGTACATTTCTATACTGCTTACCAGTAAAGTGTAGGCTAATGGTTGCAGAAATTGTGTATCTTATTCAGTCTATTGTGAAATGTCTCTACAGCTTGCTCATGAAGAAGATAGCTCTGTTGGTGGCTTTGGAGTCATTGAGTATGAAACAGCAGAACAGGCAGAGGAAGTGCAGCAAATCACAGATGGTTTAACTATCAACGACAAGAATGTACATGTGTCTTACTGTGCTCCTGGAGCTCCAGGACGCAGTACACTTGCTACACTTATAGCAGCACAGAGAATGGTAAGAGAGAGTTATGCCTTTGGGGGCAGGGGGATGAACAATATGTATTGTACACACAAATAAATGATGATGATAATGGAGGGATATAGCAGGCAAATAATGATATGATGTGTTCTTAAATATAGGTCTGTCATGAACATTGATTCTCCAAAGCATCACTGTGGTCTTTCCAGGTTTTTGTTCTTCATTTGTTTGTATGTAAGGCTTGCATTGCTCTTACATAAAATTTTAGTTGTTGTCAGCGCAACTGCTGGGGTCCAACAACCCTTGTCAGCAACTCAAACGAGTCCTGGGGTTAAATCAGACCCTTGGAGCAGAGCTGGCAAATTTCCAGAAGCCGAGGCGTGGCTCCCAGAGTCCAATTGGGATGACAGCAACTGGATGTCTTCCAGGAACTGCAGCAATGCAGGAACCTCCGGGGACACACAGCAAACCGATGCTGTAGCTTCTTCTGATAAACCACCAGAAAACAAAAGTCCCCAAAGTGCTCTTTATTAACAGTGCTATAATACAAAACAAGATCTCTAAAACTCCAAAACATACCAATCCAACTCCTACTTCAAACCCACACCACACTCTTGCAACCGCTGGGCTTATATAGACTCCAGACCATGTGGTCTCCCAAACCCAGTGAGTTCAGGTGTGTAGCCATGTCATGTGTCTCCTGTACAATCCAGACACATGTTTCATCATCCATGGCTACGTGCACTTGGACACTGAAGAGTCCTTGACACAATGAGCTTCAGCTGTGCTAGCTCAGCCTTGCCACTCTGCTGAAGGCTCATGGCCAAGCACACACACATCAAGCATTTCCCTGTGTGCTGTGTTTTGACCCTTCAAATCCTGACAGTTGTTGCCAAAGTTTATTGAATAATGAGCCAAGTATATAAATCACTCCTGCAATTTGAACTAAAGGCATTTCTATTGGTCCTTAATATGCTCTCCATGGTGGATTAAGCTGAGCTATTAATTTTTTTAAATAAATATTAGTGTAAGGCAAATAACGCATATTCTTGAGCCCCATTCAGTATAAAGGGGCTCGTGCTTGTGGCGGGGTGGCATGCACACACCAAGGGCGTGCACGCTATTCATTTCCTTGCCATGCGGCTTCCTCATAAACTGGAAGCTGCGTATGGTGCACTTGCATATGGAGCAGGTACACTGTATTGATAATCCCACCCTATATCACAAGATCATATAGCAACATACAAATAAAATTAATAAAGAAGATTGAAGCAGCTTAAAACAATAAATATATTTTAAATAGGCTAAAATATATTATCACGCTAAAACAGGTTAAACATGTGCATAAATGTTTTAGAGTGAGTCACTTAGATCCCAATGGCTTTAATAAACAGCCATGTCTTAACATGGCTCCTAAATGACACCAGCATTGGTGCCAATCAGGCCCCCAACGGGAGAACATTCCACAACTGAGGTCCCATAGCAGAGAAAGCCCTCTTCCATGTTCTCACACAGTGTACTGATCTCCCTAGTCATACACAGATAACCCCTCTACCACAGCAGACTCAGTCTTTGGGCAGACATAAACAGAAAGATACACTTCCTCAAGTATTGAGGGAGTTACTGTACATGATATTCCAGGCACTATACAACATTCTAGTCAGCAGTCAAGGTACTGTAGTTTATCTTAGCTGCAGTTTCCAAGTCATCTTCCAGGACTGCCCCACTGAGAACATTACAGTGCTCTAATTGAGAAGCTACCAGTGCATGTGCTACTGTGGCTAGGATTATCTCTGTTCAGGAAATGCCATAGGTGATGCACCAGTCAAAACTGGCACCAAACAGTTAAAAAGTCCCCTTGGCTCTCCAGTGACAAAGAAGGTTCCAGGAGTATTCTTAAGCTGTGTACCTACTCCTTCAGGGGGAATGCAATGCCATCCCAAGCAGGATGTTTACTCAATTACCAGCATCAGTTTATTAACACTCAGTCCAGTTAGGCACTGATCCATCACTTGTACAGCCCCAGTTGAATCTGGGGGTTGAATCTAGAGCTGAGGGTCATCAGATTATTGATGGCACTGAACTGCAAATGACTCCTAATGATCTCAACCAATAGCTTCAAAGTTATATAGTTTATCTCAATCCTTTATCTAGCTATATAAAAATAAAAATGTGAAGTTCTACTTTTTATGGAAGCATAATGCTGGCATCCTGAGACACTACAACCTTACCTGCTTTCTTGACAGATCTGTACTGAACCAGTCTGCAAAGCTGTGATTTCATAGTTCTCTCATATGGAGTATAGCTTTTTGGATCTGACCTTTTGGGACAATTAGATTTCATTAAAGCAATTAGAATTCATTTTATTAAAAACTGTACCAGGAAACGTGGACTAGTAAAGGGTGGTACCTTTGTTGGATCTCCTAGTCATATCCATTGTTACACTTAATTCCAGAAGTGTAGAAGACTGATCACATAGTTGCTACCTGTTTTCCTGGATCTCTTAGCCAGATTAAGTGTTCCTTGCAGTTAGACACATCTGATGATAAAATGATCTTTCCCAACAGTATGTGAATTAGTACTAAATGAAGTGTATCTAAGACACAGTAGTGTTTGGTGGCCTCTTAAAAAGAAAATTTCAAGATCCAGTTGGAGAGCACTAAATTATGGAACAAAAGCAAGGTTCTAGCACAGGGGTAGGCAACCTTTTTGAGTCGGGGGCCAGGTTGCTGTCCCTCAGACAACTGGGGGGCCGAAGCCGGGGGTGGAGCTTCCACTCTCCAGGGGCGGAGCCACATGCCGGGGGTGGAGCTTTCACCTTCTGGGGGTGGAGCCACATGCCAGAGTGGAGCTTCCACCCTCCAGGGGCGGAGCCACACACTGGGGGTGGAGCTTCCACCGAAGCATCATCATCATCACCACCACCACTATCATTGTTACAGCAGACCTTTGTTACAGCACTTTGGAAAGTCACACTGTCTCACCTTCATAAATAATAAAAATAATGAAATAAAAAGCAATAATAAAAATAATGAAATAAAAAAACAAAAATAAGTGTTATATATTTTTAAAAAATAATGGAAAAAACCCAAGGCAGACCTGAAATGACTCACCTTTCCACCTCCTCCCCCTCTTTCTCATTGAGAGGGGATTTTGCAGAAAGAGCACCCAGGGCAAGTAGTAATAATAATAATACTAATAAAGCTGCAAGCAAGGAAATTACTAAAATGCAATTGAAAATAAACTGCAGCAAGCATGCACACAGTTTCAACCCAGAAAAGCCACAAGGTGCTCAGAGGGGATTTTGCAGAAAGAACACCCAGGGCAAGTAGTAGTAATAATAATAATAATAATAATAATAAAAATAAAGTTACAAGCAAGGAAATTACTAAAATGCAATTGAAAATAAACCACAGCAAGCATGCACAGTTTCAACTCAGAAAAGCCACAAGGTGCTCAGAGGGGATTTTGCAGAAAGAACACCCAGCTAACCCCCTCCCCCAATGAACCAACCTATGGCTTTGCTGTGGCTGCAGCTGCTGCTCTGGCTCCCTGGCTCCCTCGCTCTGTACTCCTTCCTTCTTCCTCCTCCTCCTTTCCCTGCTCTTAGGGAGGAGGAGGAGGAGGGCGGAGAGCGAGGTGGAGCCTGCTGCAGGCCTGCTGCAGCCCCTGGAGCCCTGTTGGAGTGTTCCAGGGGTTGCACCAGGCCTCCTACATGGGCGCCGCCATTTTATCTCGCGTGAACCTTTGCCATCCTGAGGTCAACGCGAGACTTCAGCCACATTTAAAAAGCAAATGCGGCCAAGAGCGGCCAAAAAACAAAATGGCGGCAGGACTGCGCAGGGGCCGATAAGAAGGCCTTGGCGGGCTGGATCCGGCCCGCGGGCCGCAGGTTGCCAACCCCTGTTCTAGCATGTAGCAGTGCTTGAGTCAGCAGTGTTGGGAGCTGTCAAAAGATATGGTAACATAGTCTGGCCCAATAAAAAGGTTAAAAATTCTATTTTGTTTTTTTCTTTTGTTATTTCCATTGTTGCTATGTAGCTAGATTAGCCCTTTAGCTAAAGGTTTTTTTTTTCTATTCTAAGACCAGATGGCAAAAGATTGTCTAAGATTATGATTGTCTAAGGTTGTCTAAGAGTTTCTTCATCTTACTGTCTCATAGGTGAGACTGATCAGAAGCTTCCAAGTAAAAAAAGAAGATTGCTTATTTCTAAGTGAGCTTGATGTCGTACTCTTTTCAGTCATAGCATGGGCCCTGTGACTAAACCTTGTATGCTTGGACAGAAAAAGTGGGAATACCTGCATTTTCCTTCAGAGCTTTAGAACATTCATTGATGTAGCCTAAATTTGCTTGGCCGGATACGTGATGGCTAAGATTGCTGAAATGCAACAGTTAAAATGGGAAAGCAATATGGTTTTACAGAATGAACTTGCTTTTCATTTTCTCTTTTTTATTCAAGATGAAGAACAACAGAAAGGGTTTGCTTCCAGAGCCAAATGCAGTGCAGATTATGAAAAGCTTAAATACCCCAGCGATGCTGCAAATGCTACTGCAACCTCAGTTACATGGATGTCTTAACAAACTTGGTAAGATTTTAAAATAAAAGCACTATAAAGTGGCATTGTATATCTTTGGTAATTTAATAATGACAACTCCTTAAGCTTGGGGAGATTTGTGTATATGTGGGAAGTGTGTATTTGTTTGTGTGTAAATGTGTGTCTCCCTCAGTTGATCCCAGATCCACCTACTGGGCCAAAAATGTATTTACACAACTGCAAAGATGCAGTCATACAGCAAGGAACCTAGAGATGCAGATTCTACATGAATGGCAAACAACTGGCAGAAAAAAATTCACTGTGATGATACTCAGTTATTTACATGTGGTGGAGGACTATTGGAAAAAGTGAATGTGATGGAAAACCTTTAATTTTTAAGAAGTTCCTCCTGCCTTAATGTATTTTATCTTGACAAAAGCAAGATAGACTTTTAATAAATATGTATTCTATTATGTTTTATAAAACAGTTGTTGGAGCGCCTATGACTGTACCCCATGTTGTAACTCCATTCAACCCAGCCTTGTTACATTTGAATAAAGTTCATCAGGTATGTTTTTTTTAACACTTAATATAAAATGTATTAGTTAGCCAGATTTATTTTGCATTTTAAAATTCTCGGACGGTATTCAGTATTATAGTTATGGATCTGTAACATTCAGTAAGACTACATAGTCTTTTGGGAAGCCTGTGTAAATCCCACTGCATTCCATCTTAAGAGCCAGTTGTCGGACTGAGTGAAAGAGATCCATTCAGTTTCTGATCGGATGTAAAGAGGAGTACCGTATATACTCGTGTATAAGTTGACCTCATGTATAAGTCGAGGGCAGGTTTTGGGGGCAAAATCATGGATTTTGATATGACCTGTGGATAAATCAAGGGTCAAACCCAGGGGCATGTAACAAAGGATCTAAATGGAGAGGGAGAAACACCACTTCGCTCCCTCCTTCTTCCTCTCTGGACCTCTCCCAAGGGTCACAGTCTGGGCATGCAAAATGTGAACGCAAACCTCCAATTTCTCTCCCTTCTCCACAACCTTCCCCAAGGATAATGGCTTGCAAAAAAGGGGGCACAGACCTCTGATTTCGTTCCCTTTCCCACAACTTTCCCCAAGGCTGCTGGCTTGCAAAAAGGAGGCAGTGACCTCTGATTTCCCTCCTCTCTCTCTTCCCTCCCTTCTCTGCAGCTTTCCCAAGGCTCATGGAGAAATATTACCATATTAACCCATATATACATCTACCTAGGATTTTAGAGCCCATTTTTGGGCTTAAAATTTTTCGACATATAGACAAGTATATACAGTATGTTTCCTCTCTCCTCCTACCACCACCAAGTAAGCCTTTGACAATTGAAGCCAGGACTCCTGTTGCAAGTCAATTACATCGTCAATTGCTAGAGAGAGGGAGGGAAAACACCTTGCACCCTGACTGGAACTTGAGGAGTGTGCCTCTTAAAGTGGGCTGGAAGGGAAGATTAGGCAAGGAAACATTACTGTATTACACAGACATAACTATGTAACTGATCTACTTAGTGCTTGTTTTTATGGCAGGTGACAGTATAGAGAAAAATTAGTTGATTTTGAGGTGTTCCACTATAACTTTAAAAAAACCCTTTAATTTCACCATTATGGCTGAAATTCAGTTCCTGTTTTATAAATGCATAAATTCCACACAGAAGCAGCTGGACATTATTGTCTGTATTCCGTTCAAGGTCACTGAATATGGATTTGTGTATATAGTTTCTTGGTTCAGTTGTGCATTGTTGCCATTCAGCACAAGACTTGTGTAGTATAATTACTGTGTAACTCTGCATGTGAAGACTTATGCTCCACAAGCCCAGTACAGGAACACAGCCTATGTGTTGACATAAGCAGTTAATTTGCTTAATAATGTAGCTCTTTAACTTATCTTTCCTTAAAATTGAGGTTATAGAAATTTTTGTTTAAAACTCGATAAAACACTCTTTTCCTCCCTGCTATGCTATATGTATTCTTGAACACTTAGGGTGGCATCCAGTTCAGTATATATGAGATCTACAGTCAGACTTACGATGTCATAAATACTAGGTTTCCTGTTTGTTGTTGTTAATGACCAAATGTAGTCCCAAAATTTACTACTTAAACCAGGCAGTACTAAAACTAACCTGTTTCTGAGGTGTTGCAGATCAAGGCACTGGAAAATGATGACTGTAAGCATTCTCACAGTTGCAGGATATGTTGAGAGAAGCAGTTGGAGGGGCCTCTCTAGTGATTGAGAGAGCGCTGCAATAGTCATTCCCCAGCTCCATGAACTGCAGGGCCTCAGAAATTCTTCTATTGGGACACTGCCTGGTTTAAAAGACAGGGTTTTGTATTTATGTAAGGAGCTATAAAAAAACTAGAAAAAAATCCTAAAATGCAAAGATTTACAACTGAGCACAAAAGTTAGAATCATATAAGCCATTGTATTCCTTATTACCATGTATGGATGTGATAGCTGGACAGTTAAGAAAGAAGATAGAAAATTAATTCATTCAAGATGTGGTGCTGGAGAAGAGTGCTGAGGATCCCATGGACAGCCAAAAGGGCAAACAAATGAGTCCTAGAGCAGATCAAGCCAAAAATCTCTCTGCAAGCCAAGATGACAGTACTGAGGCTGTCATACTTAGTCCCTGTCATGAGAAGGCATGACTCATTGGAAAAAAATAATGTTAGGAAAGGTGGAGGAAGCAGAAAGAGAGGAAGACTGTATGCTAGATGGATGGGCTTTATTAAGGAGCTCACGGATATGAATTTACAAGAACTAAGCAGAACAGTGGAGGACAGGGAGTCGTGGAGATGTCTCATCCACAGGGTGTCTGTGAGATCTGGGATCCTCAGACCAGTAATCCACAAGGAAACTTATTCCAAAGAAAGAAAGTTTATTGTAGAGTTAAGGCAGAAAAGATCCATTAACACGTTTTTGTGAAATCTGAGGGCTATAGGGAAAAACAGTCACTTTTACACCCTCTTCAGCCCCACGCTTCCCAACTCAGTTCCAATCCCACACCACAGACACCTCACCAGGGCAATGGAGCCTTTCTCAGGATGGCTAGTGACCTTGAGGCCAGATACACCGTTATCACTGACATTCCAATTTCCCAGGTGGGCCTCTTTAGCAGAACATTATACACTTAACTTCTCTACTCTCTACCAACCCCACACTAAAGCAAATGACTGGAACTAAACAACTAAACTAAATAACTGAATGTATATAACTCCCAACTTAACCCCACTAGCCTAAGTGCAACTCCACAAACAGTGTGTGTGTGTGTATGGATTAACATTATAACTGGATTCAAATGACTGGTTCTGACAGTGTCTATGGGTCGAGATCAACTCAAGGGGAGCTAGCATCAGCAAAAGTACTTGCGATGATGTAGCTATACTGTATCTGCCAGTGCAGGAACTTGGCCATAGTGTTGCTACTGTTGTGGTTAGGACTCTATTGTCCTAATACATTTGTTAAAATGTATTAAAATAATAATTTCTAAGCATACAATGGCAATTTAAGAAAGGTGTATGGATGACTGTTGATGGATAGCAGTATTTTTGAGAGCCAGCATGGTGTGTCTCTGGAGACCAGGGTTTGAATCTTCACTCAGCTGTGACAACCTATTAAGTTAATGTGTTCCTCATGAGAAACATATTTCCCACCAAACCCAGTCAAGGTCTTATCTCAATTGGGCATATTATAATGCTGTGCCTGTGCAGTTAGGTATCTACCCCATGCCCTGTTACCTGCCAAGCCTTCATGGAGCAGTTGTACCTGCAGTCGCTTCTTACCATTGGGGAGGAGTAGGGAAGGGAATTAAGAGAAAGAAGATACAGTTGATCGAGACTCATCTTTGTTCCTCCACTTAATTGCTTCTCTTCTTCCTGCCCTTCCCACTGGTAAGGGGTTTGACCACTGTGGAGGAGCAGTTTTGAAAGGGGGTGCAAAGCACAAAAGAATAACCCCCTGCAGCTTATCAAAAAGAGACATATGCATACCTGACAGGATTTTGCCAGCAGTTTATTGTTTTATTTATTAAATTAATTTATATCCCTTCTATCACCCAGTACAGCACCGCACGCACCTTAAAAAAACACAACACGGTTTTTAAAAGCTTTTAATATATAAGTTAAAATATAATTCTGATTTAAAATACAAGTTAAAAACACATATTTGATGTATTAAAAGAAAATTAAACATACTAAAATAGAAACTCTCTACACCCTGCCTGCATTAAATAGCTTGATCTAACATCACCAAATGCCTCCTTAAATAAAAATATTTTCACTTGCTGGTGGAAAGAGAGCAGGGAGGGGGGCCAACTGACTTCTTGTGGAAGGGAGTTCCACAGCCTAGGAGCAGCCACAGAAAAAGGCTGTGTCCTCACCAATTCCACCTGAGAAGGTGCTGGGACTGAGAAAAATCCTTCCTCTGAAGATGAAGTATATATTGGTTTATCTGAGATAGGTTTTTCAAATTGACCCAAGCCGTGTAGGGCTTTAAAGGTCAAAAACAGCACTTTGAATTCTGTCTGTAAATATGACTGATAGCCAATGGAGCTGTTTCAATTGGGGGGGGGGGTCACATGTCCTCTGTACCCAGGTCTCCCCAGTCAACAGCCTAGCCACAGCATTTGGGAACCATTAAAGTTTCCAAAGGCAGCCCCACATACAACATGTTACAGAAGTTCAAAAAGGATTTAATTAAGGCATGTGTTACTGTAGTGAAGTATTTGAAGTAAAGTAATGTGAAGAATATTTTTAAATTCAAGTTATGTTTACCAAATATTAACATGCAAAAGAAATTGACTCCAACAGTGTTATTACACTCTTCTGGGTTTCACATTAGCTCCTGATTGGCCAATGTGGAACCATAATCTCAGACAAGCATTCTTCTTAGGATCTTGTAAACTTTATCTGTCATCAGTAAACTGCCTCTGTTACACATTTTGATTTATTACCATGCTGTAGACATGATTTAGACAAGATTAGAGAACTGTTATGTACAATGACGATCCTATGTAATTATAGATATGCAGGGACTTGTTCCAGAAGTTTTAATTTTATGAATAACTGTCTCATCCTTAATGGAATAATGGAAGATGTTTCCATCTATAGGAAGTAAGGATATGGTCCTCATTGCTGATAGATAAATGAAAGAAATTCTTCATCTGCACTTTCATTTGTAAGTTGGTTGAATTAAGCCAGTTTTATATATAACTCATGTAGTTTTTCCCTAATAGGGACCAGTTCTTGGAAATGCATCGAGTTTGGTACTACAGAATCTCTCCCAACTACAGTTGGCACAACTAGCGAAGACCGAAAATATTCATACTAATACTGTGAGTTGAATAAATTAAAATGCCCATATATAAGTAATAGTTGCCTGTTATACAACAAGAAAAGAAAAAGTGGAAATACCTTGTTCCTGATTCCCTTTTGTTGCAAATGTATATTATTTGGTTTTCTGTTATTAATCAGTATAGTAAAAGAAAATATCTGCAATTGAAGGGCTTTGGAACCATTTAATACACAGTCTTTTTAATAATCTACAACACTTGTGTTTCTTTGCAGAAACCTAGTTTACTTGGAGAGCCTCCAGCAGTTCTGCTTCAGACAATGTTAGGAATGGGTACTCTACCACAAGTAACGACAGACATGGGAAGCCATGGAGAAGCACGCAATTGCAAGTGGCATTTTGTTTCCTATTATAGTCAAAGAAATGTCCCTTAAAAAAACCAACCACCTCTGGAAAATATATCTGCAATTATGGAGGGCAGTACCTTTGGGAAGCATACTGTAGCCCTGCTCAGACAGCTATATAAGAAGCAGGGGTGTTTAAAAAGACAGTCTATTGATGACTGCAGTATTGATGAGTTTGTTAAGGGTGTGTTAAATAAGTGGCAAAAGGGTAACAACTCTGTTGTTCAATACAGTTAAATATTTTATGAAAGAATGTGTTCATATGTCCCTGTATTATACAATTTTCTGTTAATAGAAATTCTGACTGACTCAGCATTTGATTATCCAAGGCTGTATCAGCACTGCAGAAATATAATGCAGTTTAATTCTACTTTAACTGCCATGGTTCAGTGCTGTGGAATTGTGGGATTTGTAGCTTGTTGTGGCACCAAAGCTAAAACTAAAAATCTCAACTAGGTGCTTTCTTTTAAACTTTTGATAGCAAGTCAGGTATTCCCTTCCATGTGCAGAGCAGCAGCTGATGGACACCTATATTCTATGAAGTCAAACTTGGAAAACTGTCCATTCCAAAATAGAATAGGCTTATGAAAGTTTGGGAAATTGCTAACTATTAAATTTAGGTAGTGGCTCTGCAAGTATAGGAAGGTTAAATAGAAGAATGTCCTGTTTAGAAATGCAGCTGACCTCATCAAGCATAACTCCTTTGAAATTAATTTCCTGTTCAAAATGAGGAGACTTTCTCCTTTTTTAACCTAAACTACTCTTATGGGATCTTTTTGCAATGAAGTAGCAGGTGGCTTAATGCCGATAAATTTTAGACTGCTTTTACATGTAGGTTCATATACAAAAAATTATGGTGCAAATGCTGCTCTGTAATGAGTATTTTCTATAGGTATTTCTCTATGCATATAAAAAGCGAATCTTAATTCCTGCAAGTAGTAGTAGTAGTAGTAGTAATAATAATAATAATAATAATAATAATAAAAGTTTATTTATATCCCGCCCCTTGAGGTCAATCGGAGCAGCTAACAACAATAACATACAATACATTGTAGATCAAAATTCCCTCCCCCCCTTAAAAATTATTAAATCAATTATAATTAAAACCAACTAATTAAACAACATTAACACATACACATTATTACAAGACAAACAAAACAAATAAAACAGTAAACTACGGTAGTAGTATAAGAGAAATAATTTTAGGAAGAAGCCAGGATTGCACCTCTCTTTACCCCCCCCCCCCCCCTAATGTCCTCCAACATGTCTTGCGAACAATGCCACTTTTAAGCAGAGGTCAAAATCATGATGGATGACTACTGTATGAGTTGTGATTATTTAAATGAAAACAAAATGTTGGTTTTAAGTGTGTAACTTTAAATAGTGTGAAGTGCACTCCTAGCCATATTTTCTTAAATGTAAATTCCATTTTGTTTAATTACCTTACTTCCAAGCGAGAATTCTTAGAACTGTAGCATTAGATGGTTCTGAATGAAAGTTTTAGGTTTAAAACAAGCACACACTTTTTAAAACAAACAAACAAGCTTCATTTATATACTGCTCCATACCACCTAAGCAGTTTACAACTGTAAGCTAATTTGCCCTCAACAATCTGGCTACTGATTTCCGTGACCTCGGAAGGATGCAAACCTGACGAGTCAAACTTGAGCCCTTTTGCTAGTCTTGAACTCGCAACCTTATGGTTTATGAGTGAGTGGCTGCAGTACAGGCATTTAACCACTGCGCCACAAGGGCCTTAATAATGCTTTATTGCTCTAGCAGGATGAACAAAAAGTTAAACTTGTTAGTAGGTAAAAAAATTTAAATTACATAATCTCTCATTTGAGGAGTTATGTAACCTATAGTTTGAGGGGATAGGTCAATGAGACATTAATGACCTTAACCTGAATACCCTAAATGCACCAGATCCTGTCTGATCTTGGAAACCAAGTAGAGTCAGCCCTGTTTAGTACTTGGATGGGAGACTTCCAAAAGATACTAGGTGCTGTAGGCTATATTCCAGATGAAGCAACTAGCAAATCCACCTCTGAGTATTCCTTGCCTAAGAAAACCCTATGAAATTCATAGGGTCGTCATGAATTGACAGGCAAGGGCACACACACATACATATTACATGCATTTTACAAAGACAGCTGCAATAACTTTATTCTGGTTTGGACTAATTAGCTGCTGCTAACCTGCAGAATTTCTTTCTGTCATTATTTCTGTGAAAAGAGATATGCAAATAAGACCTTACTTGCTTTTAAGGTAAAGTAAAATGTTAAAGCTGGTGTGTCTGTGTGTGTGTCAGGGAAAGGTATTTCTGTTTTGCAATTACTAAACAGACTCCTCAGTGCTTTTGTCATAGTAAACACCATGAGCGAAACATCCTGATGATGCTTGCCAAACAGACCTTTCTTTTTTCCATTTATGGTTGGCTGTGCAGTATCAAATAGAACTCCGACTCAAACACCGGTTTCAACAGGGATTGGTATGCTGCCATTCTTTCCAAATCAGCATGTAGTTGGCCAAGCAATGCCAAGGCAAAACAGCACACAGGACAAGCTGCCACCTGCATTGGGACTGACAGAAGGCACGGGCTCTGGGTCACAGACGTATCTACAGAGTTTAACAAATGCCACCATTGGAGGCCTGAGACCAGGACATATCATGCAACAGAGCCAACCAAAGAGCACTGACTCAACCCTGGGGGTGAGAAAACTGCAAATGGCCCTTAACTATTGCAATTCCATTTATTTCAGAGGGAAAGTAATGTGCTACAATATTTCACTGGTGTTTACTATCAATTGCAAAAGGCATTTTAAAAACTGATTTTTTTACTCTGGATAAAGCAAAAGAAGCATTAGTACCTTTTAGCTGAAATTACTCATTTGAAATTATTCTTTATGTTCTATTCATCAGGATCTGATGGGCAGATAAGTGGTGTTTCCCTTTTGATATACAAGGACTGTAGTCAGCCATAGGACCATGTATCTTCCCTTCATTTCTGTTAACTCTTCTGCCTGCTTTAATGATAATTTTGCATTACATTGTAACTATCATTAACTACAATTAACTACAACTACAGTTTCATTCCTTTTTATCAAAGATTTGAAACCTGAAGGGCTTTAGGCAAAGTACAAGGTGTTGGTGATCACCTTTAAAGCCCTACATGGCTTGGGCCCAGAGTACTTGAGGGAACGCCTTCTTCCCTATTGTCCGTTCTGCACACTAAGGTCCTCTGGAAGAAATCTACTACAGCCAAAAAGATCTAGGCTAACATCAGTTTCCCAGAGGGCCTTCTCTACTACTGCTCCTAAACTATGGAACGACCTGCCGGAGGAGATCCGTCACATTTCCACTCTGACAGCTTTTAAGAAAGCACTCAAGATGGATCTCTTCCTTAGTTACCCTCCCCAGCTATAGAGATATTGTCCCCTCATTGTCTATTCTTCCCCCCCATGTTTCTGCCTTTTTTAATATGCTTTTAATGCTTTTAATGTTTTTTATACTATTATGTTTTAATTCTGTTTTAGTACTGGGTATGGGGGGCGGTAGGTCTAGGGTTTGATTTTTAACTCTATTGTAATTGATGTATTTTATTGTTGTAACCCACCCGGATTCTTCGTGTGGGCTATATATAAATCTTTATTATTATTTATTATTATGTCAGAGGTGATCTAGATTATTCTTTCTGATTGAACTGGTTTGAAGAGGTCACAGATTTTATTCTTGGATTTGGAAGAAATCCAGAGTATTTGAAAACAATGAGCTTCTGTTCTGATAATTTATAATGTCAGTGATGGTGTGCAAGGCAACTATTAGAAATAACATGCTTATGTTTTACTTAAATAGAATACTTTTATTTTTTGTTTCCAGGCACAATTCAAAGTGCTGGTTATGGGGATGCCCTGTATGGCTCAGGTCTGTGGCCCAGTACAGACGGGCAGGAAGTGGCTTGCCTGTGCCAATTCTAGGCTTCCGGAGCACGCACCAACCACACATTCCGGAACCCTAGTCTGTATGGACTGCATCATCATGGCAGCCTCCTGTCCACACGGCGGCCGCCATGATGATGTCACCACCGCACAGCATCCGGACATCACTTCCAGGAAGTGGTGTAATGGTGGTGCCCTTTCCCCTTTATGATGCCGCCAAAAAAGAAGCCGCTTAGAGTGTCTTCTTTTTGGCAGCGCTTAGGTGTCACGTGGTATGAATGCTGCGGCACTGACAAGGGGGAAGGATGGGTGGCACGGAGCCATCCATCTGTACCAGGCCCATGTCTCTCCGTATGAGCCTGTCTTCTCCTTGAGATCATAATGAGGGGCCCATTTTACCATCACAAGCATGGGTAGTGGAGACATGAGAGAGGGCCTTCTTGATGGCTTCTCCCAGGCTCTGGAACTTTCTTCCCAGGGAGGCCAGAATGACCCCCTCCTGTTGTCCTTTTGTCAGCAGGCTAAAACCTTTTTATTCAGACAAGCTTTTAAAATAGAAAATCTTTAAAGAACAGACAGAGGGTACTGTATTGTTTCAGTTAAACTGTGGTTGTAATACTGCAAATTATTTTATTTTAATGTTCTCTTTAAAAAACTATCACAAACAAATTATATATATATCTCATAATTGAAGAATAACAAAACAAACTTTACTAAACTACTTGTCAAAAACAAGCATACAGTACTGACTCCCACAACTGATAGATACTATTATTATACTTTATTACTATACTTCCTTATATATGAAACTATATTTATGCCTCTGCATCGTACAAAGTCTGTTTGTTTTACAAAACCCAAAGCTGATACATATTCCCAAAGAGGCTGAAAGTGTTTGATAAACAATTCCCAAAATTATTTGAAGATTTTTCTTTAATCAATATTGTCAGTTTTTACATTTCAATAGTTTGTCAGCCAGTCTTCTTGTTTCCATGTCCTTTCATCTCTGAGCATGTATTATTCTTGCTTCTGTGATAGTATATTTTAATGTCCTTCTATATTTCTTCTTGATTTGATCAGTCAGCATTCTCAGCAAAAATGTCTATGGTTTCAACTGTATCTTGACTTTAAAAATATCTACTAAAGTTAAATAAATTTGACTCCACTATTTCTGTGCATTATCACAGGTCTACCACATATAGAAGATAAACTCTGTATTCTGTTTACATTACCAACATTTTTTGAACTTATCTACTGTTATTTAATTTTTAAAAATCCATGTACATTTCAACTTTTTTGTCCACCTTCTTTTCCCATTGTTCCATTTGAATTGGGGAGCCAATATTTTGAGCCCATTTCACCATGCAGTCTTTACCTGTTCCACTTCAGTTTCAAATCTCCACAACATTAATGCTTTTTGTATATTTTTAATTGTATCATTCTTCTTTTAAATAGTAAGCAGCTTTGAGTCCCAATTTTGGGGGCAAAGTGGAATACAGTATTATTATTACTGTATCTTGCTTTTTATTGTTATCCTGTGTTGTTATTGTTACTATGTACCCTCAAGTCACCTCCAGATTATGGCAACACTATCATACAGTTTTTTTTTAGGAAGAATTATTTAAAAAGTGTTTACCATTGCCTTCCTCTGAATGTGACTTGCCAAAGGTGGCCCACTGGGTTTTCGCCACTAAGCAGGGATTTGAATTCTGGTCTCTCAGAATGCTAGTCCAATACGCCCACCATTACACCATGGTAGCTCTCTATTATTTGATTCTGTCTTTTGTATTTATTTGGACTTTTGGAATGGAAAAAGATTTCTCTTCACAATTCCCACCCCAATTCTCAACATTTATGTAGATGTCCTTGGATTGACTCTTAAAATGGGAAATGCCTTATACATGGCAGAATGCCATTCCTAAAACTAAGGAAAATGGAACCAAAAGCAAAGCAGACTGAGCCATATGTAATTCTTACTAATTTAGGAGCTATGCAGACCACCCCAAAGGGGCGGCCTCCAGCCGCACCTTTTTCAGCCAGACCGGGGCCACAGCAACTGCACATTGGTTCCTTTTTGTGGTCTGGAAAGGGTGTGATAACTGCAGCATCGCAGCTATATGGTGGTTCTTCAGCGCTGCACCTGGCGCAGTGCTGGAGGAGCACCATGATGCCGTGTGAAGCAGCACACAGAGTCATGATGCCCTGGGGGCAGATCCGAGGCATGCGTCATGGAGACGCTACACTCCAACTCCCAGCTGGCCCAAAGTGCAAGTTTGAAGAGCCCCTTAGTCATTTCCCCACAAAACATAAAAGACGTAACTAAGTTCTAGACATGTCTACTTGAGCTCCAGACCAATATCTTCCCAGATTGTGCAGACAAATCACTTCCACTTAACACTTTATCTGATTTTTAAAAGTCTCTTTTATCTCTAAACAGTGATTGGAGGTAGAAGTCAAATACTGTACTGGAGGCAGGTGCCAATCAACCCTAGGTAGAATCTAACCCATTAGCCAGAGGTTCACTATCCCTTGTTTTGAATGCATTTGGCAATTTGTGAAAATCCAGAATTTTGTTTTGTTATTTTCCTTCTATTGGCTTCATTGTGTACATTATCACTATCTTTCTCTTCCCCACCACGTGAACACATGCACTGATATTCAGCCGAACAGTTAATTATATCTACTACCTATTTGTACTACAGCTCAATTCTGTGCATGCCTGCTGAGAAGTTCCTTGGGTTTTACACTTCAATAGATGTGCATGGAAGTGGTATAAGGAAAGCAGAGGTGTAAAAATCTGGCCTACAGGCTTTGTGATCCCCCAGAGCATTCTTAAAGCCCTCAGAGCCTCCCCAGAATGCCCCAGATTCTGATGTCTGCCTTTCTGCCTTTCTGCCTATCTGTCTATCAGATGCAATGGTTCCCAAACTTTGGTCATTCAGGTGTTTTGGACTTCAGCTCCCAGAAGCCCCACCAAGCTTGACCAACAGTCAGGAATTCTGGGAGGTGAAGTCCAGAACATATGCAGGACCAAAGTTTGGGAACCACTGGTCTAATGTATCTACACTCGAAATATCCCTGTACGCTTAAGGGTGGATGGGGCGATTTTATCATGTTTCAGGCTTGGAAGCTATTATTTTTCCAGAAGTGAAAGTGACTTTCATTTTACTTAACAGCAAGCAATTTGCCTCCAAATAGTGTGAAGCCAGTATGTGGCCTTAAGAGAAATTGGGGGTTGACTTCTAGCCTAGCCACTGAAGCTTGATTTCAGTGAATGAAAAGTCACCATTGACCTGAAGGAAGGGTTTCAACATGGTATTGACTCTGCATGCCAGTTCTAGTGATAAGGTGAAAATTGGAGAATATAATATATGCATATATTTTGCAGAATGCTTCAAAAAGCCAGACTTCTCTGCTTGGAGATCCCCCAAAAGAAATCCATCTTAGTACAAATCCCTACCTGAACTTGGCGAGTGTGCTGCCTTCTGTATGTCTTTCAGGTAAGTGGTGTTTTATTTTTCTTAGAAGAAAATGTAAGAATTAGCTACCATGCTTTCAAATAAGACTAGTGGCTTCAAAGTTTAGAATGAATTAAATGTGAAATTGGCAT
>NC_056525.1:90061926-90148170 GCF_019175285.1 Sceloporus undulatus
TTTAAAGAGTGGTTGAAGTATAAAATTAGCATTGTCACTAATAACCTAATAATAATAATAATAATAATAATAATAATAATAATAATAATAATAATAATAATTTATTTATAGCCCGCCCAATCACAAGGAATCCAGGCGGGTTACAACAGTAAAAATAAAGAAAATAAAATACAATAAATAAATAAAATACAATAAAATTAAAGAGAGCAAAGTGAATACATTCACAGTTAGGCCTGATGGAAGTTGGGCCTCTCTTTTTCACTCCCTCTCAGGTCTGATGATGATGTCATGGAGGGAGGGCTCTTCTTCTTGAAGCAAGGATTTTATTTTAATTAATTTTAATTTAATTCTTCTCATTAAATTTAAGAGAAGAATTGGTGGACAGAGTGACATAAGTCACAGTAAATGGGGAGTAGAACTAGGTAGGGAAGGCCTGCCGGAAGAGATCCGTCTTAAGAGCCTTCTTAAAGGCTGTAAGAGTAGAAATGTCACGGATCTCCTTCGGCAGGTCATTCCATAGCTTCGGAGCTGCGATGGAAAAGGCCCTCTGGGTGACTGAACTTAGCCTAGATTTTATTGGCTGAAGTAGATTCTTCCCCGAGGACCTTAGAGTGCAGGACGGACAGTATGGAAGTAGGCGATCTCTTAAGTATTCTGGACCCAAGCCATGTAGGGCTTTGAAGGTAATCACCAACACCTTGTACCTTGCCCGGAAACTAATTGGCAGCCAGTGAAGGGATTTCAAAACCGGTTTTATGTGATCGGTACGACGAGTACCTGTAATTAACCTGGCTGCCATATTTTGTACAAGTTGAAGTTTCTGAACTTGGCACAAGGGTAGCCCCATATACAGCGCATTACAGAAGTCCAATCGAGAGGTGACCAGCGCATGTACAACTGTTTCAAGGTCTCCCTGCTCCAGGAAGGGGCGCAGCTGGCGTATCAGCCGAAGCTGATAACAAGTGCTCCTGACTGTCGCATCTACCTGAGCTGTCAGGTGAAGCGACGAGTCAAGGAGCACCCCTAAGCTGCGGACAGAGTCTTTCAGGGGAAGTGTGACCCCATCCAGAACTGGCTGACATAATTCCATACCTGGGCTTGGGTTTTCTATAACAAGTACCTCCGTCTTACCTGGATTCAGCTTGAGTTGATTTTCCCTCATCCAGTCCATTACCGCCCCAAGACAGGCATTCAGAGGAGAGATGCCATCCTTAGTCACTGCATCAGTCTGAGACATAGAGAAATATATTTGGGTGTCATCAGCATACTGATAACATCCTGCCCCATGTCTCCGGATGATTTTTCCCAGCGGCTTCATGTAAATGTTAAACAGCATAGGAGACAATATTGCGCCCTGGGGTACACCAAATTTTATCTCTCTTTTAGAAGAGCAACTGTCTCCTAGCGCCACCATCTGGAATCTGCCTGAGAGGTAGGACCGGAACCACTGTAGAACAGTGCCTATGGCTGGAATTTAGTAATGCAGTTAGAAATGTATAACCTTGAGTTACAGATCCATAACTGATCCATTTCATAAGCACTGTATAGTCATACAATTGTGGCAGTATTGCCATAATTGTGAATGCCCTCCCAAACCTACTTTACCAGGCAGGAGCCACACCAAAAAATGGAAATCTGTTCAGATGGCATTTGAGATGCACAATGATGGCATTTCTAGCCCTCTCCAGCTAGCCAGTGAAGCTGCAACAAGGAATTGTACCAGGGATCCTGCTTCTTTTATTTATTTGTTTGTTTGTTTGTTTGTTTATATAGCACTGTAGATTTACACAGTGTTGTACATACAAACAATAAAATCAATAAATATGAAACCTGCCAATGGCGTACATTCTAAAAAATACATATAAAACAATAGATAATACAAGATAGAATTAGATAAAAAAAGCAGACAACAAATTAAAAAGATCAGATAACAAATCAAATATCAGATCTCAGATAACAATCAGATAAACAATCACACAATGCCTGGGAATGCTTTTCTGAACAATATAGTCTTCAACTCAGTTTTGAACCTGGTTAAAGAAGGGATGATTCGGGCCCTTGGGGGAAGGAGGTTCCAGGAGTGAGGGGCAGCAAGGGAGAAGGAACGAATCTGGGACGGGGCAGTGGAAATCCTAGGCTGGGACAGCAGACCTTGACTACCAGTACGAGTGGGAATATGAGGAGAAAGAAGTTCAGATAAATAAGGAGGGGGCAGTCCATGCAAGGCTTTAAAAGTCAACAACAGGAGCTTATACTGAATACGGAATGGGAAGGGAATCCAGTGAAGGGATGGTAATAGAGGAGAAACATGGTCAAAGTGGCACAAGATCATATTGCAATGGCTGTGCTACACTCTGTGCTTGATATAGATACCAAATACTCCTGCACAAACTATGGACCATGTTGTTTAGCCCTAAGGGCATAACTATCCTATATCCGTATCACAATGCGTTAACATTAGTAAAACAAAGCATTAAATTTAACTTAGTCCTATCTAGAATTGGTTGTTGTGCACATTCAAGTCATTTCTGAAGGCGAACCTGTTGAGGGGTTTTCTTGGCAGGATTTGTTCAGAGGAGGTTTGCCACTGCCTTCCCCTGAGACTGAGAGCATGTGACTTGCCCAAGGTTATCCAACGGGTTTCATGGCCAAACTGGGATTCAAACCTTGGTCTCAAGAGTCATAATTGAACACTCAAGCCAATAAATACATTGAAATCATTTGCACTCAAGCAGGTTTGATAAATTCAGGTCAGAATTAGGAAGTGCAGGAAGAACTGAGCATTCCATGGATTTTAGAATCCCCCCCTTTTTTGTTGTTGTTGTTGAAGTTGTTGAAGTAACATATACATTACAGTCCAAGGTAAATTGTGATGGTGGGGCTAAATAAGTAGCTACTGTTTATCTCTTTTTCATGCAGCTGAGTATAGGATGTTAAAAGAAGTGAATCCAATGGCATGTTAAAGAAAATGGCTGGAGATCATCCTATTTGGCAGAATGTGTTCTTGGACTAGGTGCTTTATGATTATTCAGTAGCATTTATAGAGAAATGTAGAAAAAACAGCAGACATTTACAATAGAATTACTGTACTTTACTAAATGTATAACTAGTGTAGGAAAAACATTTATCTCCTTCCTGTCTTTAGGCCTAGATTCTGTATTCATTACACTTTAAGGAGCAGGCCAATATAGCAGTACAGTTTCACCATCCTGTAGTGGTCCAGACATTTCTGAAAACTACACAAATAATCTCTTTAACCAGGATGAAGGTCTCCTAGCCTTGCCTGTCACCTCACTTATGTTTTCTAATCTTGTTTTGTCCTTTTGAGCTATGATTCTTGTGGAGTAACCACTTTTTTTTTTCTCCATCACTCTGGTTTTACATTAAAGTTTTGTGTGATGTTGTAATAAAGCACCTTTTGTCTCTGAGTAGCAATCACCAACAAGGGCAGTAATACTAAGCAGCAATCTGGACTTTCAAATAGCTCCCTTGACACTGCAGCTGCTCAGGGAACTACTTCACAACAAACAGTGGAAAACTATTTCAGCTATTCACCGCAGTATGGGGATTACACACAGGTACAGTATGTGGCTTATACATATGACTTCACTGCAGGTGGTGGTTATGCACTGTTTTTGAACACAATTTAGTGTAATTAAAATTATGTTGTTGTTCTCTTGTTTAAAAAGAAAAGGACATGCAGTGAAGCACTTCTAATCTGAATCCTTCTATATACTGTACTAGAGGAACTCTGTAAATGGTAGAATTCAAAGATATAGCTGTGTTGGTATGTAGAGAAATCTTGCAGCACATTTGAGACTAACTAAAGAAAGAAGTTGGCAGCATGAGCTTTCGTAGACATAAGTCTGAAGAAGTAGACTTAAGTCTATGAAAGTTCATGCTGCCAACTTCTTTAGTTAGTCTCAAAGGTGCTACAAAATGTTATTTATCTATCTGTATTTTGCCCCTTTTATTTCTAGGTCACATGAATTTTCTGTCTTCCTAATTATCTAGTTTCTTATTTTAGAAAGATGTGGACAGCAAGTTTCTGTAGGTGTTATATAAAGAGAAATAAATCATACAATTAGCTTGTTTTTCCATGAATGTTAGTTCTGTGGTTAACAGCTTTTCCTGCAGTGCAGCTGAGGCATGCAAAGAAACTTGGAACAGCTCTGTTGAAGGGCTGGGAGGACCTGATTTAGCAGTTAAAACCATAACTCAAACAAAAGGAAATAAAGAGAATCAGCAATCAGTTGGTCTTATATTCAGGGTTATAGGTGATATTCTGTAAAGCACCAGCAGCCTGGGGCAGGGTACTCCTCATGGTTACAAAAGCTTCATAATTTATACAACAACAAAAGCAATGTTACTCGTCACTGATAGCTGTTTACAAGCTTGGTTTCTAAGCGACATTTTTCTGTCTGATGACTGGAAAATATACACAATCAGAGGAAGACAACTTTTCAGTGACTTTTATGGGAATGCTGGGTTTGCATCACAGCACATAGTCTGTCTTAATCCCATCCTGATGCCTCCAGGGCCCTACTTATTGAAGGATGCAACTTGAATGAAACAAAATAAGGTTGTGGGACTGCATAGGTCGGTAACACCAGCCCCTATTGTAGCACACCACCTCTAAGTTCCCTGGAGAAATGTCTGTTTGGTGTTGTTTTCTTCAAAGAAGGCAAAAAAGAATATACAGGAAATTACTGTGCTGCATTAGTGCGAATCCACTATTCCCATAAAAGTCAGTGAAAGGTTGCCTTCCTTTGATGGCGAGAGTGCTGTGGATGTCATTTATCTGGATTTCAGCAAAATATTTAATATTTAATAAGGTTCCTCATGACATTTTGATTAGTAAACTGACTAAATATGAAATAGCTGGAAACCTTATCAGCTGGATCCATAATCAGTTGGAAAACTGCTCAAAGAATTGTCATCAGTGGCTGTGCTTCAGATTGAAAAGCGATCTCAAGCGGAGCACCCCAGGGTTATGCCCTGGGGCCAATGCTCTTTAATATTTTTATCAATGATTTAGATGACGTGGTGGGGGGAATCTTTATCAGATTTGCAGATAATACAAAACTGGAAGGGGTAGCCAACACTTTGGAAGATATGAACAGAATTCAAAAAGACCTTGATAAATGAGAAAATTGGGCTGAAATTAATAAAATGAAATTCAAAGAGACAAATGCAAACTTCTGCATTTAGGTCACAAAAGCCAAATGCACAGGTAGGGGGATACTTGGCTCAGCAGTACTACATGTGAAAAGGACCATGGGATTGTTGTTGATCTTAAATTGGACATGAAGATTAATACTATTTTAGCCCACAATAATAGTTTACAAGTCAAGGGGAGTAATAGTCCCACTATATTCTGTGCTGGTCATACGTCATCTGGAGTACTACAGTATATTCAGTTTTGGGTGCCTCATTTTAAGAAAGATATAGACAAGTTGGAGTGGGTTTAGAGAAGGATGACAAGGATGATAGGAGGTATGGGGAACAAAACATATGAGTAGAGGTTGAAAAAATTGGCCTTGTTCAGTTTGATGAAGAGAAGATTGAGGGGTGACATGAGTGCAGTTTTTGAATACCTCCTGTCACAAAAAGGGTGCAGGCATGTTTTCTGCTGCCTCTGAAACTAGGTCTGATGGTTTTAAGTTACAAGAGGGTAGATTTTGATTGAACATTAAAAGGAATTGTAAATATTTAAAAAAATCTTGACAGTGAGAGCACTTCAATGGAACCAATTCTTTAGAGATGTGATGTGGTTTCCTCTCCTGGATATCTCAGAGGCTGGACAACTACCTACTGGGAATACTCTAGCTGGAGATCCTCCATTGAGCAGGGGGGTTGGAGCTGATGGCCCATATGGCCCATTCTATGATTCTTTGATTCCCCACTTACTGGGAAGCAGCCATTATGATCAATGGGGTCTGTTCTCCTGTTGATCAGGAAGCATCTGACTGACAATCCCCTCCCTTCCCATGAGCAATCTCTGGTGCTATAACCAGAATTAGAGTCACAATTCCTCCTTGTTCCAGAGATTGCTCAAGTGAAGAGGGGTAGGACCATCAGCCAGCTACTTCCCACTTGATGGGAACAGGGTTGTCAGTCATATGGGCTGCTCCCCGATAGGTGGAAATTTAAAGCCACAGAATGCCACTTCATCTGGTGGCCTGTAGCTTCATAAGTTGCAAAGTGTTCTTTCTCTCTAGAAAGCATTTATAGCATGAGAGTGCTGTCTCCATTCAGGGGAATACTTAAGCTGTTGGTTTGGAGGGAACTGTTCCATTAACGTTAATTTTGCAGGGAATGAATTCAGACTTACAGTACTTACTGTTAGTAATTTATGGAGCTTCATTTTGAGGAAAATGTTGACTTTGATGTACTCGATGAAAGAAGAGTGTGCATGTAGGACAGGGGAGTGTATATCATTTATTTGAATATGTATTTGTTTTGGAAAGTATGCAATGTTTTAAGGGTCTGTATTGATGATTAAAGGCTTGTATTGATGGTAGATCAGGTGAAATTTGCTTTGCCTTCTGCAGGATTCTCTCCAGCAGTGGTATCAACAGTACGCTCAGGCATATCATACCATTCAGGCTAGAGTAGGAGAATTAGAAAATGATGGCTCAGAGGTGAGTTCTTTATTTATCTTATTATTTTTTAAATGTATTTTAACCAACATCCTATATTCAGTAAATTAATAAATAAGGCCATATTTTGAAATACAATCAAAACATACATAAGTATATAATGCTAAAGGTGTTTCAGTAAGCATTTTTAGAACCTTTGTGTAAAATAGAGTCAGCTCTTTGTATTTGTGGATTTTTTTATTCTTGTATTCAACCATCAATACTTTGAAAATATTTGCCATTTTATATAAGGGACACCATTTTACTATGCCATTGTATTTAATGGCACTTGAGTATTCATGGAGGGGGCCCTGGAACCAAACCACAATGGATATCAAGATTCAATATACACTGATGAAGGAATGAAGCAGTAACAGTTACTAACTGACTGTACATAGCAATACATTTGGCAAACATCCTAATGAATAATTTACAATACGAATCAGAAAACCCTAAATTTTCTGCATATATAACTTTGTAATTGAAAATGTCTAAAAATTAAACTTCTACCAGTAGGCATACTGTCAATGGTATAATAGTGTATCCTCTGTGTTTATGATAATTGTATAACAGAGATGAGATCTTGCATTGGAAGATGTAGCTACAGAGACATGAATGCATCCTTCAAAAATTTTTACAGTTTTAAGCTGTGCACCCCAACAACATGGCCATTTCCAGGTTGCTGGAGAGTGGTGAATAGCAAACAGAGATCTGTAGTACACCCACCTTCTTTCTGGTAATCTGTAAATGTCTGCGTTCAGGTGGCTGCTTGGCTTAAAAAATAGGTAATTGTGATGATGTAATGACTGCAGAAGTGAACTGTAATGTCATAATTCAGATATATGACATCGCATTTGCTAAACAGGGTTGTCGTGTGCCTTCAAATCATTTCTGACTTACGGCCACCCTAAGGCAAACCTGTCATAGGAGTTCTTGGCAGAATTTGTTCAGAGAAGGTTTGCCCTTGCCTTCCTGAGGTTCAGAGAGTCTGACTTGCCACCCAGTGTGCTTCCGTGGCTGAGTGGGAATTCAAAACCTGGTCTCCCAATGTCCTAGTCCAACACTGAAAGCACTACCCTATGCTGACTTGTTGAACAGGATGCCAGCTGAGTTTTCAGAAGGAAGTCATTACCACATCCTAGTCTTGATGAGCAAAGAACAAAGATATAATTCTGAACACTAAAGTGAGGAGCATGCCATCACCATGTACAGATGTGAGAGCTGGACAGTGAAGCAGCAGATAGGAAGAAGATAAACTCCTTTGAATTGTCATCCTGGAGAAGAGTGCCAAGGTACCATGGATGGCTAAGACATCAAACAGATGGGTTCTAGAACAGATCAAGCCTGAAGCCAGGATGACTAAATTGAGGCTGTCGTACTTTGGCCACATGAGAAAGCATGCATTAGAAAAGACAGTAATGCTAGGAAAGGTAGAAGACAGCAGAAAGAGAGGAAGACTGCACATCAGATGGATAGACTCAATCAGAGAAGCCACAGACCTGAGCACAGCAACGGATGACAGAGGATCTTGGAGATGTCTCATCCACAAGGTTGCAGTGAACAACAACCAAGTCTTGACGATTTAAGCTAGACACACCTGTAGTGCTTATAGAGCCAGGGTTGTATAATTGGTAAAATGTAAGAGTTCCAGGAAGACTTGAGTTCTAGTTTCTTCCTCAACCACAAAACCTGTTGGTGGCGTTGGGCTAGCCATTGTATATGAATTTGATTTCTCTCATTTGATTGTTGTGGCAGGATATAAATGTGATTAAAAACTATTTACATCAGAAGGAAAAATGAGTAATCAGGACAGTTGATGTAAGGTTTGACACATTAATACCTTCATCAGCTTGCTCACTTATGCCCAAATGAGTGAAAGGGAAATCTAGGGAGTCTTGCATTGTGACCATACTATCTTAATACTATGAGCAGAAATACACATAATTAAAATACACATAATTCAAAAGCATTTTTGGTAAGATCATCAAATGTTTCAACATCAAAAAAAAAAAATAAAGGATTAAATTTAACCAGTTTCCTTACCATTTGGTTTACAACACCAGATTTATGCTTGGTTGCATTTGAGTAAGATGTCTGACCAAAACAACGTTGCTGTTAGTTATTCCCCACTAACAAGATACACAAGATACCAAAGGACATTTCTGGAGAACCTATGGATTCAGGGATTCTGTTTACCATTTTCAATAACCTAGATACTCTATTCTAAGTGTTACAGCTATTCATTTTCCCCACCGTTTCTGCTTGTGTTGGTAACATATGTATGTATAAAACCTATTTATTTATTTATTGCATGTAGGAATCTGATGGTGCACTTTATGGTGACTACAGTACCTATTTACAGGTCATGCCTTCATATTATACTACAGCCCAAGGATCCTTTCCTCCAGGCATCTTGCCACTTACACCTCAAAATCCATTGAAGGTAAAGGGGGGAAAAAGAATGCACATCTGGTGGTTTTGAATCATACAGTACCCATGAGGGACAGCCAGCCTTTCAATATTAGACCTTGCATATTTTAATCTATAAATGAGGTGCGGGGTAGCCACGGCTCTTTAAACTCCTTCAGTGCTGGGCATGACAAGAGGGTGTAACAAGTATAATAGGTTTTCTGAATTCCTGCTATCTGTATGAATGCAAATCTTACAGGAATATTTTGAAAGGTTGGGTGCTCTCCCTTATTCCTAATTAAGCAGCAGTGATATGCTGCCTCATTTCTTCTTAAAATGTGCTATCACTGTTTGTTCAGAAAATGTATAAAACTGTAGAGATCTCTTTGGTGTGCAACTTGTCTTCATTTGCTTGCTGATGGAAGAATTACGGAGCCACTGGATTCAACCCACCAACATAAGCCTCTCGCAAATAGAAGGGCTCATTTTGCCATTAAGGAGGCAAATGAAGGAAGAGAATGCAATACTTGCCATTTGCTATCCATTTTCTGAAAACCTGCCCCCTGGAATAGAGAAGGAAGTTGCACTAGGGGCTTAAGGGAGGGAGAGGAATCCACACACAAACACACACATGCCTCTGTCTCTTTCCATTGCAAGTGTTCCCAATGCATCTCTCCACAAGGAGAGAGAAAAACCCTGCTGGACCCAACTCCTTACCTTTTCTTTTCTTTCTTTCTTTTTTCTTCTTTTTTTTTGAGATTGCTGGGTGATGCAGAATAAAAAGTTAAGAGGGAAAATAGAATGCTACAGCACCTTTAAAACTGATTTATTTCAGCATGAACTTTCATGGATTTGAATTCACAGTAATCATATACAATTAGTGTATATGAAAAAGTGGATTTAAATCCATAAAATCTCATGCTAAAATAAATTAGTCTCTAAAGTCTGGCAAGATTATTTCCCCATCCACCTTTTTGATGTTGTAAACAACAGACTAATACATGTAATGTTTATAATTCTTAGATGGCACCAATCAGAAATGAGAAGCGGGGCTCTTCATACCTCATCACCACTCCAGAAGATAGCCCAGTGGACTACGTTGGCCAACACGCTCAGGGCTCAGGAATGCATTATGCAGAACTGTATCTTAAAAGAAAACGTGTTTATTGAGATCAGTATCATACTTGTAGACAAAGCCACTTCATACTATTCTTGTCAACCATTTCTTTCACTTTTAATAAGTACTGTAGATATTTTTTTTTAAAAAAATCTATATAGGAAGTTAATTTTTCTAAGTAAATTTATGTGTAATAAGCACAGGGGAATGGCTGTTACTCCCCAAACTAGTTTCTATTTGCTGGATGACAGTTACGTTTCTTAAAGAAATGGCAGCTTTGTGGGTTAAGAATTTCTATCAAAGCAATAAAAAAATGGGGAGAGAAAATGTTCTTGTTATCTTTCTGGGAACTTGCAGTGATAGTCTTAACAAAACAATTATGTTTGTGTGATTTAAAAAACTTTTCAAGGATTAAGATTCTTGGCTGCAAACTATTCATGTTTAATTCTTTCTTTTGATATCTGACAATAGTAATATCCCCTTATTGATTTTAATGGGGCTTGCATGCTGGATTACAGCCCAGAGAATGTATTACTACTTGGAATACAAGCACTACAGTTCAGTCTAGTTGAAGTTACAAAACAAGTAGCAGCCATAGCTCTTACAGTGGTAGAATGTTACAAACATATAATCAAATATCTATTTTATTAAATGAACAGATTACTCAAATATAATGCTGATAATATATGTCTGTAAGACAACATTTCTATGCAAATGAAGTTGATACTCATTTGGTGTTTATTAATTTGGCCCACTATTTTCCTTCCCTTCTAAATTTAAGAACAGTATTCATAAATTTTTTCAAAGTGTGCATGAGTTTCTATTTAGTGTCCAGTCTAAATAAATGCTTTGTAATGATTTACATTTAGCTTTTCAGGTTATAGTTTCTCACAGCCCATTACTACACACTGTTCTTGGTTTTTGTTGTTGCCACCAACTTGAAAACTGCATAGCATTTCATTCATTACACTGCTGTGGCAATTCTTGTTTGCTTCCTGGAGTGATGCTTTCTGTATTTGTACTGTATTTTAGCTAATGTTGGTTCTTAACTAATTTCTAACTAGAACTGGTTGCAGAAAACCATGTTTTTATCACTGTGAATCAGTGTATCTGCAGTGGCCAGTAGAACTTTCACCCCAGACCAATTACACTCATGGTTTAATGGTTCCTGAACTGAAAAAACAGGCCCACTCAAAAGAAAGGCTGGATGAAATCTAGCAGAATTTATCCAATTCAATTAATGCTTAAGCATTAATAAAATTGAATTGAATAGAATTTAAAAATACTGTAGTTATCATTATCCCATCTGATGGATTATATGGCTTAATTGTGATTAGGACGCTGTACTGTAGACTCATATTGTTCACAAGTAACAGCTGCCTCTGACACTCATAATTAGAGACATCTTCTGTTACTATGATTTGAGTATTTTAGACTTATTCCCACTGAATTTTGTTCTGAACAATGGACTTCTTGGTAAATAAACTAGAAAGTGACTTCATTATGGTCCATAGTATTGGTGATCTTGTGCCCCTGAAGGAACAGCTAAATCTTTTCTTCCTTTACCTGTGCTTGGTTATGGACCTTCCTGTTATGAAGCTCTTTCATTAGTATGGACAAGATGGAAAAAGGAGTTACAGTAAGAAAGTTGGTGATTCCTCAGGAAGAATTACATGGAGCCTTTCTGTGAATACCTAGAATGCTCACACAGCCCGGAAACAGATGCACAAGGAAGGTTTTTCACTTCCATTTAAACCAGGTAATGGTAGAACAGAGGACAGAAGAACAGAGGACAGAAAAGTGAAACCCATTATGTGTGTATCTCCACTCATGTTTCATACCTCTTCAGGGAAAGATGAATGTTAAATGATCTTATCACTCTTTGCTTGAAGAGCTGGCTGGGTGGAAATGCCATGTATTACATAACTTAAAACTAAAATAGGAAGATGCAGGAAAGCAGCTATGGAAAGTTAGGCAGATGTAGAAGACACAAAAGAGTGTGGGGTCAGCAATGTTACCTAGTTGCTTGGACATGATTTTTTAAAAAAGTTATTAAACATACATGGATTAAAAGCTTTATTTTTTTAATAAAGAATAACAAAGTGCATATACAGCAAAAAAACAGGCAATATTGAAAAATGGCTCTAGATTGATTCTAATTTGATACTGGATACTGGATTAAATTTTATATTATTGCAATTCCTCAAATGCAGTATTTCACTTTAGAAAACAAAGGTCTCTGTCTGAACAGCAATTTTTATAAACAGTGTCCAACTTATTATTTCACCAGTAAAAGGCTAGCAAATTTACAGAAAGGAGTAGAACTCAGATAGTAATGGCCACACTTGAGAATTTTTATAGGAAGTTCTTTATGGTATAATGTACTCATTGTTTCTGTCACTATCGCCTATTCTGTCTGTTGTAACCTCCTACGCCAGTGATGGTGAACCTTTTACAGACTGAGTGCCCAAACTGCAACCCAGACCCCACTTATTTATTGCAAAGTGCCACATCCCTCTGCCTTTCTAGTAAGAAACTCTGGCAAACTCTGTGATAGGGCAACAGCATGTGTGCCCATAGAGAGGGCTCTGCGTGCCACCTCTGGTATGCATGCCATAGGTTCGCCATCACTGTCCTGCACTGTATGCTGGAATCTAGAATGAAATCAGTTTGCAGCAACGGCATCTGCATGCATCAGCCTTACTAGAACAGTGTTTATGATTTCAAAAAAGAGTTTTAACGCTACCACTCTCCTTTATTATTTAGTTTGATAATCTGCTACATAACAACCCAAAATGATGTGTTGCAGAAGGGTTAAAGTATTCACTTTACATATTATTCAGTGCTCTTTTCAATGAATACCCTTTTTATTCTCATGCCTGGTGACCAACCTTGGATGTATACAAGGTATACATATTAAAATCTTAGAACAGTCACTCTAACTGAGTATATCATAATTTTGTCAGGAAACATTACTTGTTGTAATGGTCCTTAGGTATACAAGTGAAGGTGTAGTTTCCTTAGACTGACCTCCCCACCAGCAGGATGAACATGTCAAATTCAGGTTATAGTACTGTACATCTCATTACATGTCCTGTAACAGACTTATTGGGCAACTCTTAAAATGATAGAATTATTATTTTAAAGAGGTAAATGGGTTAGAGATTTGGGGCAACAGAGTATAAATCTCCCTTTTGAAGAGACAGCATCAGTTAAAAAACAAAACAAAAAAAAAACACAACAAAACAACATACTACCAGCTGTTTATAAATGCAACACATATGCCTACAAAGGCAACAATCCAAAATATGATGCTAGAATAGTGGTGGTTTTGAAGGGGGGGGGGGTTCAATTTATTTTCAATAGCTGTCATGTCCCCCTAATAAAAAGTGCTTTTGAAAGTTAACACAGGTTTGCTTTAAGACATGGAGCCACTGATATTTAAGAAACAACAGATCTTTAGCCCCTTCGGTTGTAAGGCTGTACTCAAGTAGTTGTATGGCTTTTAGGATCTCATTCAAAAAAGTCATCTACCATTCTTGCATAATAGTCACATTAAAGGCTACCATGAATTTTGAAGGTAATTTTAGATACATATTTTGGCAAAAGAACTAATGTTAACATATTTCAGTCTTTATTCACTGTGCCATGATGCTGATTCTTCTGGTATTTTTTTTTAATCCAACATGATTCAAATAGTGCACAGACAAATTACTAAAAACCCTTGTATTAAGGCAACAGCTCTCAATTTATGCTGACAGAGAGAATAACATCCACAATGCCAACTGGAACCATCAGTCACATCTCTAAGAAATAGAACCCTAACAAATTGTTAGAACAGAATGTCGACCAGTGAACGGCTGAACAATGATTTTTTTACTTCTTGGATCCTTCTGGAACAGAAACACTTGGGAGAAAAGTTGCTCCTTTAAACACAGCATTACCAAAGTACAAAATTACAATGGGTAATAAAAGACCTTATATATACTTTTCAAATATTTAATGATAACAGTATAAAAATGTTGGATTACATCTTCTTCATAACTTCTTCAAATCCTTGAATCAGATTGTGGAACGTTGTCCTCTCACCTGGGTCATTTTCCCAACATCTCCTCATCAACTGGTTAACCTGGTAAACCAAATGCAGGCAGGTATGGTTAAAAACAGGTCAAGGTCTTACTTGAAGCTGGCAGAATGTAAAGTTCCATCTGTTTACTTAACATGGTGGTAAGGGAGGGTGAAGGTGAGTGAAGTGTTACCCATTGTGGGGGATGTGTCCTGTGGAGGACACTGAAAAAACCAATTACAGTCACCCCTCCCAACTCATGGGGGATATGTTCTGGACCCACCCCCCGGCAAAAATGGTGACTTGCACATATGCGAGTCCCATAGAGAATAATGGTGCCTGTGGAGTACATGCAGGGCCACATGAAGGCACACATGCCCATTTTAAAGATAGCAGTTCGTCCCTCCTGTGAAGAGCAAGACCACGGACTCCCAAGTCCTCACATATGGCAGGACGACTGTACTTGAAAATTTGTATTAGCTCAAAGGTAGGGACTGGGAGTAGACAGCCCACTGGATCTTTTATCAGCTATACCAAGTCCAGATTCACAGAATTCCTGAAGCAGATTTGCAAGTAACAATAAGAATTTTATTAATAGGCATTAAAAGGCAAAATATGAACTTACATACACACTGGAGAAGCTAAAGGAATCAAGGGATTCAAAGAGGGACAGGGATTATCTGGTGGCTGGGGGTCCTCAATGAAAAGTTGTACTCTCCATGGCAGGGGGTGGGGGGTGGGCAAGCTTGCAGAGGAATTTAGCCAGAATGACTGGCAGAAATTCTGCCCAGTGGCTGACTGAGCCAAAGATTGAAGCAAAATGGTCCAGTATATATGTCCCATTTCCACCTTGGGGATAATCCCAAGAGCAAATGGTTGGGAAATGACTTTAGCATTGTTTTTCCGGGTGGGAGAAGGGTGATAAACGGGCCATTACCAAAACTGATAGACTTAACGTACGGTATTGCCAAGGCTTTGGTTATCTAGGAGGATCTTAGCCCCTTCTTTTGTCCCAGATCCCCTTCAATGTGATTGATTCAATCAGCCTGGTGCCTGCGACTCCAATCCTGCTAGCCTTGCCTGGAATTTTCTACCTAGACCCATGGCTTTCACATGGGTGTGTGTGTGTGTGTGAGAGAGAGAGAGAGAGAGAGTGATATTTTTGATATCAAAGTAATGGGGTACCCCTGAGAGGACCCATGTAACAGAAGGTCAAGAAAAAGGGAGACTGAAGGTGGCCAGACCACTGATGGTGCAAGAGACCTCTCCCAGAGCAAGACTTAGGGCAATCAGTGGCTGTTTCAGCTAAGGGTGCATCCATGAGCCATTGCACAGCCTGGCAAAATTTATGCAAGAAGGTACTGGATATCTCCTTACAACATGCTGAAAAAAGTAGTCTATTACAGAATCAGTTAAAGATTGCCTCTTCCTCCTTTTGCCATGGGAGCTCCAGCTAACGGAAATCAGTTCCACACAATGTGTTAACCTTTTATTAGATCCAGACCTTCAATATGTGTCACAAGTCCAAAATACCCTGTAGAAGTCATCCAGTTTGAGACCGCTTGAACAAACAAGCTTCATTTATATACCGCTTCATATCGCCTAAGCAGTGTCTAAGCAGTTTACAACTGTAAGCTAACTGCCCTGGTTTGGTGCTAGGGAATCCTGGGTACTGTAGTTTACTGTGGCACCAGAGCTCTGACAGAGAAGGTTAAATGTCTCACAAAACTACAGTTCCAAGAATTTCCTAGCACTGAGCCAGGGTAGTTAATGCGGTCTCAAACTGGATTATTTCTGCAGTGTGTTTTGGACCACAGAATGAAGACACAGGTACTAACAGCTGGCCAAACAATCTCAAAGGGGACCCCTCCCCTTTCATATACTTAATAATAATACTTCAAACGTATGCTGTGATAATACATATGATACTAATGCTTACCCCTGTCTGATAAGCAGGGGGAGGGGGATTTCCCAACCAGGATATATTTAGACATGGGATTTTCCCTTGTGTATGTTGTTAGTACTTGGGGTTTGAGGGCTTCTGGAAACTAGAAGTTCTCCCCAAGTCTCATCCTGTTTAGGAATTTCCTAAAATTCAAGAGTGCTTCTCTTAAATGTGCCTGGTGCTCAGGGACTGTGAACAACTCTGGAACCTTATCAAGTCAGCCTTTAGGGAAGGAGTGAAAATTGTATAGTCCTCCAATTTTTAACCTCTTACCTCTTCTGGGCAATTTTTGGGACATGGCAAACGTTTGCCTTCTCCTAATTTTCGCACAAGCCGTGTGACTGTCATCTGACCATGAGTTGGACCAATCATCTTTAAGAACTCCTGTAAAATGATGAAAACACAAGAGGGATTGAGAAAGCTCCCCATGCTTTAAAACTCAATAATGGGGGAAAGTTGGGAGCTTTGTGTGCAGATTCTGAATAGTAAATAAAGGTGTTTCAAAGTCCAATGAAAAGAAACATGTGGCACTGAGGCAGAGGGTCACACTGAGTAAAATGCAAAAAAGTAAGCATTTCCTCAAATGTTGGTACATAGCAAGGGAGCAGGAGCACTCCAAAAAATTGAGAGTAAGAACTCCTCAAGCTCAGATTTTAACTTATTGAGTGAATTTGTCCTCCTGTTACTTGCTCAACTACTGTGAAACATTAGAAAGGCTGTAATCCTGTAGCTGTACAATGCTGATCTAAGACTTCATTATGCTGGTTTAGCCCACTTTTTTTCAGAGTTGTGCAGCAGCACTGAGGGGAAGACAGAAAAGGCTATTTTGTCACTGTCCAGAGACGGATTTGTGCAGGACATGTAATTTTTCAAGAGAGCCTTGCTAGAGCTCTTTTCGCTTTGAAGATCCACATGCAATCCAGGCACTGTGGAGACAAAGGTGCGTTACAGACTGCCCAAAAGCGGGCGGTCTGCCGCCGCCGCCATTAGCTGTACCGAGAAGCCCCAGCGGCCAGACCACAAGGCTTCCTGGCGCAGCTAAAAAGAAGCGCTGAAATGGGGCTTCTTGCCACCCAGAAGTGGTACAGCAAGGCACTAGTCGCGCACTAGCGGCGTCACTTCCGCTGCGCGGCATCCGGACGCTGTGCGTCCGAGACATCAAGATGGCGGCCCCTGTGTGGATGGGCGCCGCCATTTAGTACGTGCTCTGCGTGTGCTAGGGTCGGGGGCCATTAGGAAGGTAAGGCCCTTCCTAACCCTAGCACGCGCAGTGTGCATAATTTTTGACGGTCTGTAACGCGCCAAAGTTACACAAAGGTCAGAAACTTCTTCTTGGGATATGAACAAAGTGGCCTTTTCTGCTTTTCCCTGCTACTGCACCCATATTCTTTTTACTCCTGCTGCTGTGCCCATCATTGCACCTTGCCTACACAACTGTCATTATGATGCTCCACAGAATTTTTACACACACTGTGTTTGATGTGTAGAGTTGGCACTAAACCTTTGGAACAGGAGCCAATCCTATTTGTATATCCTAATAAAAACAATGCAATATGAATGGGCAATATCTGGGGACAATCTTCCATGTATTGCTTTCAGTGGGATAAAGAAATACAATATTCTTCCTCAGCTAGTTAACTAGGTGTAAGTGGATTGCAACAAAAGAGTGCTGGCCTAATTTCCCTAGCAACAAGGATGTGTTCCCTTATCACTGCTCCAACATCAAACCCCCTTGGAAACAGTTGTGCACCAATTTAAAAAGGGATGCAACCTCTCCTTTTTAAAATAAGAAGCACAATTTCTCTCAAGTGCATGGGACACAAAACACATTTAACTTTCAATTTAGGTCTGGGTTACTTTTTAAGTATGAGACTTCTGTCTTGCCTCTTTTTGAAAGAACCTCCCAAGACAATGCATACTGCTGTACCAAAATATTGGAGCAGGGCCTATTCATTTAAACTAAGTTAGTTCAGCTAAATAAATTATACTACCACTAGAGAATGTGGCAGCACTGGATTGGTGATATCCTTTTGCTGCTCCTTAACACATACTGATTGTTTGCAGGTTACAAAATTATTCAATATTAGTCACTTTCTGAAGCAGATGGTAGTAATAGCAAATTGTACGCAATAAGCCTTTCTTTTATTCCAAGTTCAGATTCAAGCAATACACTCAAGTCCAACCTTGGGTAACCTCAGCTATTTTTATTACAGGCACAGCTTTGTAAGAACATGAGAAAAATAAGAATATTGCCACTGAAATAACATTTACAGCTTCTAAGATATCCAAATAATGTACATGGAGCCATCTTTCATCCTCACAATTTAAATAAATACAGTCGTTTCAAAAATGTATTTGGGGCTCTATGTATAAAGAAATATTAGTCTTGTGTTCCTTCTTTCATTTTATTTAAACCCATCTAAGTAGGCACAATATAACTACTTTGAAACTACTTGATTTGCAAAATCAAGTACTGTATCTCCACTGGGAAACCTTCATAGTCAGTTATTCACTTTGGATGTATTAATTCTGCAGTATGGCAACAGCTCCGGACACAATTTTATTATTCCTGTTTCAAAAAGGACCCTAAATTAAGTCAATATACAGAATGTTCAGTGGAAGTAATGTTTCCTTTCACAACTACTTACTGCCATAGGACTGCATTCAGGATCACAATATGTCAATAGTTCATAGAGGGTCACTCCAAAAGACCAAACATCTGAAGCAATATAAAATTTGCTCTGCAGCAAGCATTCTGGGGCATACCTGGAGACACATAAAAGTTCCATTACTTCTTTTAGCAAATCTGCTACACAAAATGGCCTAAATCCTGTTCTTAATCCTGATCAGAATAGACCCATTCAATCAATGGGATTTACCTATGTGTGGATTTACTTACGTGTGGATTCACCATTTAATGATTGATTGATTGATTAGGACTAGTCTAGTTGGAGTAATTTAATTTAGTTGGAGTATATCTCAACTTTATATTGTGAAATATGGACTTCTAGTTAGTGGTGTTAATGCTTACACAGACACATTAGCATCACTCTAAATTAACTTATAAATTTAAGCACACACACACACACACACCCATTGAGGAAAGGGAGACAAAAGGAAAAAAATGAAAACATTAGAAATAAGACATAATTGATAATGGCAGAGCATGTAAAGCAAAGAGATTAGGGAAAGTGTTTCCAAGAGATGAGAACAAAGGGCCAATGCCCTAATGCCTGGACCAGTAATAGGGAATATATGGCCCTCTATTATGTTGTTGGATTCCAGTTCCTATTGGTTGCATCTGGCAAGACATGTGGCCATGGATGGTGGAAAATGTAGTCCAACAATGTGTGGAGAGCCACCCCTTCACCATCCCTAGACTACACACTAATGAAATGTGATATATATGAATGTATTAAAGCAATACTTTACATTGTCATGGATGTTCATGGAAATAAACACCAATGAGACTGAATCCAAGACAGGAATAGACAATACAACTACCTATCCTTAGGACCAACTCTCATGAAGAAGTAATTTGAAAAGGAGCTCTTGTGGTGCATTGGTTAAATGCTGGTACTGCAGCCACAACGTTGTAAATTCAATCCAAGGTTCACCCAGCCTTCTATCCTTCTGCAGGTCGGTAAAATGAGTACCCAGCTTGCTGGGAGAAATTGGCTTACACATTGTAAACCATTTAGGGAGTGCTAGTTCATTGATAAGCGGTATAGAAATCTACTTGCTATTACTTTATTGCAGGGGTCGGCAACCCCCGGCCCGCAAGCCTGATCCGGCCCGCAGAGGTGGCAGGACCGGCCCCTGCTCGCTCCTGCCGCCGATTGCCGCTGCCGCTCCGGGTGCCATTTTGTTCTTTAAAATTGCAGCGAAAGGTCACGCAAGACTTTGCCGCCATTTGAAAGAACAAAATGGCGGCACCCATCTAGGAGGCCCAGTGCGCTCACTGGAGCCCTGTTCGAGGGCTCCAGGGCCGCACCGGCCCTCCGAATGGGCGCCGCCCTCCCTCCTGGCTCTGCTCTCCTCCCTCCTGGCTCCGCCCTCCTCCTCCCTATAAAATGGAAGAGCGGGGGTGGGGGGGGAGAAGGAGGAGGAGGCAGAGAGAGAGAGACACAAACACACAGACCCAGACACAGACCCGGGCGAGAGGTTGGTTCATTGGGGGAGGGGGGTTATCGGAAGCTACACCTACTACCTGTGCCTTTCTGGGTTGAGACAGTGTGCATGCATTTCCCCTGTTTTGTGGCCTTCTGGTAGCTTCCATGCTTGCAAATACTGTTATTATTATGCTTATCCTTTGGTATTCTCTTTGCATAATCCCTCCACATGGTCTGCTTGCCCCTTTGTGGTTTGAGACAATGTGCATGCATTTCCCCTGTTTTGTGGCCTTCTGGTAGCTTCCATGCTTGCAAATATTGTTATTATTATGCTTATTTAATTTTTTAGAAAATCATTTAATTATTTATTTTTGGGCTTTGGCCAAAGGAAGGGACCAAGAAGGAGAGGCCAGGCACACGCCTCCTTCTCCTTGCGGGGCTTCGGTGGAAGCTCCGCCCCCGGCATGCGGCTCCACCTCCAGAGGGAGGAAGCTCCGCCCAGCATGTGGCTCCGCCCCAGAGGGTAGAAGTTCCGTCCCAACGTGTGGCTCCGCCCCAGAGGGTGGAAGCTCCACCTCCCGGCTTCGCCCCCACAGTTATCTGAGGGACAGCAACCCAGCCGCCGGCTCAAAAAGGTTGCCTACCCCTGCTTTATTGCTATTTTTACCATAAATACAGCTTCACTGATTAACACAGGATGGCAGTTGTATAGACTTGGTTTGAAAGTATATGAATAATCCACAGTAATATAGAGAATGATGCATGCAGTTTTAGGTACCACATCATTTTTATCTCTTGCAGCAAAAGCTTTCTATATTCTTATACTGTCAGTACATCTCTTACCAGAACACAGGACTGTCTCGGTCATCATTGACTTTGTAGTATTCCTTATCAGTCTGAATTGCTTTGGTTAGCCCAAAGTCCCCAATCTTTACTCTCTGCTCATTTTCAACAAGAACATTCCGTGCTGCTAAATCTCGATGGACATACTGGCAAGATCCCAAATAGTCCATTCCCTGAAAGTGGAGAAAACACATACTGTATAAAACTTTATCATTTGTTTCATTTTCTTGTAATTATTAAGTTTCAAACTCAAACAGCACTGAAGGATTTATTACAAAATATAACAATAAATCCTGTTTTTTAAAAAGTTTACTAAGGATAAAAAAATGCATACATAGAAAAACATACAAGACAAACAAAGAAATACAACTATGAAGTACAAAAATTACACATCGGTTCCTGCTCATTTCTATACAGGCTTCTAATCTGTTATCAGTTCCAGTACAATATGATGTATGACAATCTCTTAATAGGTTTTTATTGGTCTAAATAAGGGGAGGTTGAAGCCTAAACAAAAAGTGTCTTAATGATATTAATAATTACATAAATCACTTAAAATTGTACCAAATATAGAATATCCAAAGAACTCAGGGTCTTATGTGAAGTCGAAGGCCATCCATAGTTTTTTGTGGCTTTTTCGGGCTATGTGGCCATGTTCTAGAAGAGTTTCTTCCTGACGTTTCGCCAGCATCTGTGGCTGGCATCTAAGAAACGTCAGGAAGAAACTCTTCTAGAACATGGCCACATAGCTCGAAAAAGCCACAAAAAACTCAAGATCCTATGACAGGTCTAACTTGGAAAATTAAATTTTTAGTTCTCCTTTTTTTTCTTCATATAATCAAGCAGAGGGCTCCAGGTTTTCTTATATTCTTCGCAATCAAAGTCTTCTACTAAACAGGTAAGTTTGTCCATCTCAACAAGACTGATTAGTCTATTTAATGACTCCTGAGTATCCAGAAACTCTTTCTTCTTCCAATATTTGGCAAATACTAATCTTGCAGTCATGGACATATAAAATTATTTTTCCCATATTTCTTTTCTAATTGGCTGTGCATAACCATACTTAACAAAAAGAATTTTGGGTCAAAATTTAAATTGCAATTTAAGATTTCCTTCATTAATTTGTAACAATTTAACCAATATCTATTTGCCAGTTTGCATTTCCACCAGATGTGTATATAAGAGCCAATTGAAGTTTCACATTTCCAACATTTATTATTGGGGGATTTGTATATTGACGCAATTTTGGCAGGTGTTAAATGCCATCTTGTTTGCATCTTGAAAAGGTTTTCTTTAATGTCTGAACAGATTATACATTGATACCTTATCTTCCAATTTTTCTCCCATTGTTCTAACGGGATGCTTTGTTCTAGGTCCTGGGCCCTTTTGACCATACTTTCCTTAACCACTTCTTGTTCAGTGTCCCTTTTTAGGAGAAGATTGTACAGGTTGGAAATGGTGTATTTTTTCTTAGATTGCAACAAATTATAAAATTCAATATTACCAGTACCAATTCCAGGCTCCTTATTATCATAGTTGTATTTACTCAACAGTTGCCTGTAAGGAAACCAACCCGTTTGTATACCTTGATCTTCCATTTCTTTTTGTGTTTTAAATTTAAACTTAGAAGTGGTTGGTTCTTTCACTAACAAATCTTTATATGTCAACCATTGACCATTTACAGGATTAGAATCTCTAAATAATGCCTTTCAGAGAGGCCCAGAACGGGACCTGTAGACAAAGATGGATTTTATATTTTTGCCATACCTTGAAAAGCGATTTTCTTACAAAATGGTTGAGAAAGTCCCTATTAACCTGATATTTTCCATAAAACAAATAGGCATGCCAGCCAAAACGAAGTCCAAAACCATCCAATTCTAAATTTTGACGATCTTCTAATTTAAACCAATTCCATAGTCATTCCAGGCAAACAGCATCGTAATATAAATTAAAGTTAGGTAGTTTTACACGGACTCCCTGAAACAACATCTCAGGCTTGGCCAGATAGATCACCAACAATGGTCCTCCCTGGTCTCGCATCGGGAGGCATGGAGACGCACTATCCATGACGCTGCAGCCTTCTTCGAAAGCTCACGTCAAAGGAGCCTCGAAGAGAAACGACAACGCAGAAAGAACCACAACCTGGAAACATCACCCAAGGAGACTTTCTGCTGTGCTTTCTGGAACCAGACCTGTTTATCCCGAATTGGCCTTTTTAGTCACCAACGCGCTTGTACAAAGCGCGGGATGAGTCCTTCCTGAATCTTCGTTCGCGAAGCAAAGCCAGAGAGAGAGATCTTCATTTTAACCCTAGGTTTTCTGCCCCCCTCCCCCCCCCAGGAGAAATCTAAATACGTCTCTATGCCAGTTCTTAAAAGGGCTGGTGTTAATGATTATTGGGATGTTTTGGAACAAAAACATTAATTTCGGCAAAACATTCGTTTTCACAGTAGCTACAGATTCAGTATTGATCATTTATTAAAATCTTTCTTAATTTCTGTCTAAACTCTCTCATAGTTGTTTTTGAATAGGTTCCACATTTTTAGCAGAGACATAAATACCCAGATATCTAACTTTTTTTTGAACTTGTATATTAGAGATTTCCTTTAAATCTTCTATCTCTTCCTTCGTTAGGTTATTTGTTGACTTCAGCATATCTAATTTCTCCAATAAAAGTTCAATGTTTTCAGATGGATTAGAAAGTGTCAAAAGTAAATCGTCTGCATATACTCTTACTTTGAACTCCGTCTTTTTTATTTTAAATCCATGAATTGGTTTGTTAGATTTGAGTTTAATTAATAACGTTTCTAGGAATAAATTAAATAGAAGGGGGGAGAGAGGGCATCCTTGCCTAGTCCCCCTCTCGATTTGGAGCCAGTCAGTCATGTCATCATTTATTACATTTCTGCCTTCTTCTTTTTTAGTTATAAACTGCCCGAATCTAACTTTAAAAATTCTGTCCTATTTCTATCTTCTTCAATAATTATAATAAAAAAAATGCCAGTTTACGCTATCAAAAGCCTTTTGAAGGTCCAGAAATATCACAGCTAATTTTTCGTCTATTTTTTTTGCGTAAATTTCAGTAAGGTTTAGTATATGTCTAATGTTACCTTTAATGTATCTTCCTGGCAGAAAACCTCTTTGGTCAGGACTTATCCATAAGGATAACACTTTTTTTAGTCTATTGGCTAAGGTAGTTGCCAGTAATTTCTAATCATTATTAAGAAGCAAAATGGGACGAAGATTAGATAGATCAGTCAAGTCTTTCCCTCCTTTTGGTATTAGGATAATTTTTGCTTCGAGCCAAGAATTTGGTATTTTGCCTATGAGAATATTATTCATAGTGACACAAAGTGGAGCAGAGAGTTGTTTTTCAAATGCTTTGTAATATGAACTAGGGAAGCCATCCATACCTGGCATTCTCCCAGATTTAGCAGAATTTATGGCATCTTTAACCTCTTGAAGTGAGATTGGTTTATTTAACATTTCCTTTTGGTCTTCAGATATGGGTATTTATTCTATATCTTCCAAGTATTTTTTAATCAAATCTTTGTCAAACAAATTATTCTTAGAAAGATTTCCAAAAAAATTGAGCGTTAAAGATTTAATATCTTCCTATTTAGTATATAGCAGATCTTTCCATCGGATTTTAGTGATTTGTCTGGATTCCTTCCTATTTCTCAACAACTGAGATAATACTTTGCCCTGATTTGTTATTCCAAGCAAAGCATTTTTGTTTCCAAAATTTCACTTTTTACTGAGATCCTCTGTCAAAATTATAGAAATTTGTCTTTGTATTGACCTTATTTCATTTAAAATTATTTTATTTGTGGGATCGGTCTTAAATTGTTTTGTTTTCTTGCCTAAGTCACTTTGTGACATTGGCGGGTTACAGACCGCCGCTTTGCGGCGGTCTGCCGCCGCCGCCACTTGCTCCGTGCAGGGGCCGCAGCAGCCACACCGCGCGGCTCCCGCACGGACCGAAAAAGAAGCTCCAAAATGGAGCTTCTTTAAGCGACGCCTCTATGACGTCGCGAGGCGCCAGGGGCGGACTCGCGACGTCATAGATGCCGCGACACGTGCGGACGCACAGCGTCCGATACGTAAATATGGCGGCCGCCGTGTGGAACGGCCACCGCCATATTGTACGTACAGAATACGTACTAGGGTTAGGGGGGTGCGGAAGCACCGCCCCTTCCTAACCCTAGTACGTATTCATTACGTACTAAATGGCGGTGTGTAACCCGCCAATGTTAACATTCTTTCTTTCTTTTTTTTCCACATGCGGAGCCAATATTGATTAAGAATCCATGCTAGCTTGAGATTTTTTAGACTGTAGTAATGTAGATGTATGACATGAGTTAATTTTATGATGGTTTTTATGGTTGTTTGATGTTATATTGTTGTGTTTTAATATGCTGTTAACCGCTTTGATCTCTGGAAAGGCGGTATATAAATAAAATTTTATTATTATATTATTATTATTATTATTATTATTACTACTTTGGATGCTTCCCAAATGTTCTCTAATTTGGCTACCTTTGGGGTATTAAAGTCAAAATAAGTTTTCAATTGTTCCTCTGCTTTATCTCAAACCTCTTTGCCTTGCAATAAGAATTCATTTAGTTTCCAGTTCCAAATTTTTCTCCTTATTTTGAGGATCAACTCTAAGGAGGAGTGATCCAAAGTCCAATTACAGTGGTACCCCGGGTTACGAAATTAATTCGTTCCGCGGTTAATTTCGTAACCCGAAATACCTTCGTAAGCCGAATTCCCATAGGCGCTAATGGAAAAATAGCTCTCTGCTGCCCTCCGGTGGCGGAAAATAGCGCCGCGGTTTTTTCGTAACCCGAAGAAACCTTCGTAAGCCGAAGCAATAAATCCCTATGGGATTTTTTCGTATCCCGAAAAATTCGTAACCCGGCGCATTCGTATCCCGGGGTACCACTGTAGTTAAATTTTTAAGTCTACTTCTTTAGGGATTAGTGAGTTTGAAATTAAAATCATGTCTATACAAGCCCTTGTGATTTATTGATTTTTTTAATGAACAGCTACAGTATTTAATTGAGGCTCTATCACCCCATTGAAATCTCCCAACAGAATTAGAGAATCAAAATCAACTTCCAAAATTTTATTTTTTATTTCTTTAAAAAATAATAATTAATAATTAATAATAATTTGTTTTATTTATATACCACTATTCCAAAGATCATAGCGGTGAACAGCAAGTAAGCTAATTAGCAAGTAAGCTAATTTGCCCCAATGAGTGCTTATTGTCATTTGGGGCATATATTCCAATTAACAGAGTGTTTTCTCCAAAAAAGTCCAATTGAACCCCTACATATCTACCTACAGAATCTGAAAAAAAAACAACTCTTTGGAGTGGAATTTATTATTGACATATAAAACTACACCTTTCTTCTCTTTTTTATTTAAGGATGCGTATTCTAATCCGAGTCTACCATTTTTAAGAACTCTCCTATCTATGTTCCTGGTTATTATTTCCTGCAAACATATTATATCAAAGTGATTTTTATAACAATATGTTGTTGTATCCTTTTTTCCTTTTAATGCTATTGTTAATCCCTTTTACATTCCAGGAGAGAAATTTAATGGCTTCTGTCATACTCCTTTAAAAGGTATCACTAGACATATCTGATATCTCAATTGTGTTGGGGTCTACTGGTGACGATATTTCTCTTTGCGTTATTATCTCCTGTTCCACTTTCCCCTCTAAATCCTGTTGTTTTGTAAGCTCTTCAACACTATAGTTTGGCTAGAAACTCAATGTTTTACTTTTTAACTGGAACACAATAGTGTGAAGAAGCTCTTAAGCAGCTTGCGCTAAAAGTAACAATTTTTTCTCTATTTTTTCCTTTCTTTTAAAAGCATGTAGCATGTGCACATGTGTAAACATGCACTGCACATGCCTTCCAGTTACCTGTCGACGTACAGTGACCTCACGAATTTCATAGGATTTTTTAAGGCAAATAATACTCAGAGGTGGTTTTGCCAGTTCCTTGCTCTGAAATCTTATTTTGCAATACAAAAATGTTAATGAGAATTGAGAGATCAAGATACCTACTATTAAACACAGTGAAATGTAAATAGAATTTACCTTACAGATTTGTACAGCATATTTCAGTTGCTGTTTCAAACAGATCTTATTCCTGTTTCTGGGGAGATATTCTTTTAGGCTTCCAGAAGGAAGGAATTCCATGATGAGCTTAATTCCATTTCCACCTTTGAGAAGAGAATAATTAAATTATTTCACCCAAATAATAAAATAAATGTCTGTAAGTATTTCATATCCTTGCCTGGTACCATTTCAACAAGTATTTTCACATTGTCTTGGAATCATTTTAAATAATGAGTCACACTACAACTGGAGGAAAGAGGGTTCTTGTTTGTCTGCCCTACATTTCTGCAGCCACAGCAGCTATAAATGAAAGGAAGATAGGTCTGAGAACTCACATTAAATGTATCCAGAGGCCACTGTGGCTTTTAGATGCATCTTTGTTCTGTGTTTCAGACATAAAGCTACTCTCCATATACTATGCAGACCACGTTTGCATATTTTTTTACTAATTTTCTGTACAGCAGATGGCACTCTAAACACAATTACAGTACTACCTTAGGCATTTGCTATGTGAACAAGTGTCACAACTACAGTACATACTTCAGGAGAAAACATCCAAGACATTTGATACACATAATGCTATTATTATTTATTACTAATAGTAATCTTATGCACACTGACTTTATTACAAGTTCAACTGTAATCTCTGAGATTTACTAACTGACTAGGCTGCATAAGTACATAGTTTCAGAATTGGATCCAAACACATTTAACCATGATATGGGAAGAAAACATGGGGCTACCCTTGTGCTCAGGAACTTCAGGTAGTGCAAAACAGAGCAGCTAAGTTGCTAAATGGTGCACAGAAATAGCAATAGCATTTATATTTCTATACCACGTATGAGTGAATTCACCACTTTCTAAGTAGTTTACATTCTGTAAACTAATTGCCTCCAACAAGCTAGTACTCATTTTACCAACCTATGAAAAGGATGGAAGGATGAGTCAAGCCTCGAGTCCTGGGATCAAACTCACAACCTTGTGGCTGCAGTATTGGCATAAATGGTGCACAGCATCAAAACCACGTTACTCTCATACTGAAAGACGAGTAGTGGTTGCCAATTACTTTCTGAACTAATTCAGGATGCTTCTTTTAACGTTAAATGGCTTTAAGCCTGATGAACTTAATGATAACTTCTCTTGTTATGAACTCGTCCAGCTGAGAAAATCTTAGGAGAAGCCCTTTCATATACCATCAGCACAACAGATCCATTTGACAGTACATGAGAGAAGATTTTCTCCTGTGCCAATTCCAGAGTTGCAATCAGGTTCCATTCTGCTTTTAGGGAGGGTCTATAGGCTCATCTCTGCAAACTGGCCTTTCAAACTCCTTTTATATTGTTTATTGTGATTATTTTAATTGTTTTTATTAGTGCGATAGTTTTATCAGTTTTATTATAATTTGCCTTTGTTTTAAATTATGTTAGTTACCTGCTTTGAGAATTATTTTTTAGTAGAAAGTTGGGATAAACATGTATTAAATATAAATAAATATGTAAGCTTCTAAAAAAATCAGATGACATTTTAGATCTTTATTAACAGTAAATTAAGCTGAAACTTTAAATACTGAAGTTGTAACATCAGTTTTTGCTAGAGTCTGAAAGGTGCAGGGGTCCTGCTCCTTTTCTCTCATTTTGCATGCTTTAGCTCTTCTACAGCCCAGTGTGACATAGTGGTTTGAGTATTGAACTACAACTCTGGAGACTAGGGTTCAATTTTGTGGCTTGCCCACATTTTCTCAAACTCAGGGGAAGGCAATGGCAAACCTCCTCTGAACAAATCTTACCAAGAAAACCCATGATAAGGTAGTCATAGAATCATAGAATCATAGAGTTGAAAGAGACCACTAGGGCCATCCAGTCCAACCCCCTGCCATGCAGGAAATCCAAATCAAAGCATCCCTGACAGATGGCCATCCAGCCTCTGTTTAAAGACCTCCAAGGAAGGAGACTCTATCACCCTCCGAGGGAGTGCATTCCATTGTCGAACAGCCCTAACTGTCAGGAAGTTCCTCCTAATGTTCAGGTGGAATCTCTTTTCCTGCAGCTTGCATCCATTGTTCCGGGTCCTGTTCTCTGGAGCAGCAGAAAACAAGCTTGCTCCCTCTTCAATATGACATCCTTTCAAATATTTAAACAGGGCGATCATATCACCTCTTAACCTTCTTTTCTCCAGGCTAAACATCCCCAGCTCCCTAAGTCGTTCCTCATAGGGCATGGTTTCCAGACCCTTCACCATTTTTGTTGCCCTCCTTTGGACACGCTCCAGTTTCTCAATGTCCTTTCTGAATTGTGGCATAAGTAGTCATAAGTCAGAAGTGAGTTGAAAACACACAACAACAACAAGAGCAGCAGCAGCAGCAAAACCCTTACACACAGGCAACACTTCTATGCAGACAAGTCTTGTGGCTCTTCCGTTGGGATTCCAGTGAAAACTACCAGAGGAAGGATGACAAAGCATTGGTTCTTGGGGCCACATTGCAATACGGAGGTGTCCTTCCTAGGCATGCTCAGAAAGTATCTGGATTTTTTTCACACTGCTGCTACTACCTACCCACAGCAACATGAGCACAAAACAAGACAGCTAACAGCTATGCATCAGGCTTTGTGACCAAGTGTTTTACATATCCAAGAATCTTGCGGCTGGAGTGGCTTCCATTTTTTACCAACACAAATTAGTTTTTATTACTAAGAATAGTTGACTAAAGACTGAAACAAAATTCCAAAAGGAATTCAGCAGCCACTAACTTCACCAATTTGACAATTCCACACTAAATTATATGCATGGTGCCAATCTCTTACCAGTTTTTCCTTCCTTTAAAATTTACATAATGCAAAAACATTAGAAGGGTTTGCACCACATTCTGCATTTGTTTCCCTTCAGTGCTCTCACAGCAGCAGTCCAAAATAAAAAAAATTTAGCAATGAAGATTTGGCTGTTGTGTGGAGGTGGGTGGGTAAGGATTATAGATACCCCAGTCATCCTATGATGCTATTTTGGCAGAATTCTGGTGCATAAGGCAAATGTCAATGCTAGCCGCCAGTATCACCACTGTTAAAATTTAAGAGAACAAAGAAGATGGTCCTTACTGCCAAAAGAACTTGCCCTTTGAAATGGCACAGAAAACAATGCTATTCAATTCAGTAAAAATAATTTGTTTAAAATGAGCCCTTCCTAAATCATGCGGACAGGAAGGGATCACTATTTTATGTAAGCAGCCTCTGAGTGGGATTAAAATTGAGCCATATAAATTGGTTTATTGCTAAAACTAGTCTATTCAGGAAAAAAGAGATCCTCATTTAAAATAATTCACTTAAGAAATCTGGAAGGGACGAATGAAAACATTTTCAGAACATCATCAGTTAGTTTACCATCTTCGGTGCAGATTCCTTTGTATTTCACAATGTTTTCATGATAAAGATTCCTCAGAATTTCAATTTCTTTCTTCAGATCAGCAATATGGTTCCCACCACAGTCAGGTTTTAGTGACTTTACTGCCACTTGTTCTCCTGTGTTATCACCTTCAGGATCATATCTGCAGAGTTCAACTTTGCCAAAATGACCCTGGTTTTTGAAAGGGAGGAAATAAATTATTTTTTCCCTAAAATGTCTTTTGAATTTGGGCATTCATTTATTTTAAACAGGTGGACAAGTGCAGAATTCTAGTTATTTTTGGACTGCAACATTCATAATCTATTACCATTGGCTATGCTGGCTAGTGCTGATGGGAATTGGAGGCCGAAACATCCAGAGGGCCAGTCACTTAGTCCTAATTTAACAGCAGACGGGAATATTCAATCTCTTTTGAAAACATTCTGGAAAAGTGATGTATAAATTTTCTGTGAAAATGACAGTGATCATCATAGTGATCTTCCATGGTACCACAGAGAGGATGCTCTCCCTTGTGCATGCTAACTTAAGAACATAATTATCCACTTCTTATTATGATTACCCACTGCAGATATGCTCTGTAAAATAGAGCCACCTACCATGATGTCTGAATTGCAACAAAGGTTGAATTATCTTTATAAACATCATCACAAATGATAGCATCCATAATTTGAATACCATGCAAAAGTAGATAATGGAAATCTAATTCTTATAGACTTCTTTTACATCATATGTCAGCATGAATTCATCATCTGGTCACTGGCTCAGTAGCCCCAGTGTGCTCCAATCACAATTTCCTGCCTGAAAACAATCTCTGTAGGAATGATGGGCACAAGGAAAAGGTTAAATCATGATCAAGACTGGGGGGACCCTTTAAGCACACTGATTCTTGGTGATTCCTATCAGGATCCCTGCTGCTGGTGTCAGTTATCATGGCAGGGATCACTGGGAAGGAGGTGGCTTTAATTTTGCTCACTCCCCATTATCCTGCTCAAAGAGAAATTGTCCTCATGATGAAGACAAGTGGGTGGGGGAAAGGCTATGAAATTGCAGAAGGTTGATCATTCCCAGTTTGAATATTTGTGAATCTGCTTGTGCTTTATTGTTGATGACCATATGGAAAACATACCTGTTTTGTAACTCTTATTGTTACAGGCAACAGAAAAGAAGGTTTTTGAAAATATTCCAGCCTGCTTCACATACTATTTGAACTAATCTTTGATTAATATGGAGAAGGAGGAGGAGGAAACATACCTCGCCCAAGTCACGAATCCTCTTCAGAAAGCGTTTTTCAAAAAATGGTAGGGTCAATTTCAGCATTAGGCCTCTTCTCTGAGACAATATCAGGATCTGACACAGGAACGAATATCAGTGAGACATCCATGAGAAATCAACACTGAATTTTAAGAACTCTCTATACATGAAGTTTATTTTGATTTAGAATAGAAAACTGCCACCACGCTAAAAGTGTAAATGTCCAGAGATGTTATTTATTCACCCTCCATGTGCTACAAGCTATAATAATAAATAAAAACTGTTCCTTCCTACAAGATGGGAAACTACTTTCAGAAAAAGAAATTTACAGCTGCCAAATACAAGTCTGGTATGAGTGTTAAGATTACAACCTTCAAGAGCAGGGCTCAAATCCCTTCTCGGCCATGGAAACCCACTGAGTGATCTTGGGCAAGTCACACTCTCTAAGTTTCAGAGAAAGACAGAGGGAAACCTGCACTGAATAAATCTTACCAAGGAAACCTTGGGATGGGTTCACATTAGAGTCACCATAAGTCGGAAACAACTTGAAGGCACAGAACAACCAATGCAAGCTTGTTATGTTTGCGAGTAAAAAACAGTCTAAAAATCCAAGCACTGGTCCAATGCAGAGTAAGCCTTATGAATCAATTTTTGAATTCTATGTCAGTACTGAATAAGACCAGCGATTAAATAGGTAATCTCTAGTTGAATCTATCACTTAGATTTAGGCTGTTGCTTCCTTGTTGCAGAACTGATAGCCAGCCAGGCTGCCATACCAAAATAACAGAATCACAGCAACCAAGGAATAGGCAAGACTGCATGTAACTGCAATTTTACCTCACACAGGATGCTGCTTTAGCAACTGAAATGCAACAACATAATCTATGGTATCTCAACTACAGGACAATACATGATTGTAGATCTTAAAAAATAAATCTACTCAAAGCTCTTTATAACTAGTTTTGGAACAACAAAAAATTAGTGGACTATGCAATAATGTTTTTATTCTGCCATGAAGGTGCGGCATATTCAGCTATGTTAAAGAATCCCTCTGATAGAAATGGAAAATAAGCAAAAATGTTCTTACTTTGCTCTTCCAGCTTGTTGATATCACGCATAATTGCTCTAAAGAATGGTCTCTGATTAGGATCATAGTGCATGCACTGCTTCATCAGATCTGCTAGCTCCTTGCAAGATGGTGTTGCAAGTGCAAAATGCCCTTCATAAAACCTTTCCTTCTGCAAGAAGGGATGGGAATAACAATTATTCACAGATCTATTGAACATGTTTCTCTTAACTCAAATGTCATAAGAGACTTCCATCAGGCAAATTCTCCATAGCTAAATTACAACCAGCGCACAGTACTTTTTGCAGAATCATCTCCACTGTCATTTTATTAGTTTGCTCAGAATTATGTCGTGTTATACCCTAGGAAGAGGTCAATTAGAATCATAGAATCGTAGAGTTGGAAGAGACCACAAGGGCCAGCCAGTACAACCCCCTGCCATGCAGGAAATCACAATCAAAGCATCCCCGACAGATGGCCATCCAGCCTCTGCTTGAAGACCTCCAAGGAAGGAGACTCCACTACACTCCGAGGGAGTTTGTTCCACTGTCGAACAGCCCTTACTGTCAGGAAGTTCCTCCTAATGTTGAGGTGGAATCTCTTTTCCTGCAGTTTGCATCCATTGCTCCGGGTCCTAGTCTCTGGAGCAGCAGAAAACAAGTTTGCTCCCTCCTCAATATGACATCCCTTCAAATATTTGAACAGGGCTATCATATCACCTCTTAACCTTCTCTTCTCCAGGCTAAACATCCCCAGCTCCCTAAGGAGTTCCTCATAGGGCAAGGTTTCCAGACCTTTCACCATGTTAGTTGCCCTCCTTTGGACACGCTCCAAATTAAGCCTACTTTACACAAGGACAAGGTCATTCAACCAATTCTTCTCATCCTACAATATTTCTATGAGATAATTAAACATGTTTCCTCAAAATTTAAACTCTACCAAGAAAGCAATGCCTACTTTAAGACCTTACCACCTTACCTCTGCCAATGTCTTGTCTTTAAGTGGTATTTCTCCATTGTAGCAAATTTCCCATAATGTTGTACCGAAACTCCACTTATCTGCTGCCACACTCAGATTTTTGGAGTCTTCAAGACACTCTGGTGCAAGCCAAGGGATGCGTTCAACACATTCTTAAAAGGGGAAGGAGGTTGGGAAGTATTTGAATGAACTGTGATGAGGTGTGTGTGTTTCTCAAATTAAAAAATAATTTAGTTGCAGTGGGCCTATAACTCTAGAGATACTAACAGGAAAACATATAACTATATTAGATGTGTCTCTTTCAAGAGAAGTGTAAGCAAAGAAAAGTATGTGGAAGTATAGCATGTATATCTTACCATTTTTAAAAAAAAATTATCCTGATTTCAAACATCTTTTATATATAAATATGAAAAAATGATAAGCAAAGTTGGATATGACACCTACTAATTCAAAATGGTGAAATTCCAAGCATACTGAGAAGAGCTCAAAAGGACCTCCCTAACTCAGTAAACTAATTTCATGGGATCATACTAGGATAAACATTATTCAATTAAAATATTCACAGAAGTACACAAATGACACAGGACTATCTTTGATTTCCAGGAAAGAAATCTTGATACTGAGGTAGGCTGTGCAGCATAAGCATCAATTTCAGCAATCAGAAAGCCAAACTAAGTTTTGGAAACTATTAGAAAGGATTTGAAATTAATATGACACAGGCTGCAGATCTAGCTGTTTCATCCCAAAACTGATCATAACAGAGTTGGGAAAAAGACAAATGAAAGAATCAGGTGTGTGAACACCTTATGAAGAAAGGCTTTTGTTGAATTTTAGGGGTTTTTTTTTTTAAAAAAAGAAAGAAACCAAGAACATGGGAAAGGATGCATTCTGTAACAATGTACAGTATCTGTTTCTCCGGATGCTACTAGAAATGCCCCCCAGCCTCAAAGGCAAGCCTGAAGAGACTAAATACAATTCTGAGATTGCAAGGCTGTGTCACATTGTACCTCTTTGTCCTTATTGGAATGCTGGCATCTATTAAGAAATATATTTTGTATCCACATTTTGGTTCTTAGAGGCAAAAAATGTCCCATTTAAGACTTTCAAAATCAGACTGTCTTGATGATGTATGTTCTAAATTTCATGTTTCCAGGCATTAAACGAAATGCACATACAAAATTTGAGTGTCGTGCTCTATGGGCACGCTTTTTAGACATCATGTGAATGGCATGTTCACATGAAACACATTGGTTTCCTCCATTCGTAAGAATAAAAACTTTTTTAAAAAATTAAATTCTTACAGTTGAGATCACTTGGATACATTAATTAACAGCTCAAAAATTTAGTTCATTGATAAGTCCTGTGTTGGGAGAAAGCTAGCATATAAATAATTTAGTTTACTATTAGCAAGGTTTGAGCATCTCACATGAAATGAATGACTATTTGGAAAGAATGAAGAGGAGTCCATTTTTGTCCTTCTCCCCTGATACCAGACCTTGCATCATCCAATTAGGCATTCAGGCAGCAGTTGAGGACTGACAGAAGGGTGCACTTCTTCAGAGAATGTATAATTAAGATATGGAAATCATTCCCACACTGTGGGTAAATCAGTATTCTTAATATTGAGCATTCCCTTAAGTCTTGTCAGTTACATATCTAATAATTATACAACTTGAGTTGTGGTATGGATTGCAACTAGTGTGCTAGTGGGACATGGATAAGAACAGAAAGCATGAGCCAGTAGATGAAAAAGTTGTTTTCTTTTACTATCCTGACAAATACACACATATATTTACCTTGTCTAGACAGCACTGTAACTGGAATTCCTGGGTCACTTAATTTTATGAAAGGTCCATATTCATTATCAAGTCCTTCTCTGGCCAATAATATATTTTTTGTACAGACATTTCCATGTACTAAATCTTTGTCTTCCTGCATTTATGAGAGAATATAAATTAGTATGTTCAAACCCTACAATAGGAGAGCCAGTGTGGCGTACTGGTTTGAGCGTTGGACTATGACTTTGGAGATCAGGGTTCAATTCTCAGTTTGGCCATGATACCCATTGGGAGACCTTGGGCAAGTCACAAGCTCTCAGCTTCAAGGGGAAGCAATGGCAAAACTCCTATGAACAAATCTTGCCAAGAAAACTCCATGATAGGATCGCCTTAGGATTGCCATTAATTCAGAAACAACTTGAAGGCACACAACAACAACAACCAAGAACTCAATCCATATACACTAAACACATCTGAAAAGGATACTTGAAATATAGCAGATCACAAACCATATGACTTGGATGCTAAATCAAGCAAAGGAACTTCACAGTAGGAAAGTTTTCTGTCAAATATTTTTGGACTACAGTTCCCAGAATCTCCCCAACTAGCATAGCTGGAAGCCACAGGAACTGGTAATACTGGCAGCTGTAGTTCTAAAAGTTCATTTTTTTCCCTGTTTTACATTTGGTTCAGGAGGGTACCTTAACCTTCCAGTGACATTTCTTGGGGAGGGGTTGCATGTACACTCGTCCCTCTACGTTTGTTTGGGTTAGGAGCACAGGACCCCCATAAATGTAGAAAAACCACAAATAACAAAACACTATTTTTTCCCTGAGAGAACACCTCTCTAGGAATCTCTAAGTCATCCAGTGCAACTCTGTGATCAACATTTGCCAGACACTGACCACAGAATTGTGCTGGAGGAGCTACAAATGCCCAGTGGAATGTTCTCTCTACGAATCTCTAGGTCCTTCAGTGCAACGTTTAGTTAAAAGTTGACCATACAGTTGTGCTGGAAGACCCAGATATTCCTAGTAAGAATATATTAATAAAATCCGTGAATAATCAAATCTGCAAAAGTCAAAGCCACAAATATGGAGGGACGAATATAGCTACAGTGGGGAAGAAAATGGGGAAAGGAAGATTTTCATTTTCCAACCTTCCTTTACTTTGGGTACATGTCTTATATTCGTATCTAAGTTCTATGTCCTATATTATTTAACACTAGATAAACAACATGATCAATGATTTTGCAAAAGGTGAAAAGAATAATAATATACCTAACAATCCTAATATTCTCCTTTTATAGCCACAATGATGCACAAGAGGAAAACTATCAACACTTCCATCTTCAGGAGTTCCAGGCTTCTACAAATTACCCATCCAACCTTTAAAAAATCCACATGGATGGGCATTTCAAAAGGGACAACAAGAAAAAATGGGAGGAAGGGTTTCGTAAGCTTATGTGAATGGCCTTACAGAAATACAAAAGATCAGACAACAGTTTCTATAAATAACATCTAGGACTTACCAGATAGCTTAATGCACTTGCCAACTGTTTTGCTACTTTGAATTTCCAAGGTGTTGTAAGCAAATCACTCTTGCGGTGCATGAAGAGATCCAGAGGCCCAAATTCAACATACTCCTCCACCATAATGTCTGCATCCAAAGGAAAATAAATTAGCAGTGCACAACTTGAACACCTGAGCAGTGCACATTGTTTAGTCTTCAATGAATTTTCATGATGGACACAAATGACATTTTTGGGAATGTTTCATTCTGAAACATATACAACAGAATACAGTTTATTCATTTAAATATGGGCAGATAAAAAACATAACAAGAAAAAGAACTACTAAGACAGGGATGGAATTAATGTGTTGGGAGGCAGCAAGCAAGCTGTGAATGGAATTTCAGTAGTCAGTAGGCAAGAACCAGTACTAGGCAGAGCTAGACCTTCCTTCTCTTTCTGCCACTCTCTCACTCATTTCCCATCCAGCAAGTTGTCAGGGAAGGAACACTATGTTGCTCCCAGAAGACTGAGTTGAATGTTTACAACGTTTATGTTATTTAGCTCACCTATCATTAATTATCACTTTGTGTATGTGTGTATCAAATTATCTGTTGATTTATGGCAACCTCATGAATTTTCTTAGCGAAGGAATACTCAAAGCTGGTTGTGCCAATTCTCTCTCTGAAATAAAGCCTATGACACCTAGTATTTCTTCGTCTTCTCCCATCCACATTCTAACCAGAGCTGACCCTGCTTAGCCTCCAAGATCAGACAGGATCTGGTGGTTTTGGAGTATTTAGGCTAGCTAATTATCACTTTAGGCAGAGATAATTTACTTACTTTCTACATCACGGACACAAACTCCATGAAGGAGGACGATGTGTTTGTGGGAAATCTGTCTCATCATGCTTGCTGTCTCAAAAAATGCCTATTAAAAACATTTCAGGGGTAACAAAGCAAATTTAAGATCAGTAAAACTATGAAAGCATGAAGCAACAAAGTCTTTGCACAAAAATGTTAAGTTCAGTGATGTGCATATTTTTATGTTACTATCTGAAATTAATTGTTATTAGCCATAAGAAAAATTCTGCTCATTAAACTGCATGACGACTGCCTATAGATCATCACAAATAACCTCATAAGATCTATCTGAGTATATGATTAGTTGTAGCCCAAAGGACTCTTTACAATCAACATGGGGTGCTTGGTAGTTGCAAATAAATTGTTCACTCTTAACTGGAAAGAACCAGGGGCATCAATAGGAGAGTACAAGGGGTGAGGACCACCAGGTGACACCTCAGAAAAAGGTATCACCAATGTGCTGATGGGAACAGGCTGGCTTCTAGGTCTGGAGGTTCTGCTGGCCAGGCAGGAAAGTGAGTCTCCCCCATTTTACACCCCCCCAGCTAAAAGCCCATTTCTGAAACACTTTTTTCTCTTTAACCATGGCAGAAAGATTTCATATCTCCGCAAATGGTACATAATTTACCAAGGGGGGATTTGGTAAGCTCCATACTCCATACTGTGGCAATATAAAATAGTCTTTCATAATGCAAAGAGCTGTGCTTCAGCTCATCAGCCATACCTGTGACACATGGGCACCTGGAATAACTTTCACTTCAAAATTCTCCAGAATAAAAAGGATATTGAAAGGATTGATGACATTCAGAAAGTGAACTAATAGAGATACCTACCAAAGAAATGTCTCTGTGGCTGGGGTCCAAGACTTTAAGGAGAACTTTCATCTCTTTTTCATTCTGGTAACTTTCATCATCCTTATAGCTTAGAATCCCAGAGTAAATCTGTGTTTTGGTTCCTCTTCCAAGGTGCTCACCCTAAAATACAGTTTAAATTGTCAGAAACTGTGAAAATCTAATCATTCATTTATTTAATGAGGAACAGCTACAATCATTAATCAGACCCCCAAAAAACAGTTAAATGAGAATTCATTTTACATTTTACATTTTGGATTTTTATTTTAAGTGACACATTAATAATACTGTACTCATTTGATAGGTGGAACACTCAAGATACTTCTGCATTAATGAGCCCAATATGATGTATATAATCAGAAATTCTATCTAATAAATAAATAACTGGTTTCTTATTTATATACTTCCGTATGAAGACCTATTTTCCTTTTGTATGAGCATGGGGATTGCCTGCCTTTCAAAATGTCTTCTGAAAGGGCCTTGTCTGTTTGAGGGTCTCTGTCTCCAAACAAATCATTCCCCCATCCAATTGGTTTTTTTTCTTTTTTTCCATTTTTAATTGTTTTTATCTCTCTGTTTGTTTAACCTGAGTACTAGAAAGCTATACTTCTCTTTCCTTACTTCCTTCTTTCTGTCTCCCACTCTATCCCTTTCTTTCATCCTCCAGATTAGCCAGCCTGACAACACAAGCATGTGATATATTTCCTCAAATTGTAATACTACTTCTGAGGCAACATCTGACATCTGCATCTGACAAAGGGAGAGGCACACATTCTAATGAGGTTTAACAATTTAATTCACTAAAGTATAATTTTTAACTTCAGAATTAACTAGGAAATCTAGTGTAGTATGAGAATCTATTAGAAAAACTAATGAACTGATAGCCTAGCTGACCAATTAATAAGCAAATAACTAGTTACTTCCAAACTCTGATCCAGATGATGAATGGGCAAGGGAAATGTGTCCAACAGGAGGCTAAGCTCTTTAGCACCATATCCAACCCACTCCTATATCTGAATTCAGCAAGATTTTGAACATTAAATCTATGTTTTTATTAGAGCAACCTTTCTTTTCTACCAAACTGATAGGAGCAAGGACCCACCTAAAAAGCAACATGGCCCCATAACACTCTTTTCAAATATAGATTAGAAAAGATATTTAATTTAACTGGATAGTCCATATAGTAACATGTAAAATTTACAAAAGGGAGAAGAGCAGTTGTGAACATAAAATGTGAAGACATATTGAGTTTCATGGCACTTGAACACCTAAACTACATTCCAACATAATTTATTTTTAAAAAATATGTGGGAGTAGGATTTGTGGGATTAATTTCCCATACTTTGCTAGACATAAGCACTTTGCAAACAGCAACAGGAAAGCTCTTTTGAGACCTATGCATGAATAGTTCATGTAACTTTTAAAATTCCAAAACCACTTACTTGTATTATTTCTTCTTTAAGGATTCGATGGAAGCTCAACTGACTTAAAGCACAGACTGGCTGACATTCTTGGGACTTTTTGGTAGCCACTAGCAAATTGGAGATTTCTGGGGAGGAAATAAAATACAATTCAAACAGATTTGCATCCCTGCTTGTTATGTTGTTTCAGTAATACTAACAGTTAGCAATCTCCATAATGAACCAGCAAAATATGTTAATAGAGATAAGCAGAATAGAATCTTCAGCATTGTTATTGTTGTGTCTCTTCAAGTCATTTCAGACTTATAGCGACCCTATCATGGAGTTTTCTGGGGCTGAGTGTGTAACATGCTCAATATCAGCCATTGTGTTTCCATGGCCAAGTGGGGAACAAACCCTAATCTCCAGAGTTGTAGTCCAACCACTACACCATACCTGGCCAAAGAAAGCCAGCTTAGAGGCTTGAGCCTATGTGGGCTTGGTTACAACTAAAGATCATCATTCATTTACAATTCCACTGAATAATTTTGTGCATGTTACTATCTTTCAGCATTACCTCATAGCAGCCTTAAGTTGATAAATTTTAAAATGCATTGCTCTGAGTTCTTTTTCAGGACACAAACATAAATAAGTAAATGAAGTACTGTATAGTGTAAGCCTAAAATACTTCACAGTACAGTAACAGTCAGCTGCAAAGAATGTTAAAATAGCAAAGTGCAAAATATTTAGAGGAATAGTTAACTACTGGAATATTTCTGAACTGCAGTAAAAGCTTTCCAGGTGAACCTAGTGTTTTACTGAAATTTGCCATGAAGAATGGGTAAAAAGATAGTCCTATGGTGGCAGAAGCACTGTGGTGACAGAAGCATCAGCTACTGAAGCCCCTACCTAAACCTATAGAGGAGAAACATTTATGTAGCATCACTTTTAGATTTGAATGTATAAAGGTGACCTTGAGGCACTGAAAAAAACCCTCAGCTACACTGATAAAGACAAGAAGTTTAACTCTTTAGGATTGTCAGATCTCCCTCTAAAGATGTATCCTAAAAATGTTAACATGTACACATGAGGCTGAAATCTGATGTCAAGCTTAGAATAATTAATCCCTCTGTCACCCAACAAAAAGTTCTCCATGGCAAGGATTTAAGATTTCTAAAGAATACTAAATTAAATATAGTACCTCTTGGCTTTGGCTGACAGCATCGTTTGAGTGTGAATTCTATATTATCCGTTCTAAGGATCTGCCCTTTTAAATGGTCCATCAGTTCTTTCAAAGATGGAAAGAACTTATCAGACCCATGTAAGAGACAACCATCTTTCTTCATTTCAATCTGGAAGTTCTTGTATTGTTTGGGAGGATTTAAAAATTGCTGTGGGAAAGGAAGTAAAAACAAGGGAGAGCAAAAACCACTCTTAAGTGAACTCAAGTAAAAATGGAGAAAATAACAGTGAATGCAATGAAATTACTCTTTTGATTTTTAACAAGCATTTGAAACCTTTTAATCTTATCTTATGATATACTGACAACTAAACACATGTACTTCCTTTTACCCAAAATCCAGAATAGTCAAGATCATCAAGATTTTGCTACCCTTCACAAAGTAAAAAAGAAAGTGTCAGATCTATCTCATAGATACAGTACTATGATTGTCAGAGGATTTCAAATCTGCCGGTATCACATTTGCAGCCTAATCCTCAATTGCATACGCATCTCACTTCAACTGACAAGATATAGATACTAGAGGTGACAAATGTTAAAGTACAGAAAAATCACTGAAGCAGTTTATTAACTACTGACAATTCTTACGAATTTATTCCCTGAACAGTAGAGCAGGAGACAGCCTAAAGACATTTAAGCCTACTACATACTTGCTGCCACAGGAAGCTATAGCTATACGTTCCAGCTTTTAGACAAAAGGAAAGGAAGTATTACACTCTTGGTGGATTCAGAGCAACATGGTTTGAAACCATCAAAACTATTACCACTCAAACCTTGTCCTCAAAAATTAGACTTTACATGTCAAAAGACATACATTACAGATATAACTACTCTTCATACTCCGGATAAAACTTTATTATACCTGCGAGCCTTCTGTACATATCACAGTCAAGAGGATATTATTGAAGTCTGTACAGCTCCATCTCAGTACATACATGCCCTCTTCATTACCTTCTTGCTTCAGCTTGCTGACAGCATAATCTGTGCTGAAATTGTTTAGAAATAAATAGAAATATTCAGTAATAACCCTCTGAAAGCAAGAGACTTTTAATTTATTTTTTGCCACACAAATTATGGAAGTACTGTCAAATGTAGTGAAATGGAACTAAATCGATTTTTTAAATATGAAGAATCTTCAAAAAACATATTTCAAAATATGGATCATCATGAATTCATTGAGAAAGGTTTGACTGAGAAATCTACCAGTAGATTGTTTGTGTCTGGAAGGGTTAGGATGCACAGTCAGTACAGAGACTAGTGTTGAGACTACATCTGAAGCTTCAGTAGCAGTAAGGAATTCATTAAGCACCTGCTGTCTTGAGACAGCAGCTCCTTGCCATCTTTGTTACTGCTTGCAACTATTCTATCTTGGTGACTGGAAGTACTCTTCAGGCATAAGTATTTTCTTGACTTTGGACGGTTAAGAGGAGATATGAAGGTTAAGAGGGGATATGATAGCCCTGCTTAAATATTCAAAGGGATGCCATATTGAGAATAGAGCAAGCTTGTTTTCTATGTTCCAGAGACTAGGGCCTCAAGCAAACAGGTGGTTCAGAGTGGCCTGTGGCCGCTCCAGCCATGAGCATACCCTGAGCAGTGCAAGACCACAGCGACCAGATGCTGAGGTCCCGAGGCCACCCACTGCAGCAGTCTACAAAAGGACGCTGACAAAGAGCACTGGGTTTAAGCTGCTTTAGGAGCCACAGCCCAATCCAAGGCTGAATGCCCTGAGATCAGTCCAATTGCAGTGCTTTTGGCCTGTCTGTCTTGAGGCTAGGACAGGAAGGAATGGGAGTCATACAAGAGGAAAGGAAATTCCACCTAAACGTTAGGAAGAACTTCCTGACTGTAAGAGCTGTTTTAGAGTGGAACACACTCCATTGGAGTGTGGTGGAGTCTCCTTCTTTGGAGGTTTTAAACAGAGGCTGGATGGCCATCAGTCAGGGGTGATTTGATTGTGTATTTCTGCATGGCAGGGGTTGGACAATGGCCCTTTAGTTCGCTTTCAACTCTATGATAACTATATTTACTCCTTGCTGGCTTTGTTGATCTGGACTAGTGACTTGCTGTAACAACATCTGGATGGACTGATCTTAATTCTTGTTTCTCCCTTCATCTTGCTGGATAACCTATGATTGATGTGGCCTTGATTAACTATCTTACACCTCTTGCATTCCAGTCACCTGGTTCCTGGGTCACTTGCTGACTGAAACACAGAACATTCACTGAATTCACTTCAGAATGCAACAGGGACTGAGAATTCTGGTCACATGATGAATCCCTCTCCTTTGGTTCCGATCTGTACCACTGGCAATCCAAACAAACAGAGTAAGGAGAGTATTCCCTTGAACAGTCAATCCCAATACTTGTGGTGATGTAGAAATCAGTACTGTGGTAGGTTGGATACACATTGGTTTGAAGTTGTTTTCAAGACTGATGCTTATTTTGATCCAAGACTGCCACAGAAAGGAAATCTTCCTATCCAGGAAGACATTTCATGAATATCACCTTCCAAACAAACAAGAGATATTTACAGAGGTGGTACAAATGGTCCTCCTTCAAGAAAACTGTTGAAATCAACTGATACCAAAATGTGAAGTCGAAGGCTTTCATGGCCGGCAACCATAGTTTTTTGTGGGATTTTCAGGCTATGTTCTATAAGAGTTTATTCCCTGAGGAGGCCATCAACAACAGAACAATACACAGATTAACATGGGAATCACTCCTCCTCACCCAGGGTCACACAGTAAATATATACCCACTCTCTTCCAGGTTAGCATTCTATGAAGATGCCAGCCACAGATGCTGGCGAAACGTCAGGAATAAACTCTTACAGAACATGGCCACATAGCTCGAAAAACCCACAAAAAAACTATGATACCAAAATGTTTTGTGAAGCCATAATCTTCCAGGAAGGCTGTCTCTTCAGGATGGCAAAGCAATATTCAGTGATGGATTTTTGAACACTAGGTTCACTGAACCTAAAGTCTCTTCCCAAGCATCTAACCTCGTTTTAAACTATTTTAACAAACTGCTTAGTACAGGTTTGAACCTTGTGCCTGCCCCAGACAAAACAGGCATTCAAAATATCTATCTGAGAAGGTAATATTGCTCCTGCAGGAGATAAGCCTTTAAGACTTACTATAAAGCTTATATAAATGTTATAAACTGAAACCCTGGCAAAAAGTTTAAATACAGTCGGCCCTTCTTACACACAGATTTCTTATACATGGAGTCAAGCATCCACGGTTTGAAAATATTTAAAAAAAAGTATAAATATCAAACCTTCATTTTCCATTTTTCATAAGGGACACCATTTTGCTATGTCATTATATTTAATGGGACTTGAGCATCCATGGATTTTGTTATCCACGGGGGATCTTGGAACCAAACCATAACATATAACAAGGGTCCACTGTAATAATAAACCTCCAATAATAAACCTCACTGAACAACCAAAGACATCAAACAGCATTAAAAACTCTCAGTGGTACAACAAGATGAAGATAATGTTTCAGTTGATGATGCTCAAGTGGTGGACAAAAAGGAATAGAGATGAGGTAATAGAAGCACACCAAGATGTATGGTAAGAGAATGGAGAGGCTTTCCTACTGAAATCACTTAACTCTAGAATGTTCTGTAAGATGCTTTTGTGCAGACATAAACCTTTTTGATTCAGAGGTATCATGAAGAAAAAATTGACATTTCACATGAAGTGGACATCATTACGTCTTTTTAGAAAAAAAAATGTCTACTTCAACCAGATTTTAGTGATGCACTCCTTGTGGCATGTGGGCATGTTCACCAGTAACCCTTTTGTTGCTTGGATATATTACTGTGTATTAATTTTGCATTAGAAATACTGTGTATTAATTTTGCATTAGAAAAACCTTAGGTATTGCTACATGCTCATGTTCTTTTAAATTTCATTCTGCAGCAAGGAGTCTAACTAAAGGTCAACAGCTGCTCTGATAGCCTTTAGGGCTGAAGGGTGGGGTATAAATACCATAAATAAATAAAATGTAATTGGCCCCTGCATGTTTCTATTGTTGCAAAGAAGACTTATTTTGCAAGGACAGAAAGATAAACATTCATCTATGGTTCAGTGGTCAGAAGTTCTTGCTGTTTTAGATATGTATGAAGGAGTTTTTTTAATCTATAAATGCAAATTTTCTTGGAAGAATGGTCAGCTTACATAAATGTACATGCATACCATTCTTCATGTCCTATATATTCTTTTTATTTTCTCTTCCTCTTCCTTTATCCTTTTTTTTGTACTCATAATTTAAAAATCTAATAATTTTTTCAAAAACTATTCTAGCATTGTTTTTAATCTGTTTTTTCCTTTCTAGATGGTAATTTTATCTATTCCTCTTTTAATTGTTATTATCTTAGAATGTATGCCTTGGGCAGGCTTTTATCTACTCCTAATTTTACCAACTTTGTACAGCGCTGTGTATAATTACAGCGCTATAGAAATAAAGTTTAATAATAATAATAATAATAATAGCAAGTTAAGATTTGTAACAGAAAATAGGATAATTAATTACAGAAAGTTTACTTAGATAATAGAGTGTGTGAAGGACATTAACTAACCAGATTGGTCCATGGCAGCCATTTTTAATGTTGTGTTCTATCAGGGGTGGTGCAACATCTGTACAGAGATAGTGGTGGGCATCTGCAGTAAGCCTGAAGTAACCATCTACCAAAGCAGCAAACGACAAAGCTTCCCCATGTGAAGACAGTTTAAGTTCCTACAACAGAAAAGTAATTTTATGGACAATCATTCCTTTTCATATGAGAAACAATAGTCATCAACACTTAGTGCTCCATTTATTTTTATACTTTACTTGTCATTTTAATTTTTGCTTTTAATCAAATGCATAAAATTCCTCATCCATAATGTTTCAGGAAAATTACTGCATTTAATAAAGGAAAGGAACTATAAATCTAGACAATGAAGAGATACTTGGGAGCCTTCTCGTATTTGATACAGTAAAATTTACACTGACAGGAGCCAGCATGGTACAGTTATTTCAGCATTGGACTAGGACTTTAGAGACTAGGGTTCAAATCCCTGCTCAACCATGGAAATTCACTGGGTGACCTTGGCAAATCACACTCTCAGCCTCGGGAAAAGGTAATGGTAAACCCCCTCTGAACAAATCTTGCCAAGAAAACCTTGTAATATTTACATATTTACAATTACAATTTATATATTTACAATTACACACACACATTTCCACAGTGCTTGTATATGTCTAGAACTGTTCCATTCTTTCAGTATGCAATTAGTATGATTCAGCCAACAAGATTATGAAATCTATGTTCTAATCAATATTAGTTACTGAGGATACAGAATCAAAGGGCTGCTAGTTCTGGAAGCAAGAGCACAGGTTTGAGATGGTTCATGGGATCTAGCAAACTTACCATCCTTTTATTATCTTGTCTGTAGATCAAAACTGTGGATTCCTTGATCACAAGATGAGTAATTTCAGGAAAGTAAGAAAAATCGTTCCATTCTTCCCTCTTGCTTTTTTCTTCATTTTTCTTAGCTTTGCTGTCTGATTTCTTTCTCTTTATTTTATGTTTTTCTTTTTCAGTCTGAGTAACCTGTTTGAGATAAATGCATATAGTTTAGAGCAGGGGTTCCCAACATGTGCTCTGCGGGCACTTCCCAGGTGCTCCATGGCCACTCCAGAAAAATGAAAGAAATAAAAACTGAATGAAATTAAAGAATAAGAATATATTCTTACATATACTCTTAAACATCAATAAGACACAGGGTATGCCTCTTAGGGGCTCCGCCACAAAAATAAAGGCCCCACGAGTCAAAAAGGTTGGGAACCCCTGGTTTAAAAGATGGTGTGAAAAAGACACTGAACCAGCAGTACATGAAGGAAAAATGTATATGTTCAGAAAATACACAAGTATCACTACCAGAAAGATAAAAATAGTAAGGTTAAGTTCAAAACCTCTACTAGACTAGACATACATGCAGCTGTTGGGCAACACACAATGTTTCAGTTGTATTGAAAAATGAGGTGGGCTTTCCAGCTCCACACAGAGTTTATTCTCCAAAGATTGTTAAAACTGTAAAATTCCCAATTACTGAAGTTTTAATACAAGCAGATATGTAACTTTCTCTCTTTACATGTGTAGACTCTAATTCTATTCATCTCTCATGGTGCAGATGAACTCCTTAAAACCACACACACAAGCCTTGTATGTGTTTTTGAATATGCTTTTATTATCTGGCCCTTGTGATGCTTTAGCTACTCAAAAAACAAACAAACAAAAAAAAAACCCCAACAACCAGTGCCAGGTGTGTTTGTATAAGGAACATAAGTCAGTTACAGCTACTGGCTATATTTGTACATAAAGGATGTTCAGGGATCTGTGGGAAACTTGGAATATTGTGCACAAGCAGGGTGCTTGTAGCAGGAATGCAAACCAGGCAGATGTCTCCCCGGGGGTTGCTTTTCTTAACAAACAAACCTAAAACAAACTACAGAATCCATTACTAGTTTACTGAGAGATAAACAAATTAGAACTACAGCTGAATCTAAGTTCACAAGACATGATAAATACAATAGTTTGTGTGTTCTTACTGAAAGAGAGAGGGACTGGGAAACATATACAAAGCCAGTATGGTGTACTGGTTTGAGTGTTTGACTGAGACTCTGGAGACCAGGGCTTGATTCCTGGCTCAGCAATGAAACCCACTGGGTGACTTTGGACGAGTCATATGCTCTCAGACTCAGGGGAAGGCAATGGCAAGCCTTCTCTGAACAAATCTTGTTAAGCTTGCCTGAGAGGCACTGTAAGTCGGAAACAACTTGGAGACACCTAACAACAAAGCAGGATACTGCTCAAATATGACAAGCCAGGATGGCTGCATCTAATTATAAACAAGGATTCTGGCCTACACGATTTATAAGCAATGCACTAGTTCATTTGCTCCTGCTCTTATCTCTTCTTTTGTGCTACTGGGTAAAACAAACTAGAAACAAACTGAGATATTTGATTTCATAAACCTGCTTCATTACTCCCAAACAATCCAGTATATATGAGGCTACTAGTTTTTGGGTTTTTGTTTTTGTTTTAAAAAAAACTTTACATTTAAAACTGGGATCAACAAGGTTACACTGCTTGTTCACATTAAGGCAGGAGTAACTTATTGTTATGTGGGAATGTGGCTACTGGAAGCAACTTTCATGATTTTTCTTGACATTTACTTTTGAAATCTAAGATGGACAGGTAACTTACCTGTAATTGTAATTCTTCAAGTGATCATCTGTGAACTCACACAAATGGGCTATCTGCCTATGAAGTGCATCATTTGGAACCTTCTACAGCTGTTATGGAAGTGTTTCAGCAATAGCCTTGCCCACTCTCCATGGTGCAATGAGTGCATCTTCCTGCCTAAATCTTCAGTTTCATGGATGCTGAAGCAGCAGCCAAGGATCTAAAGATAGGCAGGACTGACAAAGGGAGGTTATACGAGTTCACAGATGACCACTCAAAGAACTACAATTACAGGTAAGCAATCTGCCTTCTTCATGATCTCTGTGACTCACACAAATGGGAGACCAGCAAGCTACTAATCACAGAAGGAGGGAGTGTCATGTCACACAGCAGAAGAGCACAGCCCTCTCAAAAGCAGCATTCACCTGAGACCTTGTGTCCAGTCTATAGTGAAGGATGAACACTGAAGATCAGACTGCAGCTCCACAAACATTGTGTAGAGGGACTCCTCTCTAAAGGGCTGCTGTTGCTGCTATCACTATGGTCAAATGGCTCCTGACTTGTGTAGAACGTTGCTTGCACATCATTTCATAAGGCCAAAGAGATAGTAGCCACAACTCATCTGTAAAGATATTAAGAAAGGACAGGAAGTCCTTTCTTGGAAGATGAATAGCAGAGGAAACACCTTGAAACTCCTGAAAGGTAGCTGTCTAATCAATGTGGAAAAGCTAGTGCTCGATGAACATCCAGACAGTGGAGGGAACACCTCAGATCAGATGTAGGATTTTGCCTGAATGCTGGTAACACAATTTCCTTGTTCAGATGAAAGTCTGAAACAAACTTTGAAAGAAAGGAAATGTCCAATCTAAAAACAACCTTTTCCTTAAGAAAACACAGGTAAGTTTCATTCACTCTCATGGGATAGAGCTCACCTGCCCTCCTGGCTGAGGTGACTACCACCAGGAACACAGTTTTCTATGTAAGTAAGCTGAGATCACAGGATGTAATGGACTGGAAAGGTTTCCTGGAAAGCTGAGAAAGGACTAGTTCCAAATTCCAATGAGACATTGGTCCAATTATAAGTTGGTGCAGATTCTCATAGCCTTTTACAAGTTACCAGTGTGCACTGGTTCTGTATTTGAAAATTTTGGCAATCACCATGGTGAAGAGAAGAAATGGTGGGAAAGCACATACAACAGTCCCTCCCCAGTTGAACGGGAACACATCACCAAGTGGGCTCTGGAACAAAAGATCTTACACTGCTTGTTCTGAGGCAACATAAAGAGGTTTATGGCTGATGTCTCCCATAGCCTGAAGACCTTGGGGAAAGTTTCTATGTCCTAATTGTGGTAGGATACAGGGGGCCTGCTTAGGGTGTCCGCTGGCATGTTTTTGCCTATGGGCAGGTGCATCACAGGAAGTAGGATGCTGCAAATAATAAACCAATGTTAAAGCTGAACCACGAGGCAAAGAAAGATATCTGATCTTGTTCCCCCTTGTTTGTTTGTAAAAGAACATCATGGTGTTGCCAGAGACTACCTGAACAGGCTTGCCTCATAGTCTACCTGAAGGGTTAAATGCTTTTATGGCAGCTAGTAGTTCTAGAGCACTGATATGAGGAGCTATCTCATCTACAGACCACTAACCTCTGATTATAAACCCTGCAGAGTGGGCCTCCCAGCTCTTGAGAGACACACTGGTTGTGATTGCCACTGAGGCTTGAGGAGGCATTACAGCTTACAGTGTATATGTTCCTGGAGTCTATCCCCCACTCCAGAGATTGATGCACACTGTGTGGTAGTCATAAGCCTCTTACATTGGTAAGAGGGTCAAAACATGACAGGAATCTGGCTTGCAGAGGTCTCATCAAGAGCCTGCAAATGGAGTCACAGAAGTTGTGGAGGCTATGAATCCCAGAGGAATTTGAATGTCCCTAGCACTTATTCTCCAATTGCAAAGACACCAAAGTGTGACCCTCTGAAGGGCTAGATTCCTATTGTCCAGAAAAAAGCCGCCTGTGTGTGACAATCTACCAGGGCCCTGGTGAAGCACACCTTTTGAGTTGGATCCAGGTGAGATTTACTGTACAATAATGCCTAAAGATTCCAGAAGCCAAAGATAGAGACAAATATCTGAAAGGAGCTGTTGTCGCATATGCACAACAGCAACCAGTCATCTATGTGTGAAAAGAGAATGACACCTCGCTGTCTTTGTCACAAAAAATGGAACAATGTCTTTCATATGTCACTTATTCAGTATTTCTACTTGGTATTTTTTAAGTAGGGAGGTCCTCTTCCTCCATGTTGCTCCTTTCTCAGCCTTTCCACATTCTAATAAATACTTCAAAGAATTTGAAAGAGCCATAAAAATAGTGACAACAAAGCTAGTATGTCTGAGGAAATCACCTTATGTGAAAACGTTTTTAAAAAGCAACAATAATTTGTTAATCTGATTAAAAAATAACCTCAGTACTCACCTGTAACGTACTTACATATGGCTTTAGATGCCACTGGATTCCTTGATTGCCTGTTACCATCACCTCATAACGTGGGATGATGTTATAGTCATCTGGGTTAAAATTCTTCTCATTCTCTGATGAAATCAACAATGAGGTGGTCTCAAATAATTCTGCACCATAATGTTTTGTCAATGTCTCCATTGTTGACAAGTATTTCACCTTCAGATCATGTGGAGAAACACTGCTGTCACAAACTGTCTTTCTGTTAAATTCTTTTAGGAATTCTTTGAAAACATTGTTTATCCGTATTCTGGTTAAAAGGTTCTTCTGTTTTATAGTCTTACTCAGACTTTCAGGAATATAACGTTTGTAGCTGGGAAAGGGCATGAAAGAGAAAAAAAATCATATTCATTATTCAGCGTATCTTCTTCTTAGCTGATGGAAGAGAAACATAATTAAAACCAAAGTATAACATAAATTTTCAGGGGGAAAAACTTACATTAATAAAAATTGGAAATAATGAAAAAGTGTACCCAAAACTAAGGATACAATGTATTTACAGCTATATATAACCAATTTATTGCAGTTTCAGTCCAATAACCTCTCCTTGAAATATATTGGGCTTTTTTCATACACGCAGCAAACTAGTTTTTATTGCTTTTATTGACTTGTGTATCATATTAAAGATTCTTAAAATCAGTAACTGTAGCCATGAATAGAAGTTCACACATTCATTTCTGAAGCATTTTCTAAAACATTTTATCAACTGTTAGTTATCATCTGTTAGTTACTAGCAAAAGGAAAAAAAATCTCCGTTCTGTATACATTCTCCCTTCTAACACACTCCAGCCATCAAAGATATCAAGTATATGTAGGATACACAATTACTACTGGCCCACCTGATGTCTCTGAGAAGATCTGTCAATTTGAGTTTTTTTTTAATTGCGTAATGGGTGATAGCAAGGACAGCCATGCCCAGACATTCATTTTGAATTTCTTGAGTCTCTTGATCATTTTTTGAGTCCCGAACAGGTGCAAAACATCTTACCAAATCATTTTGCCCCTAAATTGCAAGAAAACTATTTTAATTGTGGGTAATCAGCAAATACCGATGCAATAATACAGACTTCCATTTGAAAGCCTCATGAAATGTCAAGCAGCAGAACAGTAATGTAATTTTTCCCAGTACACAGAAAATACAATGAAATAGCACCACAGATAGCATTTAACGAAAAAACAACAAAATACTAAACATGTAATCAGTGACAACAACATACTCTATATGTCTAAAAATTAATTTTTAATTTCTATCACTCATTTTCTTAAAAAAATGATCAGGGCAACATGGTCCTGAGATTCCCCACTCCTGCAGCACAGAAGCAAAAGTAGGATTTTTTTAATGGTAAAAAAAGTACAACCGGATATTATCACATCAACAAACATAACATGTCTTAGAATCCTGTCTCTGATGTCTCTGAGTCACTTGCCTGTGCAAAGAGGTATTCTAATGAATTTGCATCAAGAAGAGGTGTTCCTTCTTGTACTAGTTTCTTTTCATAAGAATTCTTTGGTTTCTTTGAAGAATGTCTCCAGACAGATGGCTCATGTTCATTTGTCCCATGCCAATTAGAAAAATAAAACCTTTAGAAAATAATTATAAAGACTTGAGGAAATCATTTAGTGTTACATGCATAAGTTAATGTTTTTGCTATATGACTAGAAAGTAAAAAGACCAGCAAAAAACAAAACAAAAAAAATGACAACTGTTTCAACGCTAATCAGCTATAACTGTTAATTTAGCAGAATCACATGCAGCTGATTTATCTAACTCCTTATTGCTCTCACCAAAGTCTAACTTAGCACTGGTGACAAAATGAAAACCATCTCAGAGGTAATGAAGTCCATAAACCTTTCCAGAAAAAAATATTGTACCAAACTTTTATTTTTGAAGGATAAAACTCCCTACTACAGTGGACGCTTGTTATACACTGGGGTTTGGTTCCAAGATCCCCCATGTATAACAAAATGCTTAAGTCCCATTAATGACCTAGCAAAATGGTATCCCTTATAAAAATGGAAAATCAAGGTTTAATATTTGAAATTTATACTTTTTTGGAACATTTTCAAACCATGGATGCTTGAATCCGTGTATAAAAAAATCCGTACATAAGAAGGGCCGACTGTACCTACTAATGATCGTAACTTTATTAAACATAGTTAGGCCCCATTCTCACTGGCTTATAAAGCGGATCAAGACTCCGATTATGAGAGCATAGTTCCCATTTGAGCACACATTCGATCTTCATTATGCCGATTTCGTTCCCACTGGAATTTGGATCTGATTCCCTTGTAATCGATTTTCCCAGGGAAAACCCAAATCAGAGGGGGTCGAACAAGGGGTTAAATTGACTGCACTTTTCCTGAGGTTTTTCTTGCACCTCCCATGTCCCATCCGGGGCAAATGAATGGGAATGACATGGGTGTCTGATTCAGGAACTTGGGGATGGGAGGAGCAGTGCTCAAGGGGCTGGCCTGGGGGTGCCATGACTTTTGGGACGAAAAAGTAACCACAACTCCGCCAGGACAACCGAGATACACCCAATGTGCTCTCATTCATTACTGTATTTTAATTTCTATTCTATTTATATTTAAGTCTTTTCAAATACTTTATAAGTGAGGAATAAAATATTTTATAAATGACAGAGGAATAAGTGAAATAAAGGATAAGTAATTTATACTTATCCTTTATTTCAGTTATTTCTCTGTCATGCCCACTTCTACTGAACATTGCTGGACTGTGACTAATTTTTCTTTCCACTAAGTATTTCCACTGTAGTTAAAATTATTTTCTATAATGCAATATTACAACACCGAACAAGTACTTATTCTGATATTCAAATATATTTTAAGCAATCTTTTGAAGTGAGTATTTTATAAGAGGCCACAGTTCAAGAAGTCTATTATTCATATAAATTTACATTTCTATATAGATACAAACTGCAATAAATTAATAAGATAGACTTTTCTTAAGATTACACTTGAACCATTTAATTATGTCATTATAACTGTCAGAGTTATTCATTAATTCAATGTATACAGTCTTCTGTCCTCTGCCTGAAATGCAATGCATCTAACAGAATCAAGTAACACAATATTATAAACAGCACCCAGCAACAACACTAATTTTTAAAAAATTTCTAGTAATCAGCATATTTTATATACTTTTCTGGACTACGGTAGGAAACTTACTGCACTTTAATGTTAAATGAAATAAATTTTTTGACAAGGGATAGGTCCACTCAATGTTACATTTCACCTCCTAGCAGTCCTCACCATTAGCTATACTATTAGGGCTGACAAGATTTGCAGTCCAACAACAAGATTGGCATTAATCCAAGACTTAAATTCCAACAGTCTTATTACTGAATATCACATGTACCTCATGCGATAATGAACCCGGAGTGCGGTTTTGCCATCTATTTGGAAGACATGATTTGGCGCGTACCACAGGTTTCTGTTTTCATCAAAGAGAGCAAAAAGATTATGGCACAATGGAGATATAGCTGTCAGAAGAAAAAGAGATAAGATATATAAGTTATACAAATTTTCAAGAAGGAGTGTTCAATATGTCATTGTTTAAGTCTTAAAAAGGGAAATGGATTAAATAATTTAATATTTAAAAGTAGCTGTATTTTACAATAAAGAGATGCAAGAATTGTTATAACGTCTACTGACTGTAATTACTGAAATATAACCCAATGCTAACTGTCAGTTACAGCTGTAGGGGGTGATGAAAGACTGAAAAGGTTAATAGAACACAAGATATATATGTTTAAATTAAACAGTTTGTATGTAAACAGCCAGCAGTGCTACCAATCAGGCAGTGACACTAGCACTATAAGCAAGTTTGGAATGAACAAATCGAAAACTGTAGGTTCTGTTCAAATGGTAGTTCCCACAAAGTTCTGCAGGAAATCTATCTCTTCCTCCTGATCCTCCCTTCAACCATACATAGAAGACAACATTCACATTGATAAATCCCCCATCATGTAATATGAAAACTAAGAAAACTCTATTAAATTTATGGGGTTGCCATGCATTGAAAAGCTACCTGCGGGCGCATACACACACACACACAGAGAGAGAGAGAGAGAGAGAGAGATTGGGTTTGGGTCCATTACAGAAATATTTCTTATGAAGAAAGAAAAAGAGGCAGTCATTTTTCCCAAACATCACCGATCATGCTTTCGCATCTTCAACCATTCAGCTATCACAGCCATATAAAGGGTTTCCTGACATAAGAAGTATGCCAAGTTTAGAATAAATACAGAGGAAAGTAGCTGATATGTTTTAAAATCAATTAGCATAAATAATAAATGAGACTTTTAAGGTATGCACTGTAATTTATAACAACAGTTATTATACGACACCCAGAATTAGTAGATTTGTTCTTCTGGAAGGCTGTCAAAGAGATGAAAAGGGTGTAAAAGGGGGCAGAACATATTATTAAAGGCTTACTGGAGAACAGGGCACATTTACATAGGAGGACTGCATTAGATACTGTGAATTAGCTTATTAACGGCATTGAAAGTTACAGTAAGGAAAGAAGGAAAACAAATTAATATCTTTTAAAAAGGTTATCTTTTAAAATATTAGAAAGCCTTGAAAAATCAGAAATTTTCTTTAAGTGAGAACAGGCCAATTGAGAGTAGAATGGCAGAATCCTAGAAAGCCATGCCTTGTTTCCATGTAATACAGAGAAATAGTGGCTTAAATTCAATTGTTAGTCCCAGCTGCAGTAGACCTACTGAATAAACAGGAAGTTGGCAAGTCAACACTTTCATAAATTCCATTGATTCCTCTGAGACTAATTTATACATTCTGTTCACTATAAATGGGCCTAACAAATGGATTTAACTCCACAACTTGCTGTACAGCTCTAGATACATTAATTTTAATTTAAAAAATAGGATATGAGACTACTGAAACTCACAGCATTTCTGGGCAGCTTCAATGCAGAGTTCCTCTGCTGTGTACCTTCCAGATGTATACAAGAGAGAAAGTTTCTCTTGTAAATAGAATACTACTTCCAGTCCCAGCTCTTGATTTTCTGTGCTCACTTCATTTCTCCTGGAACTTCTCATTTTTGCACAGAAAGCCATAGCTTTACAGTCTTCTTTTACATTAAAATACTGCACAAGTGGAAGGGAAGATGGACACAAAATATACAAAACTGTTACATTCTTATATTGAGCAGAAGGTTAGCCATATTATGATATTTCTTTAACATCAGAATTCTAGTTAGAGTCAATGAACATACACAGAACAGAGACACAGTCCAGAAAACTGAAGCAAAATGCTATTAAAATCTGGGTCTTTGTTAACTAGTAACATGTGGTTTTGACATACAGGTTTTCTTGCAAAATTAAAACATCAAATAATCAAAATTAAACATCTAATAAGTTCCAAACAGCTTTGGTGGATGCCCTTATTTAATTTATTGAAATGTTTTTCAAAGAGCTGCACGAGGCTGTACAGTGGGACCTCAGTAGCCATGGACTTGCCATCCACAGATTTGAGCATCTGTGGACAGCAAGCCCGCGCTGTCCTCAATGGCGGTGCATACATGCAGCCGCACTGCCACAGGGGACAATGGGACTGAAGTCAGCCTGTCCTCCATCCCTCCCTCCCACTCTCTTTATCTTTCCTTCCTTCCTTCCCTCCTTCCTTCCTTCCTTCCTTCCTTCCTTTCTTCCCTCCCTCCCTCCCTCCCTCCCTCCCTCCCTTCAAGGGCTCAGCTTCGGAGGTGGAGGCTGGAGCACACCGAGACTCAAACCCTGGCCCTGGCTCTCTCTGGCCAATAGGGCTCCAGCCTCCACCCTTGAAGCCAAGCCTGAGGTAGAAACCTCAGAGGGGGAGGGAGGACTTCAGTCCCATTGTCCCCAATGGAGGTACAGTTGCATGGCTGTTCTGCCATTAGGGACAATGGGACTTGAGCATCCCTGGGTTTTGGTATCCGTGGGGAGTCTGAAATGGATCCCCTACAGATACCAAGGGATGACTGTACACTTGTTTTGTGTGGTAATAAAATAGTTGATTCATCCAAACTTGAATAAATTCTGATATTTGATTACATTAACCTTCTATGGGCTTTTATTGGGTGTATAGTATGGACTGTGCTTAATCAGATTCTTCTAATTAGTCTCTGATGTATGATCGTTCTCATAGTGTTGTTAAAGTGCAGTATTTTATTCATTTAGCTTATCTCTACCTAATCTTTAGGCTTTAATGTGCTTATAAGACTGTTTACATTCATCGTATTCATCACATAATAAATAACACAAATTAGCATGCTACTCTTTTCCTGCCTCCTCCTTCAGGCCTATCTGGTTGGACTTCTCATGTGAATATCGTATGATATGGTGTGCAAACCGTATCAAGACACAAAAAATCAAAAGAATAGTACAGAGCATCAATTTTACATTTTTGTTTTCAATAATTCATGGGAATGGCAAGATCACTATAAAAAACAATAGATTGTACTCCGACAGTATATTACCAATTATGCCTAACTAAATTAGATCTTGATTCATTTATTAATTGTATCTGACATTTATTTCTTAGCATTTCCACAATATAATGAAAAATTATCTTTTTTTGCTTCTTCTTCAGAAATTTTGTAAAATTTTGGAAAAATAAAAATCCCTTTTCTGTATTCATAATACATACAATCCACATAGGTATCACTATTTGCTGAAGTGGGCTCTGGCACACAAAATAATTTACCACAAAATGTGTTATATCTTTTAAGTATAATGGCACACAAGATGATAGCTGACAGGAAAAAAAAGAGTGAGTTAGATGCATAACTTATTTTGTATTGCATTTTTTTTTCTTTTTTAATTTGACAAATTGTAATCACATTAACACATACACACCACAAAATGAAAACGTACCTGCATTTATGTGGATGTTTAATCTTCCAAGCCAGCTAAATGGATGTCACTTCAAAATAGTCAGAATCAATTCAACCCTGTTGAAAAGAAAAACAGAATCAATCCATACATTACAAAAAACAAGGAATAACAAACAGTCTCAGTTCCTCAGATTAACCCTTCCTAGCCGCACTGTACTCTGGAGGCTTCACTTGCATTCAGCTCTGTAGGAAGCTACAGTAAGGCAGTAATTGCTACTTTTGTTGCATGTGAAGGTTCCTGTGTTGTGTTTAACTATAAATGTTTTAATGAGGACATTTCCACTGACACAGGCTTTTGACCTATCTTGTACAGACACCCTTGGCATCTGCTGGGTTTTGGTTCCAGGACTCCAGGATCTGTGGATCCCAAAATCTGTGGATGTTCACGTCCCATTATATACAACAGGGTACTGAAATTGTGTTTCTTATATAAAAGGACAAAATCAAGGTTTGCTTTTTGGATTATTTTTTGAGGGGAGGTGGAAGAAATATTTTCAAGATGTGGATAGTTGAATCCATAGATATGGAGGGCCAGCTGTATCTCTATGTGCTTTACGGCCTAGAGATAAGACACCAGATAGGTGGCAACAGAGCTGAGGTTGAAACATAGGGCTGTGCTCACTTTTGGCTGTCTGAAAGTGAGTAATATGAAATGTCTTTTGGTTATCTTTCCCCCTTTTCACATGAGCTTGAGTCATCTTATTGCTGTATTTTGCAATATGAACTGTTCCATGAATTTTATGATTTGTAACATCTCTGTCTGATAAAGAAGCCAGTGAAGCTTCAAAAGCTTGCATAATATACTTTGTGCATTCTGACTGGCAAATAAAGATATTTTGTGGATTTTGTTGTGTTCAGCTAATTGTCTTGTTATGTACCTGTATAAACAAGTTGGCTCCAACTTCTGGCAACATTATGAATGAAAGTTCTCCAAAAGATTCTGCTATTAACAGGACTGCTCAAGTCCTGCAAACTCAGGTCCATGGCTCCCTTTATTGAGCCAATCCATCTGTAATGCAAGTGTCCTTTCTTCTTAGTACTTTACACTTTTTCTACCATTATTGTCTTTTTCACTGTGTCAATTATTCTCATTATATGTCCAAAGAGTGACCCCTCAGTTTAGTCTCACTTTTATCAAGTGAATTAATCTGTACAATTATAATACTGACCATTGGTAATGGACATTGTTAAGTAATCTATTGAGATATGATATGTTCATTTAACTTTGTTATTTAACATTAACTATAATTGAATTAATACTATGTTGCTAATAGATTATAATTATGGTGACTTTGTTTTATGTATCACTTTTGAGTACTATGTATCATGGAAAGCATGGCATATAACTATTTCCGTCCCACAGTATCTCACAGCAAGAAGAGCCACCATAACATAATGGTGTGAGCAGGACTATGACTCTGGAGACCAGGATTTGATTCCCAGGTCAGCCATGAAACCCACTGGGTGACCTTGGGCAAGTCATATGCTCTCAGCCCCAGGGGAAGGCAAGGCAAACCTCCTCTGAACAAATCTTGCCAAGAAAACCCCATGATAGGCTTGCCTTAGGGTTACCATAAGTTGGGATCAACTTGAAGGGACACCACCACAACACCAACAACAAGAACAGAGAAAGGGCTGTAAATCATTGGAAAGGCAGTCTTCTACACTAGCAAGGCATACGAAAACTGTGCATGAAAACTGTGTGTACTAAAAACTATACTAAAACATCACTGACAAGCAATATTAAAAAGTATTTTTAAATATTAAGAATAAAATATATAGTTTACAAAACCTCAGCCTGTCTAAACTATAGCTTGGGAGAACAGCAACACACCCTTCACCATTAGCTCACTTCCAATTATAGCAGCTTTTACAGGAATACAAAAGACAGCAAGTGCAATTCTTTTACAATAATCTTCCAGGGAACATAATAATCAATGTCTAGTCAATAAGTTCTCATTGTAGAGCCATTCCAATAACTTTGCATTAATTGAAAGCAATTTGCTTGCTCTTTTTAAGCATCTATTCTGTAACAATACAGAACTCTGAAGAGAAACCTATGCCCCCCCCCAGACCACAGTTCCTATCATGTTTTACCACTTGCCATGCTATCTTGGGCTAAAGGAAACTGGCACCCAAAACATCTGGAGGACTGCAGGTTCCATTCCTAACCTATAAGTGAAAAAAGCCTACAATAGGTCTTTGTTGGTTGTCATTGTATTGTATTGCATAACTACAGTGGACCCTTGTTATATGATGGGGTTTGGTTCCAAGATCCCCCATGGATAACAAAATCTGTGGATGCTCAAGTCCCATTAAATATAATGATATAGTAAAATGGTGTCTTTATAAAAATGGAAAGTCAAGGTTTGATATTAGAAATTTATACTTTTTTTGAACATTTTCAAACTGTGGATACTTGAACCTGCATATAAAAAATCCGTGTATAAGACGGGTCGACTGTATTTAGGTTTTGGGCCATCATTTCCAGGTTGCATGATTTCATAATTTACATGGTATTATCAAATAATGGGGGAATAAAGAAAGCACCATTATGAAAGGGCTTGCATGCAGCCAAGTATTCCTCACGATTTTGGGCACTGTGAAAAGCACAGAACAGTCATTCTTGCTATGGTAAGTTCTAGAATCTGCACAAGATGGAAATGGAGTTCATCAGTTCCTTTGATATGTTTGTGCTTGGCCTCCACTTTGTTCTTTGTGCAAAATACAGGCATGACTCAATTAATGAAGTAGATGGGTTTCTGGGCATGCCTTCTTTCATAGAAAATTTGGTACACAAGGCAAAAATAACATGGAAGGAATTGGTCCCAACACTGCAAAAAAGAACAGGTCAACATGTTTCAGTACACCATTTATACAAACTAACAATATGCATGTGTGAAATGAAACAACCGCATCAAGGAACCCTTGCATATGTAAACAAAAATCTTTGGAACCATCTAGAAACCACTTGAAGGCTGCTCTCCAACTGCATCCAGGAAGGATTCTTTTCTTTCACCAGCTTCCACTTTTCTCATGGTTTCCATTTTGATGGACAAACTTACAAATCTATATTCAGCACAGATTGTTCTCAATTAAAACAGGAGTCCCTAAAATTCTGACCAATGTATTTTTGTACTGTAATTTGTATTATAAATTAAGATATCATTGTAATTATTCTCTTCTAGTTAGTCTGCTATAGCAGACATTCTCAAACTTTTTGCCCTTGTGACCCCCCCCCCTTTACATCTACATCTGAATGTCACGCCACCCCCTTGATATAGTATATGAATAAAAATATTTTTGTTTAGTGTGTGTAATTTCATTCAGACAATCATGTACAGTGGGTCTTTAGTATCCACTGGGGTTTGGTTCCAGGTCTGCCACCACCACCACCACCCCGCCCCGTGGATATCAAAACCTGTATACGCTTATGTCTCATTAAATACAATGGCATAGTAAAATGGTGTCCTTGGTGCATATACATATTTGAACATCTTATAAATTCTCCTCCTCTTCCCCTCAGGCCTCATAAAATGTTAAAATATTAATATATTGCCTTTCTCTTCCCCTCCAGGGGGGGAAAAAAAGATTTGCGAAGAGGAGAAGGAGGGAGGAATCAGGGCTTCCAAGTCTTCTGCCCCATTAAGCAACTCTGGTGCCACCCCTGGGGTCCCCCCCCCCCCCCCCCCCCCCACCTTGAGAACCACTGTGCAAGAGCATTCAGATGACAGACTGGTAAATTGTCAGTTGTCAGACAAGGGCCTGAATTCTACATGCACTACTTAGTTACATAATCACCTTATTTGCACACCTAAGTAGCCTGTCCCAGCCCAAGCTCCCCAAACTTACTTTGAGCATCATGTGATAGAAAAGGGTACATTTTGCTGGTGATCAGTGCAAGCAAGGGTCCTGATTCTGACTGTCACATTCTTGCCTGCAGGCAGGAAAAGAATGGAAACATCAACTGTCCGTATCCCAACTGCCAGCAGAATCCCCTCCCTCCATGTAGCTGATGCCAATAAAGTAGGTCAGGGGACAGTTACAAATGTGGCAATAGTCCAACAACCATGAGTATATAGGGACCATAACTACAGATTGACTACAGATGCTTAACTCTGGGTTATATATCTGTATGTGTGAGTCTGAAGTCTGGCCAAGGTTCCTTATGTCGCTGCAAAGGTGAAATTTTTTTTGTATTGTTATGTATTTAAAGATCAGTTGTGTAAGCAGAACTGGATAAACTATATCTTTATTTTTCCTTTTATTTTTCTTTGCTATTTTAATATCAATGGGTCACACAATCTGAACATGCTTTGATTTTCCTTAATCAGTAAGGGTATTTTTCATATCCTCTAACAAAACCATCTCACTGGTTTAGCAGAAATTTGGTTTTGAGACATATATATTTCAAAGAATTGTAGAAGATTCTTACTATCTGAATTGCAGTTACAACAAAAACAACTACAAGGTTCAACTCCATTTGTAACAAGAATTAAAATGAGATTAATAACTGCCTACATAGTGGTGATTTCTTGTATAGGCAGTTTTTTGTTAAGCAACCCCAGTTCTTTTGCTTAAATCAACAGTAATTCAAGCTTTTTTTGCATGGCATATACAGCATGTGATATATAGCAGGTATAGTTTAGCAGAGTAGTTCCTGGCACACAATATTTGAATTCAATGTTTTCCAGTAATCTCCCCAAGTCAGCATAAAATTTAAGAAGCTTCCTCTAGGAAACTTAAGTAGCAATACATGGCTGGGACCCAAAAGATACTTAACCACCCACAGGAGCCTTACACTGGCCCAGTGAAAGAGTTCACCTTTCCCTTTGAAAAGCTGATACCAATGCTGTAACACTCAATTTCAAATGGCCTGGTGACCTCCCTGTTCCAAGTCATACAAGGTTAACTGACCCATTTACACTTAAAATATTATTCATAATCCTATGCTTCTCCTCTTCCAATTTAGAAAAAAAATTGAGAAAGTTATAGCAAATCGAGTCAGAAAAATTAAATAAAATGCATTCCTTAAATTTGTATCTATGAAGAGCCTTTGTTTTATTTAACACTACCAAGGGGACACAGATTTTCAAGCAAATATTTATAATTGTGAAGTAGATTAACAGTGTTTTGTTGTTGTTGTTATTGTTGTTAGCTGCCCCTGAGTCAAACCCCCCCACCACCACCTATAGCAACCCTGTGAATGAGACATCACCAGGACCCTATACAAAAATATTTGCCTGGGGCTGTGAATGGGTTTTATTTTTAGTGAATAGAATACTTTTGAGCCCTGGGATGAAAGGTGAATTGGGTTGAGCAACTTGCAGCTGCTACCCATAGGCATTGGTAACTGCATCTATTAGCAATGAGAGATGTTGAGACAAGAGTTTCAGTCCAACAACATTTAAAGGGCTACAACTGATCACTTTGATAAAGTGATATACCTAAGTGGAATTTTTAGTTCTTTCTTAACCAATCAGCATCCCACAATCTTATGTCCCATCTCCCTGATTCATTTGTTTCTAGTATGCACATTATTACTGTACTGTATTGTTTTGATGCTTGCCAGCAGAAAACAAAAATCATTTAATCAATTAAAAAAAATGAAAATGAAAAAAACAGTACAGTCCCATCAGACTTGTAGCAGCAGAGCAAGGAAACAGGGTCGTTCCCTTGATTGAGAGCAGGGCTAGGAAGTAGGACTAAGCAATAAGCAATATGGAATAAGAGGTTTTTACAGGAGGAGTAGGAATAACAAAATATATTTGTTTTTCTTTATTCCTGTTATTATATTGTACATGCAAACACCAAAAACAGTTTTATTATTTTGCACTGGGAAAGGGACTGGAAGACAAAGAGAGACACTTACTTATTCATACACACACACCAACCTTGCAAAGCAAATGGGGATTTTCCCCAGGGCTGGAGAGTAGGAGTAAAGGAGTAAGAGGTTTTTACAGAAGTAGGAGTAACACTAAGAAAAAATTATCTTACTCTGGAGTAGGGCAAGGAGTAACTCCAAAATCACCACTACTCCCCAGCCCAGGTTGAGAGACCAATCATTTTTTGTTTTTCTCTATTTAACTGTTTCCATGTCAGCAACTTGTGAAAAAATTACCAACAATCAGCTACATTACATCTTCATTACAGCCATCTGTTATGCCATTAAGAAGTGGTACTCAAGTTCTCTTATTTTCTCTTTCTATACTCAGTAGCATCACTAGGGGGTGCGGGTCATGCGGACTGCACACCCCAGAAGAGGGGGTGACACCCAGTTGGTCCCTGGACTCCCTGGGTCCTGGGGATTTCTCCCCGGCCTTTCCTGGCCTTTCCCAGGGATGCCCAGGGCATTTCCCTTCCTCCCCAGCATTTCCCGCCCTTCCCGGGTCATGCGGCTGCTCCATGGGGGCACCCGGGGGAATTCTCGTTGTGTGTGCATGCTCCTGCATGTGCTGAAAGTCCTGCCCCCCATAAGTCCTACCCACCGCCATGTCCGACCACACCGGATGACACCAACCCTAGAAACACCACCTTCTATACCCATCACTTTTTCTCCTTGTGTCACGTATTGTTAGATCATAAGCATGAAGACAGTCACTGTCTTCTTGTTCTTTATCTGTAAACTGTTCTGGGAACCTTTCCAGTTGACAAGCAGGCTATCAAAGCTTTAAATAAATACATTCTTACTTCCCTTCATTATAAACTACTTGATTACTGCTACTTTCTGCTTCCTGTTATTTAAACCAGTTATCAGTATCTTAGTGCATGATTTTTTTTATTCATGAGATTTTGAAGAGAGACTTCTCCAAGATTTTGAAAGTTTAAATTTATCTTTTCTACAGAGCAAGGCCCCATTCAAGTTCTAAACGCCTGAACCAACTTTATTACCTTGCGCAACCCTAGTTTTCTGGATACACATATTGAAAAGTAGTGTACTGTATTTGTTTTGAATATATCAATTAGCATCACAATCAGACAATCCAATTTAACACAGAAAAGATGTTCAGAAACACTCTATTTCATTTACAAGTCATAATTCATTTACAGCCACATGTGGGAATAACCAGCCAACAAAATAAAGCAAAATCATTTATGGAAATACAGTAGTTGATCAAAAGGACCCTAATTTTCTGAAAGACATCAGGTGAAAATAAAGCCTTAGCTGTAGTATATGCCTCAGTAAGAAAAACATATGCCACTTTAGTTATGACAATAATGAAGAATGGCCAAACATATATTAGCTTTTTACACCAACTTATGTGTGAGCCTTTTGCCCATGAGTTCTACAGAGTGTGAGCAAACTAGGAAATCTTCAACTAATGACATTTGTCCATTCATCCAATATAGGAAACTGTTCATCATATTCAAAACAAATAATAGTTTAAAGGTGGTTTAATATCTTGGTTTGCTTTGAAGCTGCTAACCACTGCTTGGGACCAGAAGTGTTTTGGATTTCAGATTTTTATTTTTTATTTTTATTTTATTTTATTTTATTTTATTTTTTGAATTTTGGAAAATGTACATATACATAATGAGATATCTTGGAAATGAGAATTAAGTCAAAACATGAAATTCATTTATGTTTTGTATACACATTATACACATAACCTGGATGTCATTTTATACACAATATTTTAATAATGTTGTTGTACATGACACAAATTCTGTGTATAATGAACCACCAGAAAACAAAATTGTCACTATCTCAACCAATCATGTAGACAATTTTGGATTTTGTAATTCCAGATAAGGGAGACTCAATGTGTGTGTCTGCGTAAAAAACTATGGCAACTGCTAGAAATATAACTATAAAGTGTGACATTTCATTTAGCCTTGAAAAGTCAATGTGATTATACCAAGCATGTTCACTTAATCTGGCAATTTGGTATTATATAAACAAACAAAAGAACATTTATGGGAAATTGTTTAATGTAATTTCAGCTCCCGTAACACTACATATTCAAAACTCATTCCATCAAAAAACATCCCATTACTAGGAGATATGTGAAATGTAGTTTTTTCTGCATAAAGTAGACATGTAGGAAAAGAGAGAATTAATTCAATCAAGGAAGCCGGAAGCCACGCTCTCAGTCTTGAAGATCTGACATCAGTGGATAACCAGAGCTGTTGGAGGTCTCTTGTTCACAATGTCACCATAAGTCAAAGTCATATAACCATGCTTTATGGTTCCCTTTGTTTCTTTCAACTAAATAGCACATACCATCACCCCACTAAATGATTACCTATATCCGTAAACCTATCACTTTAAATCAGGGGTAGGCAACCTGCGGCCCGTGGGCCGGATGCAGCCCGGCGAGGCCTTGGGACCGGCCCCAGCCTGGTCCTGCCACCGATCGCCGCCAGGGCCTTTGGCCTCTTGTGCGAGGGGCATGGTGGGGCAATTGTCTATAGAAGCCTCAGAAACATGCATGTATCTTAACATTTTTTTTAAAAATCAGCAAATTTTTTCACGCCTCCTCCCTTTTAAAAAAAAAAGTGTCCTCCATTTGATAATTTTGTCCTACATTTGTCCCGGTTTGTTTGTTTATTTATTTTTTTAAATTATTTAATTATTTATTTTTTGGCTTCGGCCTCCCAGTTGTCTGAGGGACAGCAACCCGGCCCCCGGCTCAAAAAGGTTGCCTACCCCTGCTTTAAATATATTCCAGCATGCTCCATCTCCAATCTGTTACCCATTCCTCATTTGCTATAGTGTTGTGCTATTTTACTCCATTCTCTGACTTCTGTTTTTCTTCCCCATCTTTCTATTTCCCGCCACCACTACCTCTCTGGCATAGACATTGCCTTCTTCAGCCTAATACTTTCTTTTAATCTGCTGTTACCTTTTTCAGACCAGCAGCCTAATTTAAAGTTAAAATAAAATATATAGCTAAACTGCCATGGAGAACAGGGAAAGAGAGCAACACAAAACAAAGATAATAGATGTCCTAATTCTCATATGTGGTTAAAACTATGCAGCACACAAGCTATATATAGAACAGGGGAAATGGAGGCGAGGAAGAAAATTATCTAGTATGTATGCATAAATTCTTTTTAATCACATGTAGTTTGCTGAAAGTCTGTGTCATCTTAATTTTGGCATATAATGGAAGAAGGGAGGAAATAGATACATTCTCTAGTTCCTGTAAATCAATAATCAGCTCCACCCCTATGGAGTATATGTGGACTTTGGCCCTTAAAATCTGTTTTAACATAGGCATTTGAAACAGTTGTCTGTTCTCGAAAAAATTTCAAGACTGGTTTTTAAAAAATATTTTTAGAGATTTTCTTATTTGTTGTGCATCAACTCAAGAGCCCTCATGGGCCAAGAAGTGATATACAGTGCAACCGCATTATACATGGGTGCGCTATATATGGCTTTGAGCATACATACAAAGCCATGCGGGAGCGAATGGGGTGCAAGGGGCGGTGCGTCCCATTCGGATGAATGAGGCACCACCGCATGCACAAGCCCCATTCATTTGAATGGGGCTTGAGCATGCATGGTATTTGGCATACACGGGGGCAGCGGCGGAACGGATCCCCCAGGTAAGCCAAGGGCGCACTGTACAAATACTTCTAATAAGTAAATGATAAAGTGATCATGTACGGTGCCACCTACCACTCCTGGTCTTTTTAGCACTATGCATTTTTCCTTCCATACCCTCTAGATCAGTGGTTCTCAACCTTCCTAATGCCGCAACTCTTTAATGCAGTTCTTCATGTTGTCGTGACCCCCAACCATAAAAATCGTAGTGTCTCAGTTCCTAAGACCATTGGAAATATGTGTTTTCCGATGCTCTTAAGCAACCCCTGTGAAAGGGTCATTCGTCCTCCAAAGGGGCCGCCACCCACAGGTTGAGAATCGCTGCTCTAGATGTTTCCATCCCCTAAAGTTAACTGCAGACATTGCTATAAGGGTCCTTGTCCAGATTGGCTTGAATTTGGAGCAGAACACAACTGCCAGGAGCTAGCCAAGCTGTAGGTCTCCCTACTTCACTGAATGATTAACAAAGGATTATTATTTTAAAAATGCTGCTTAATGAACTGAAGTCTTAAATTTAAATTATTATACCCCAGAGAAGAGACTTCTTGGCAAGAACACACTGTTCAGTGTTTTAATTATTATTTTCATCCCATTCTTCTATTATAAAAGTCAAACAAAGCTTCTTACACACACTAAAACAATAAGCACTAATAAATGGTACAAACACAGCTGTAAAACAACACTTTTAAGGACAGCAGCAGACTAAAAGCATACTGAAACACAAAATCAGAGGATCTAAAAGCTACACAAAAAGCACTATGGATAGGTCTTTAAACTTGACCACCTCAGTGTTTCAGATGAAGATAGCTTGTTTCATATACAGTGGTGCCTCGGGTTACGAAATTAATTCGTAACGCGGCCGCTTTCGTAACCCGAAAAGCCTTCGTAAGCCGAATTGCCATAGGCGCTAATGGGGAAAAGCCGCGATTCCGTGCGAAAAAGCCGAAAAAAGCACCAAAAGTTTTTTCGTAACCCGAAAAAACATTCGTAACCCGAAACAATAATTCCCTATGGGATTTTTTCGTATCCCGAAAATTTCGTAACCTGGGTATTTCGTATCCCGAGGTACCACTGTATCTGTCTAATCACACATGAGGATACACGCTAAGCCTAGGTGTAGGACAGGCTCATACAGCAACAGACGGTTATCAACATTTGTTTGTTTTGTTTAACATACCACATTTCCTACAGTACTGGAATTTAAAGTGGCTTACAATGTTAAAATAACTGTAGATAAAATTCCAAAATATTAAGGCACAGAAAATTACAACAGAATTAAATTACAAATAGAATTAAAAGCAATTTGATGACATACTGATTAAAAACAGCAACACCAACAAATACAGAAAATATAGCACCTTATTAAAAATCCTTTCCCTATGACTAGTCAGTACCAAAAGCCTTATCAAACAAACAGTCTTGGTCTGCTTCCAGAAGGACACCATCAAAAGACACTACTGTATCTAGTAGTCTCTTTAGATATCGAGTTTTAGAGCCTTGGGGCATCCATTGAAAAGGCCTTCTCCCATGTTCTAATCAGATGTACTAATGAAGATGGTGGGATGAAGAGAAGGGCCTCCTCTCAAGATCTAAAAACACAGGAAAATATGATCCTTCAGATAACCCGGACATGAAGCATGCCAGGCATTATTCATCATAACTAGCATTTTGAATTGTGCCCATGTACAGACCACCAGTGAATGGAATTACCATACTAAAAGAGTTGTATGATCCCTATAGCTAGCCTGTCAGTAGTCTGGCTGTAGATGTCTGAAGTAGCTAAAGTTCCAAAATACTCTTTGAAGATAGTCCCACACAAAGCATGTTGTAATAAAATGGAAGTAGCTATTTATGGATGTAACTGTAACCATTGTCAGATCGGGCATTTCCAGCAATACCTACTGTAACATTAATAATAGTCCCAAGTCCCCAACTGACAGGATTATAAATGCTATGAGGCCCCTCTGACCAGAACACTCACCTCTAACTGTGAGTTGCCATGGGATTTCGGAGCTGAAGAAATGGACACTCTGATCCCAAACACTGATTAGGAAATGGTGAACCTGTGCTGTTGGAATGCAATTCCCATCTGTTTTCACTACCGTCTCTTTGTTAAGAATGACTGGAGTTGCAATCCAGCAATATCTACTAGACCAGTGGTTCTCAGCCTTTTTGGGTCACAGATCCCCTTCAAGAAACTTATAAAAGCTATAGACTCCCATTTAACACTTTGGCTGTAGCTCTCTGTATCAATTGAAGTACAGTGCTCCCGCACCATATGTAGGTACATTATACACTGGTTCAAGCTTATGCTGAAGCTGTGCAACAAGTAAACGGATCCTCCCACACAAGGGAAGGGCCCACTGTAGCCGAACAATGACCAAAGGCAGCCCCACACAAAGTGTATTAACAGCAACCCAAATGGAATATAACTAAGCCGAGCATCACAACAGCCAGCTCAAGCACTTCTAGGAACCTAACCTAGAAATTTATCACACACAGTTAGCAAAGCACAATTACAAAAGGTAATAGTGTCTTTGGCAGATACTTATCACATGTCTTTCCTGTTGCTGCTTTGCACTTGCTGGAGAGCACCTTTTCACTGACAGTTCCCCCTCCCCATAAGTACCAAAAGAAGCTATTAAAGGTAAAGGTATTCCCTGTTGACAAGGTTGTCAAGTCGTGTCCGACCATAGGGAGCAGTGCTCATCTCTGTTACTAAGCCGATGAGCCAGTGTTGTCAGAGACTACGCTGTGATCATGTGGACAGCATGATTGCACAGAACACTGTTTACCTTCCCACAGGAGTAACATTTATTTATCTACTTGCATTTGCATGCTTTCAAACTGCTAGTTTGGCAGAAGCTGGGACTAGTGATGGGAGCTCACCCCATCATGCGGCACCCAGGCCTCGAACTGCCAACCTTGCAGTCAACAGAGTCACTGTCTTAACTATTTGAGCCACTGCATCCCATAAAATGATATTATCCTACTGTAATTGCACTTTACTAGCCTTGTGTGATAAACTCCCTAAAGATGTATGCAAAGAGAGCTTGTAGCATCTTTGAGACTAACTGAAAGAAAGAAGCTGGTAGCATGAACTTTCATAGACTTGAGTATAGTTCCTCAGATGCATGTTTTCTTCTGTTGTTGTTTTTTTTTCCTTGTCCAGGCAGCAATATATCAGGTTTGTTATCAGTCTGTCTGTACATTTAATTATTAAACAATATTAGCGTGAAAAGCCTAAGTGTTCAGGATTCTTATGTCTCTCCAATTTCATTACTTTTTAATTTCTTGTTGTTCTGTGCCTTCAGGTCATTTCCGACTTATGGCAATCCTAAAGCTACCATACCATGGGGTTTTTTTTGGCAAGTTTCCTCTTTGCCATTGCCATCTTCTGAGGTTGAGAGAGTGTGACTTGCCCAGTTTCCACAGCCAAACCAAGATTTGAACCCTGGTCTCCAGAGTGACATTCCAGTGCTCAAACCACTACATCACACTGGCTCACACTTTTAATCTAGGTAATGTTAATATTCCAAGGCAAATTTTTAAAGACTCTCTTTCTTTAATAATTTTTCCTCTCATTTCTCCCGCAGGATCTTTTGCTAACATTTGATTTGCTGTTTGGGATATGACTCTTCTCATATCCCAAATGGTATTAACAACACTTTATAATACTGTACTTTTAACATAATTAAAACAGAATATTCCTGTTCTGTTTTATCCCTAGATTCCTCTGCTATCGGTATCTTTTTGGTTTATATTATTTTCTTTTAAATTTCAAACTGAAGTAATGTTCATGCCACTTCCATACCACCAACCTCTGAAGATGCCAGCCACAGATGCAGGCGAAACATCAGGAATAAATTCCTCCAGACCACGGCCTCATAGCTGGAAAAACACACAAAAAACCTGTGAAGTAATGTTGTTTGGAAGCTGGTGGAAACAGTAATCAACCAAGGGGTTGCTTCCTTAAGGCTTCCAATTTTCCAAGAATTTTGGACAGTCAGTTCAGTTGCATGTCTATTAGAGCAGTAAACTTGGGGTGTCTCATCTCTCAGGGTGTGTTATCCATCAGGTATCAACCTATGTTTCTCAAGCATCTACATCTTCTGCTTAATGTACATTTATATCCATCTAGGCACAGGCTTATTTTTAAATTGCCATCCAAAAAAGTTTTCTTCAAAAACATATTTGCAACATATATGGACAACATACAGAAGCTACAATTAGTATTTCTGTCCATACTGTCTATATAAATATTTATATCCTTTTAGGGTTAGAGTTTTTCTGTTACAGTAAAATCAGAATTTTTCAGCAGTTGCTATGACTTCCTTGGTTCTGAGGCGGCTGCTTCATATATGTCCTACATCTAATTTAAAAGGGTTCTTTGCACTATCTTTATGAAGGGTTCTTTGCATTATCCCTATGAAACTGAATAAGATGAGGCTGCTTTTTATTACATTTCTCATCCATTTTTGTTAGATGAAAGAACCTATCTCTCTGACATTAAACAAGATTTCTACACCTGTCATAAAATTTTACTGTCACAAAGATTTTTTTTCTTCTTTTCACTAGTAGGTTGTGTGTAAATTTCCTCTCCTTTCTTTGAATCCCTTTTCACTTGCTTTTGCTTCAATCAAATTACGGAGCAATACTACCTGTCAAAATTATATAAAAATAACATTTCAACAGCACTACAACCATTCTGAAGCAAATTCTAAGACAGTGCAGTTCTCACAGGACTGGTGTTATACAGTCCACACCAGACACCAGTATAAATCTTATTTTCCATGTTGTTCACTATCTATATGACACTACTGAGGGAGATGAGTATGAGTTCTGGGTACAGTGACATCAGTATTTTGATGACACTCAGCTCTACTTCTTCCTTACTAAGACAGATGGGGTGTGCAAGTGCTGGAGCAATACAGTGGTACCCCGGGATACGAAATACCCACGTACGAAATTTCCGGGATACGAAAAACCCATAGGAAAATAAACTGTTCCGGGTTACGAAGGTTATTTCGTTACGATGAAAAATTTGGTGCTTTTCGGCGCTATTTTCACACGAAATCGCAGGCTTTTCCCCATTAGCGCCTATAGGTTTTCGGTTGCTGGAAGCATTTTCGGGTTACGAAAGCGGCGGCGGAACGAATTAATTTCGTAACCCGAGGTACCACTGTATCTGAATACTATAGTCAACTGGATCTGAATTCCAATAGAACAAAGACTGTGAACAGGTGATTCCTGGAACTGGGTAAATGTCTCATCTTATATGGTAGAATTCAAAGATATAGCCATGTTAGTCTGTAGAATCAGTATGTAGAGAGATCTTGTAGCACCCTTGAGACTAACTAAAAGAAAGAAGTTGGCAGCATGAGCTTTTGTAGACTAAAATCTACTTCCTCAAATGCATATGGTCTTCACTATATACATCTGAGGAAGTAGGCTTTAGTCTACAAAAGCTCACCTTATACGGGTTCCTGAAGATGCAAGTGCATAGCTTGGGGATAATCCTACAGCTGTCTCTGTCACTGGAGATCCATGAGGACCATATGGCTCAACAATCCACTGTATAAAAGCTTTTCCCAGATAAAGAAAATTTAACCACTGGAAGCTTCCCAAATTGATCACTGCCATTGTGTTCTATGTCAGAGATTTGGAAGTTGCACTTACTGCAAAATGCAGCAGCTAGAAAAACCCATACAACAGTGGTGAAAGCAAGTGCACTGGGTTCCAACGAGACTCTGGTCCAAATTCAAGGTACAGGTGATGAAGTTTAAAATCCTAAATGACCAGTACTTCGAAACCTAATGGATCACCTCTCCTTATATACACCTGTTCAAGGTCTGAAATCTAATGGATGGACCTCCTTTACACCCCACCAGCAGGGCACTATACTGTGTGAAGACATGGCTTTTTTGTTGTTGTTGTTGTGACACCCCACCATGGCATGTTCTCTTAAAGGCCCAATCTGTGTAGACATCAGTTTCATTTCAGTGCCAAGTTAAAGAATGACGTTTTAGTAAAGCCTTTCGGGATCTAATGATTTTATCCGATCGGTCCACCTACATGGTTTTGTTTCTTATCCAGTTAATGTGTTGTAGATTATAAATTATCTTTTATGCTTTAACTGTTTAAATTGTTTGAACTGATGTTATTTTTCACTGCCCTCAGATCTTTGGCTATAGGGTAGGATACAAATATCTTAAAAAACAAAAGTATGTACATACATCAGTTGTTGTTCTTCAGTTACTTCACATTACACGCACACATTTTAATAGACACAAGGCATGTGATATGTCTGTTATCCACAGCATCAATACAAGAAGTAGTTTTACAATCGTTTCTAAGTAAATATGCATAGGATCAGAGTCCACAGAGTTCAACCATTAGCAAAGAACAAAATTGGAATCTACTCAAAACTAAACTCCAACAACTAAATAATTTACTTAGACAATCATTTTATAATAAAAAGAAGAAGAAGAGCTTGTGTTTCTTTCCCCACAAATCTTATAGTCTTCTTTATCTAGGGCAACTACTTTTTATTCAAATTCTTAACCCATTCTATCTCCAAATATTTGAAGTAAGGTAGGGATATTTCAAATAGCACATTACACATGCTTCAGTTCTACTGTCAGTCCCAGCTAGAGCAGGTCCGCTGAATCAGTTATTGAGTATCAAGTGAACACTTAAGTAAATTTCATCAATTCAAAGATCTACTTTGCTTAGGACAAATGATAGGATTCAAGCCAAAAAAAATCAAGGGAGATCCATCTCCATTTAAAAAGCTTGTTTTTTGAGACCTTTCAAACTAACACAATATTTAGGAGACTGCAGCCCCTAATGCTACATGTTCACTTAGGAAACTACATATGAGATGTAAATCATAATCCAACTCTGAAGTATCTTAAATGCCAAGAGACATATCTGTTTGAACCCAAAACATTGAGAGAGAGAAAGTAATAACACCATAAGCAATATGAAAAGCCACAATATCTGGCTATGAACAAGGCAAAGTGTTATGGTGATGATTTCAGTCAGATATGATTTTACTGGAAGAAATAGATGACACTGCCATTCTTTCAGTGCAGCACTAATCCTTCAGACAATAAATGTGTAGAAACTGGTTACTTAACCAACTGGTTACTAATCTAGTGACAGAACTGGGCATTCGATGGGTTCTGTCACTCTTCTAATTATGTGAATTTAGTTCGACCAGCCATCACCCTTTAAGCATCATCAGCAAAAATTAAGACGAACTGACTTATTATTGTTATCAGATACCAGATACTTCACTCAATTTTAGCCTGCATGCATTAAATGCTGGGCACTGCACTGTTACCCAGAAAACAGTTTGTGCAGTACTACCTATATGTTTTTATGCAGGTACACATAAACAAGACTATAAATTAACCACCACAGACATGTTTAAGTCTTCACTTTTGCACAGAAGGCCAAAACACAGCTTCATCTAGTACTATGCATCCTATTTCTTCTGTGCAGAACAAACATTGCACAACTTTGCTAATTGTGCATGTATCAGTTCCTCTTCCCTGCCCCTCCACCCCACCATTTGTCCAGAATGACAGCTTCCTCCCCCCATCAAACATAACTGTAAACACACCGCAGAACTTCCTGATGTTACAACTCAGTTCTGCCCAGGATCATGACTCTCTTTGTTAAATCACAGACAGACAATCAGAATTACCAGACAAGCGAGTAGGAGAATTGGATCATTCCTTCAATGGTCTGATAGAGATTCCTAGGGATCTGACAGACACATGCCTGCTTGAATGAAAAAGAAAGTGCTTTGGGAAGGGGGGAAATAGGTACTTTACTAGTGTGGGGTGGTGTCCTTTTTCAATGTGAAACCAGGGTTCAGATCCTGGCTCAGCTATGTGAACGCAGTGGCAGACCTTGGGCAAGTCACACTGTGTCAGAGGATGGCAATGACAAACTCCTTCTGAAAAACTTGCCAGGGAAACCCCATGATAGGGTTGTCGTCAGCTGGAAATGACTTGAGGCCACCCAACAACAGCAAAAAGGTTCTGTTTGCCAGCCTCTTTCCAAAACAGGGAGCCCTGTTAGTTAAGTCTTGTACAAGGGCCATGCTAATCTTCTCTATATCATTCCAATTTTAGCACATGTGCAGCCGAAGAGGAGCACCCTGTTAGTTGGTCCTGAAGGCAGACAACAACAACAACATTTTTATTTTACTTTTTAAAACTGTTTTTAACTATGCTGTGTTTTTAACTTACAGTTTTAGTATCAGTATTATTTAATTTTTTAAAACTGTTGTAAGTAATCTTTTATCCTTGTTCTTTATTATTGTTAACCACCCCAAATCCCATCTGGGGAAAAAGGTGGGAGATATATGTGTGTGTGTGTGTGTGTAATACATACACACGTTGATGTTGTGTGCCTTCAAGTCGTTTCCAACTTACAGCGACCCTAAGGCAAACCTACCATGGGGTTTTCCTTGGCAAGGTGTGTTCAGAGGAGGTTTGCCATGGCCATCCTCTGAGGCTGAGAGGGGGAGTAGGTTTCACAGCCGAGCTGGGAATCGAACCCTGGTCTCCAGAGTCACAGTCCAAGACTCAAATCGCTGCCTGATGCTGGCTCTCCACATACACATGTACACAGGCATTTTTTAAAACGTATTGGTGTGGTAATAAACAGGATGCCAGCCATCCCTGCTTCTGATGTCCTCTCGCAGGCACTGTGGGTGTGCTCACACAGAAGGAAGGAAGGAAAGATGTGGGTTCTTAAGAGGGGCTCCTTCCCTCTGCCTCCGGCGCATCTTCCGCACTCAGAGCCCTTGGAGCACAACAACACCCCAAAGCCCCACAGAAACAGCCATATAGACCTTCATACAGCCAGCCAAAGAAGACAGGAGGGCAGACCTAGAAAATGAGTGTGCAAAGGGAACTTGTAGCCATAATAATAATAATACAAGGTACTAAATTGCCAAGGTAAACTATGTCCTTTTAAACGGATGTATACTTTTAATGATGTGTTTTAACTGGGTCTCTTGACTGCTGTGGTTCCTCACCTTGATCCACAGGGAAAGTGGGTAAGAAATAATAATAGTAACCACTTTTGTTGTTGTTGTTGTTATTATTATTATATTTGTATCCCACTCTTTTCCCAGAACTTCACAATATTCAAAGAAAAAGACTTGCTTGTAAACTGATGGGATATTTTGTTTTTGCTTTGTTTGGGTTGGTTCTGGTTTTCTTAATGCCTCTGCGTCGTGCAGTTTGTCAAGCTTTGTGTTTTAAACATATATAAATATATATATATAATGTTATATTAAAAGACACAGTTTTTAAAAAAGCATAGAAAAGAGGAGCATTAAAAAGGTGCCTTAAATTACTGCGGCGTTAAAACGGTCATTAAAACAATAAAATGCATTTGAAAAAGATAAAACCATACAAAAACAACTTTAAAATGGTGCTTTACGAGGACAGCCTTCCGTTTCGGAGAGACTCCATCGAGGCTGAGAAGAAACTTCTCTCCTCCTTCTCAGTCTCGAAGGGGCTGCAAAGGGCGAGAGGGCGGCTCCCACGTTTTATGATGATGATGATGACTATTCTGAGCCCAGCTTCCCAGGGCTCCCGGCTCCTCTCCTGGGGCGCCCTCCTCCTCCTCCTTCCTCCTCTCCCAAAGGCTCGGTCCTTCGACCAGGACGCCGCCGCCGCCGCCGCCGCCCGCGCACTCACCGCTTCCAGGCCCCCGGCCAGCCCCTTCTCCTCTCCCTCACTCCCTGCGCGGCATCCTGCCTTCGCCAGCTCCAGCCGAAGGGCGAGGGAGAAACGGCCTTGCCTTGCCTTGCCTTCCAAACGACGCTCAAGTAAACCTGGCCACCAACTAACTCTGAGGGAAATGTTCATTCTTTGAGCCTCCTCTGCGCATGCGCTCCGGAGGAGCAGAGAGAGGGGGGGGAATTGCCCGCAGCGCATGCGCGCCCAAGGCATTGAAGCTTCCAAGTTTTACTTTTTTTGAGCTTGTTCGCGTTAGTCTTCTTTACGCATGCGCTGTAAGAGCGAATGGGGAATTGCCCCCCGCGCATGCGCATTGAAGAAACTTCTTAAGCTTCCTGTGTAGAGAGAGAACTATGTAGCACCTTTTTGAGACGAATGAGGTCCAGAACACACTGCAGAGATAATCCACTTTGAGGCCGCTTTAACAGCCCTGCTTCGGTGCTAGGGAACCTTGGGAATTGTAATTCGTTGTGCTGCCAGAGCTCTCTGACAGAGAAGGTTGAATGTCTCACAGAACTACAATTCCCAGAATTGCCTAGCATCGAGCCAAGGCAGTTAAAGCAGTCTCAGACTGGATTGTTTCTGCAAGTGTGTTTTGGACCTAAGGCTGCATCCCTAATCTGTTTGTGGCTACTCCGCTTTCCCCTGAGGGAAATTCATTCTCCTGAGCATTCTCTACGCATGCGCCGAAAGAAAGCCATGCTCACAGCGCATGCGCACTACAAGCGACGGAGCTTTCCTAGTTTCTGTGTGGCCACTCCAGCTTTCTGAGGAAACGTTCTATTGAGGCTTTTATACGCATGCGCAAGAAAAAAACAGGGGGGAATTGCCCTCGGCGCATGCGTACTAGGGGCGTTGAAACTTCAGGCTTCCTGGATTTAGTGTGTGGCTGCGTCAACAGGTTAAGGGAAAGGAGGGAGGGACTGATGGCAGGGCAGTTACTAAGGAATTGCAGGGAGGAGGAGGGGGGTGCGGACTGTACCAAGTGACACACTAAAGCGGGGGGGACGCAACTCCCCTCCAAACATCTGCCTTTAGTTTTGGCAGAAATGGACTGTGGAGTTTGCCTGTGACTATTTAAAAGGCTGAAGAGATGTGGAGGAAGGGCCAGTGGGAGGGAAAAGGAGAGAACTCCGTTTAATTATATATACTGTATATATATAGTTAAAAATAATAATAATAATAATAATAATAATAATAATAATAGGTTTTATTTATATACCACCCAATCACTGGGAATCCGAGCGGTTTACAATAGAGGGGATAACAGACAGTTCCCTGCCCACAGGCTTACAATCTAAAAGACACGACACAAAAGGAGAAGGGAATGGTGAGGGGGGGAGGGAATCAGGTCCAGCATTCTTCTCTCCCTCTGAGGCCTGGACCAAGGCAGATGGACCTTCTTCTTCAGGCTAGCCCCTGATGGTACTGGGCCAGCCTTCTCTCTCCCTCAGAGGCCGAACGATGACAGTTAGGGAGGGAGGAGCCTCCTTCTTCAGGCTAGCCCCTGATGGTACTGGGCCAGCCTTCTCTCTCCCTCAGAGGCCGAAAGATGACAGTTAGGGAGGGAGGAGCCTCTGTCTTCAGGCTAGCCCCTGATGGTACTGGGCCAGCCTTCTCTCTCCCTCAGAGGCCGAACGATGACAGTTAGGGAGGGAGGAGCCTCCGTCTTCAGGCCAGCCCCTGATGGTACTGGGCCAGCCGTCTCTCTCCCTCAGAGGCCAAAAGATGACAGTTAGGGAATTCTTTTTGAATTTGTTCAAAGCCACATCTGTGTGCTGTTTGCCTTCCAGTCGTTTCTGACTTTTGGTGAACCTGTCACAGGTTTTCCTTGGCCAGTTTCTTCGGAGGGTTTTCTGCCTCCATGGCCATCCTCTGAGGCTGAGAGAGAGTGGCTTGCTTGCCCAAGGTCACCCGCCGGTGGGCTTACATTACCAAGTGGGATTCAAACCCTCTTCCGCAGAGTCATACTCCAGTGCTCAAACGACTCTCATGAAGAAAAAAAACCACAACTTACCAAACGTTCACTATAGCAATAGCAAGTGCATTTCTGTACCGCTTATCAGTGCACTTAAGCACTCCCTAAGTGGTTTACAATGCGTAAACTAATTGCCTCCAACAAGCTGGATACTCATTTTAGCCACCTACAGAAGGATGCCAGGCTGAGTTGGCCCTGAGCCCTGGCTGGTATTGATCTCACAACCTTGTGGTTTATGAGTGAGTGGCTGCATAGGATCATAGAATTGGAAGAGACCACAAGGGCCATCCAATCCAACCCCATTCTGCCATGCAGGAACTCACAATCAAAGCACCCCCAACAGATGTCCATCCAGCCTCTGCTTAAAGACCTCCAAAGAAGGAGACTCCACCACACTCCAAGGCGTTTAACCACTGCGCCACTAGAGCTCTTCACTTTAACCACATTTGTGGTTAAACTACATGTAATAAATATTGCAAACAAAAAATCCATCAGTGATACCTTTATTGGCCAACCGAAATGCACAGTATACTTGTTGCAAGCTTTCGAAGCTCCACAGGCTTCTTCATCAGACAAGATGTTACAAACCAAAGAGGAGGGGGGGAATAATTGGAGATGTTAGTCAGATGTCTGTACTGTATGTTGTTTCAGTCCTTAGTAAAAATGTTACGATGGGGAGGATATCTTTTGCAGGCAGGCTCCTCCTCCTTTTGGCCATAGGACAACAGGGAGCTTTTAAGTCCAGGAAATTTAAAGTCCATTTGCATCTCAACAGGGACCCCTCTTTTGCAATCCAGTATGTCTCCATTCCAGTGAGGTCACAGGTCTCTTTGTAGGCAGAGAAGAATGGATTCCTCAAGAAGTCTCCATGTTTTTGCATCAGTATGTACTGTATATGTAAATCCATTTAGGCCGCGTGTATGATATTTTAATTTATAGGTATGGTTTTATGTTTGCTGTGCCATGACTATTGCCATTAGATTCAGTGATATACAGGAATTACAATTTATGAGTAACATTAGTCCAAAGAACATTGCTAAGGATTCTGTATGGTGCAGGATGGGAGGACGTCAATGGCAGGTGAGACCATGAGTTACTACACCAGGAGATGCCAAACCTAGTGAGGCCACTGTGGCAGGGGGATCCCTCTCGTTACCGTCCCTCCTTTCCCTGGTATCTTTCTGTGGTGGGTTGGAGATTGAAGTGGAACATCAGTCCGTGCTTTGCAGGCAAAGTGGATACCTTAGTTACTATATTTACATTGGCAGTCTTTATTTTATTGACAAGTCACTTTCCTTCATCGTAGTACAACATCCAAAATCCACAAAACAGTGATGCCTTTATTGGAACAACTAAACTGCACAAAATACATGTTGCAAGCTTGAAAGGCTTCACTCAAACCTTTGCCTGATAAAGGAGCGGGTCATTGAAAGCCTAGAACGTGTTCTTGTGCATTTTTATTAGTCTGATACAGGTATCACTGTTTTGTGGACTTTGGGTGTTATTGTACTTTGTTACATGGCCAACACGGCTAGCCCTGGATAGGTTTCCTTCACCATGAAATTCAGAGTACTAGACACAGCACTTCCAAGCACTGGCCGAACACAACCCTATTTAAATTGAACAAGATGGGAGGATGTACATTAAAAAATGCATGCAGAATCCCATCCTTTGCCTGGCTTTTTTTGCTGGGGGTACTTCTGGTTCAGTTAGATTTACAGTACTCTCTAACAAGTATCCACAGGATTTCAGCTGTATCACACCACTTCCTCCTAAAAACCAGGATTAACCCACCAGGGAGAAGAAGCCTCATTTAGCAACCAAAACACAAAGTGCTTCCTTGCAGACCAAACAAATACATGACTCAAGCCTGTCCTTTTGGACTTTCAGTGGGCCAAATGTAACTATAAATGTGACCAGTTCTGATGTTTTGAGGACTGTCTACAGCCGCCACAGCTCAAAACAATATAAAACTAGTTATGCTGTCATGATGCAAAGTCCTAGACAAAGTCCTAAAACAAGGAGTAGCCATTAAAAAACAAACATAAATCTTTTTCAAGGACCATGGACTCCATTTATTACATTCTGTAAAAACGAATACAATATGAGCATATAAATTCATTAAATTCTCAACTGAATAATAACAGTTAAAATGTATTTTCTCTTTGCTAAAAATCTATACAGAATTTAATTTACTAGTAATACTAAAAGGTTAATGGTTTGCATGCATGAAGTGCACACAGCATGTTAAGTACTGGAGGTGGGTGAAAAGAAAGTAATTAAATTATATTCGCTCTCCTTCTCCCTCCCCCCCTCTCTCTCTATATATATAATGAAATAGGGTGTGATGATACTGGAAAACTGATATATAGCATAGACAGTTACATGACTCAGAATGCTATTGATCTCATCATCCTACAAACTGAGATAGTCATGAGCTATCTAACAAGCATGAAATGAAAAGTTGAGGAGAAATTGTAATCAGCAAAAAAGAACACAATTCTGAAACTTGTTCCAGTGGGCCCTCCAAATCCACAGATTATTTATCCATGGATTCATCCATCCACAGCTTAAAAAATGTTTCCCCCCAAAAAAATTCCTCCCAAAATCCCAAAAGCAAACCTTGATTTTTCCATTTTATATAAGGGATGCAACTTTACTATGCGATTGTATATAATGGAACTTGAGTATCAACAGATAGATTTTGGTATCCATGGAAGCCCTGGAACCAAACCTCAGTGGATACCTTAGTAACAGTTCTCAGTTTCTTATTTACTCAGAAGTTCAACGAGAGCTCAATAAGTAAATATAATAACAATCTCAAGTTTATATGGTTGTGCTGCCCAAAATAAACTTTCGGCCCCATACAGACTGCCAAAATAAAGCTGCTTCAGGTCACTTTGGAGGTATGCTGTTTAACTGATGCATGTGTCCTAAGAGTCTGGAAGCTGCACCAAAGCTGCACTCCAGTCCTTAGGACTGGATTGTGGCTTTGGCATGGCTTCCAGACTCTGAAGATGCATGCATCATTTAAAGAGCATATCCCCAAAGTGACCTGAAGCAGTTTTATTTTGGCCTGTCTGTATGGGGCCTTTCATTTATCTCATGAAACTTGGAACTGGAAACCAATATCAGCACTGGCAGAAGAACAGGATTAGCTCAAATTTCACTACGCAATGAAGGACAGTAAGATTGGTTGCTGAAGAAGTGGAAATAGAAATGGAAAAACCTACAATACCTGTTAGGATGTTTAAGGACTAATGTGTAGTATGGGTTGCTATCAGGTAAGGTAAATCTCACACTGAGATGATGTGAACTCATTTTATCTGGTACAGTATACATGCAGCTAAGGCGTTGTTGTTAATTTTCTTGTGGTTACGTGTCTTCAAGTCATTTCTGACTTATGGCAGCCCTAAAGTAACCCTATCATAGGGTTTTCTGAAGCTCAGAGTAATGTGACTCACCCAAGGTCACCCAGTGGGTTTCCATGGCTGAGCTGGGAATTGAACCCTGGTCTCCAGAGTCAATGGTCCAACGATCAAACCACTACACTGGCTCTATTTCTATTTCACCCTTTTCCCATTTCAGGACACAGTGCAGTTTACAAGTTTTTAAAAAACATTGTCAAAAATTCACACAAAATTAAACAATTAAAAACATTTAAAAACCAGATTAAGACATGCACACGCACACACAGCCCAGTACAACAATTAGCAGTATTTACTATTTAGGTGAGATGGACCTTATACACTACAGGCATTGTTAAAGCGTAGCATCAGGTAGATTGCACAGGCCTGTCAATGTTTTAATGTCTTTATATATTCTTGATATTAACGTTGTGAGGTGTTGTTGTTCCTTTTGCTTAGCCCTCAGTTCCAAAAGATAAGGAATTACTGAACTATGGGGAAAGGAGAGGAGCAAAGAAACCATAACACCAAAGGAGAAGTGCACAATAAGATTTCCCTGCCTCCTATCTATCCCTGCAGATAGTTCTCATTCTTCAGCTCAAGAGTCAACCAGTCTCATGCCAATTTTTAGCTGGATGGCTTTGGCCCCTGGTTCCCAATAACTACATTATTAAGCAGCAGAGATGTTATTGCTACATTGGACTGTTTTTCAGTGTGTTGACTGCAATGTTTAAACCAGAACTTGGAAGTAACAAGGACAGTAATTGAGTTTCCTGCAAGTGGTGACTTTTTTGAGTAACCAGAGTGGAAAAAAGCCACAGTTCAGATAAGAGCAATGCGTAAATCTAATTGCTTTCAAATGTTATTTCCCACTCACCCCCCAGGTATTTTTTCCGAAGTCTATGCCTTATAAACTGGACTTCCCCACTCCCAACAAGAGTGGAGGCCTATTTAGTTTAAAAAGTAGCATTCGAAGCTCTGGTCTGAAAGCGGAAGGAAGGAAATGGAGCAGTTTAGGGGATGGGCAAAGAAGAAATGAGAAATGGTTGTTCTTTTGTGCTTTGCTCCTAGTGTAAATGGCCAGAAGGAGGGGCTGGCCTGCATAGATATCCCTCCACACCATTTCAACACAAAAGAACATACAAACAACATATGATTTTTAACACCTTTGCCTGATGAAGAAGCCAGTGGAGCTTTGAAAGCTTGCATTGTATATTTTGTGCATTTTGGTTGGTCCAATAAAGGTATCGCTGTTTGCTGGACTGTGGGTGTTATTGTACTTTGTTGTGTTTTCTGCAAGAGGACTGTAATTTCTCCTTGGTGTTTATCAGACGAGCTCTTAAAGAGGTACTATTCCAGTGTGACTCCTCTAGCTGCCTCCTGTTGCATGCTGGGATTGGCAGTTTTAAGGAGGGGTATTTAGAATTCTCAGGCAGAGAAGTTCAGCTCCTTAAAACTGCCAATCCCAGCATGCAACAGGAGGCTGCTAGAGGAGTCACACTGGAATAGTACCTCTTTAAGAGCATAGTGTGATAAACATCCTTGTCTCCTCTGTGACAACGACAGGTGCCAGACTTTCAAGGGGTGCAAACAGGCTCTGCATCCTGCATGGCTGGGCAAGGAAGGTCAGCAATCCTCAAGGTGCCCCAAGAGATTCCTGTTTAGGAACTCCTGGATTCACAGTTTCCAAAACTTCAGAAGAGGGCTGACGTGGGGCCGGGAAGAGCAAGCAAAATCGCTGCCGTGTCTCCACAAGGCCCTGGCTCTGCATCCAGATGCTGCTAGGCTGGTGGTGGCTTTGCCACGCTTTGTCTTCCTCTTTTAGTTTCTTCGTTTTGGTTCTATCTACACCTTAAAAGTCATTTTTGGTATTTGCCACAAAGCAGTGTGGTGTGGTTTGAGTGTTGGACAACAAACCCAATAATTCCATAGCATTTAAAGCTAAGTCAAACTGCATTAATTCTATGGTGTAGATGCTGGGAGAGATGCATCATCTGGGAGACATACTTTTATTGTTTACTTATTTGTTGCTTCAGGAATTATGTCTGGAACAGTTGAACCTCTCACAGGGGCTGATCCCATTAATATTTGTGTGTGTGTGTGTGCCTCAAGTCACCTCCAACTTATGGCAACTCTAAGGTTAGGTGACACTACCATGGAGTTTTCTTGGCAGGTTTCCTCAGAGGGGTTGCCATTCCCATCCTCTGAAGCTGAGAGAGTGTGACTTGCCCAAGGTGGATTCCATGGTTGATCAGGGATTCAAACCCTGGTCTCCAGAGTCGTAGTCCAACACTGAAACCATAAGGCTCACAATACCCAGCAGGTTAAAAACTCCAGTATACCTGATTGTAGTATACCGGACTAGACCAGTGTGGTGTAGTGGTCTGAGCATTGGACTATGACTCCGGAAACCAGGGTTTAAATCTTGGCTCGGCCATGGAAACCCACTGTGTGAGCTTGGGCAAGTCACACTCTCTCAGCCTCAGAGGATGGCAACTCTTTAAAACATATATATATATATATATATATGTGGATGATGTGGTCATAATGAGAATTGAAATTCAATTCTAACAAAGATCTCCACTTCTTGAGCCACTCTGCTTTCCTCAGATGATGAAGGACAGCTTCCAACAACCCCTGACTGACAAGAAAGCTCCTGTGTGGGGGAGAGGAGAGAAGGCGCTAGGACCCGGCGATACCCCGAAAGGGAAAGCGGGCGTGGCCTCGGCGTTTCCCCGGGCTGGGCCTATGCAGAAGACGTCACTGCCAAGAAAAGGGAAAGGGGCGTGGCCAGCTGGGTTCCGAGGGGGAGGGGGAGGAGTAGGGGCGTGGCTTTCCCGCAAATAGCCTCCTCCTCCTCTCTGCTGGCAGGCCCTGAGTTCCCATCAAGTATTGATTCTGGGTTGGAGAGAAATGGAGCCTGTTTCCCGCGTGCCGCCCCCTCCTTTCCCCTCCTGCCTGGGCTGCCTTTGCCTCCCTTCCAGCCCTGGGCCAGGAGAAGGAGGAGGAGGAGGAGGAGGAGGGAGAGCAGCATGACTCAGAGCCATTCCTGGAAGAAATTAAGCTGTTTTTTTAAGTTCTAGGAACCATCATCATCATCATCATCATCATCATCATGCAGAAATTAAGGATTTGGGCTGCAAGGGGCAACTGCAATCTTAAATGCCATGATAATAATTATAATTAATTTATTATTATTATTAACAGCAATTGAAAACATTCAGAGGGTAGCTGTGTTGGCCATTTAACAAATG
>NC_056525.1:90148180-90157035 GCF_019175285.1 Sceloporus undulatus
CAATAATAATAATAATAATAATAATAATAATAATAATAATAATAATAATAATAATAATAATAATATAATACATCAGTGATTATTATTGGCCAACTGAAATGCACAATATATTTGTTGCAAGCTTTCGAAGCTCCACTGGCTTCTTCCATCAGGTAAGATGGTACACACTAAATGGGAGTAAAATTGGAGACGCTCTTAAGGACAGGAACAACAAAATGCTTACATCTCCAGTTTTTACTTATTACATCTCCAGTTTTTCTCCGGTTTGGTATGTAACGTCTTGCCTGATGAAGAAGCCGGTGGAGCTTTGAAAGCTTGCAACAAGTATATTGTTCATTTCTTTGGCCAGTGAAGGTATCACTGTTTGATGGGTTTTTGTTTGAATAATAATAATAATACAGGGCGACCAGAGGCCCTCATAACTGCAAAGGAGGACAAGGCACTGCAAAATGGAGGGCGTTTGAGGGGGGGAAATGGACGTTCATATAAATAGACATTTATGTTTCTTAGTCCTGCTCAAAATGGAGGACATTTTGGAATTCCTCCTAGACAGAAGGTTGAAATGATGGAGGGCATGTCCTGGGAAAGGAGGACATTTGGTCACCCTGTGGTGTGCCTTCAAGTCCTTTCCAGCATATAAATAATAGACATTTGTATAAGTAGACTTTCATTTTTCTTAGTCCTGCTCAAAATGGAGGACATTTTGGAATTCCTCTTAGGCAGAAGGCAATACAATACACAGATTAACATGGAAATTGCTTCCTCTCAACCAACAATATATATAGCCCACTCTCTTCCCTGCCAGCATTCTCTGAAGATGCCAGCCACAGCTGGTGGCAAAACGTCAGCAATAAACTCTCATAGCCCGAAAACCCCACAAAAAAACCATATCTCTGTATTCCATGCCTAAGAAAATCCCTTTAAATTCATGGAGTTTCCATAAGTTGACAAGTGACATGAAGGTCCAGACAAATCTTTCCAGATGAAATGAAAGGGACCATGTTGCAATCCTCGCTCTAATTCATGGAAGTGTCTACCTCATAAAATGAGCTCATCCCCTTTTCTTGAAATAAAGAAGCTGAGTTTTAGTGGCATGTGCTGCAGACGGCCAGCTTGAGTGTTGTACTAGGAGTCTGGAGACCACGGTTCAAATCCCTGCTCAGCCATGGAAACCCACTGGGTGAGCTTGAGCACGTCACACCGTCTCAGCCTCAGAGGATAGCAAAGGCAAGACCTGCTGAGAAAACCTTGTGATAAGTTTGCCTTAGGGTCGCTGTACATCAGAAATCATTTGAAGGCACACAACAACGTCATTGCCCCTGGGAGTATATTTCACTGAACAGAATGGGACTTGCTTTTGAATAAGTATGTGGAGTTATACACTGCCTGACAATTAATATTTTTTGTATCTTAAGTCATTACATTTACATCTTATATTTCATTTTCCCTGTTTCTTCCATTTTTACCCCTCTGGTAACCTATTAAAAACTTAAAAGTGTATATGGCAGCACCATGTTTAACTTCATGAGGTGCTGTATTCAGTGCAGTGTAATATTGTATGCCTTCAGACCATACCCAGTGTATGCATTATAGTAGGAAGGACAAGGGAATTCATTAAAACCTTTCCCATCACCTGTTATTTGCTCCTTCCAAGTGACACGCATAGCCAGTCTCCCATCTTACAGACTGCAGTGACAAGATCACAGTGGACATCTGTATGGATGATTTTATGGTGTCTGACCTATGATCGTTGTAGAACATCTGATTTCATAGCTCTAGTACTTTGTTAGTTTTGAGATGTGATGCTGGAGAAGAGTGCTGAGGATACTATGGACAACTGGAAAGACGATTAAATGGGTCCTTGGACAGATCAAGCCTGAAATCTCCCTAGAAGCAAAGATGATGAAACCGAGATTGTTGTACTTTGGCCACGTCATGAGAAGACACAACTCATTAGAAAAGACAATAATGCTAGGGAAGATGGAAGGCAGTAGAAAGAGAGGAAGACTGCATGCCAGATGGTTAGACTCAGTTAGGGAAATCACAAGCGTGAATCTCCAAACTTAAGCAGATCAGTGGAAGATAGGGGGTCTTGGAGATGTCTCATCCACAGGGTCCTCATGAGTAAGGGTTGACTTGAGGGTAGTTAACAAAAACAAAACAAAAACCAACAACAATAGCTTTAAAAAAATTTAAACCAAGGGTCACATTGTCTTGGGGATCATCTGCCACTTCTTGATCTCCCCTTCTCGCTTAGTGAACCAAATAGTTCGTAGAGAATTTTTGAAATCAGTCTGCAAGTTCTATTGACTTCCACTACATTCGAACTTGAATCTTTCTAGACAATTAAGCAAGGAGTTTGCTACATAGTGGTTTAAAGTCAAAACTGCTCATCGTTTTGTTAAAAACTGAAAACATCTTAAAATCTTTCTCTTGTTATAACCAGAACTAATGTTTTTAAGTTTTAGGAGGTAGATTTTGATTGAACACTAGAAGGAAAATCTTGACAGTAAGAGCACTTCTATAGTAGAACCAATTGCCTAGATAGGTGATGGGGTCTTCTTCTTTGGATGTCTTCAAAAAAGAGACTGAACATCTACCTGCCAAGGATACTTTAAATGGAGATCCTGCCCTCAATGGCCCATGAGGAGGCCCCTTCCAACTCTATAACTGTATTTCTAAAAGTTTAAAAATATTTATTTTGAGGCTACTTTTATTTACTTGATCTGGCTGTCATTGATGCATAGCTGTGTGTAAAGATACAGGAACATATTCAATGATTAACATTTAATTGATATTAACTGTTTTTCAACAAAAGTTGAAAAGTTCTCAGATCAGTTTACATAGTACAGAAAGGGCTTACTAATCCCGTTTCAACAAAACTGTTTACAGTCTCGGCAGAGGAAGGCTTTCTTATACATATCCTCCATTTTCAGACAGAGGAATAGACTTCTTTATCTGATTGCTCATGCAGCTTCTGAAAGGGCTGGCAATGAAATTCAGGAATGCTTCAGATGATGTCCAGGCCAGGAGACACGGTTTCTTTTGCTGTCACACAGTTCTTCCATCAGACAGATGACTTTATGGCATTTTGGATTCCTCACAGGAGCTGGTGGTGATGGACTATGCTCTCATTCAAAACATCTCATCTGTCTGTCTGTCTAGCTAGCTAGCTAGCTATGTCATATTCATTCGTTCTCACACCAAGGGATTTAGATAATATGAGAGAAGGATAGACATACACTGCAACAATGCAACAAGACATGGCTTGTCAGGTTAGCAATAGCAATTCTATACTGCTTATCAGTGAACTAGCACTCCCTAAGCAGTTTACAATATGTAAGCCTATTGCCCCCAACAACCTGGGTATGCATTTTACTGACCTATGAAAGGATCGACGGCCGAGTGAACCTTGAAGCCCTCCTCTAGGATTGAATTTACAATGTTGTGGCTGCATGGCCAGCATTTAACCACTAAATAATGGAGGATCAGTAATGCTGGATTCCCTTTTTATAAATATTTCATTCCATCATGTTGTACGAGAACCTTAACCAAATTTCAGGTTTCTGAATGGATTGAAGGTACCCTAAAGTTTTGTTGTCCTTATGAGTATGTAAACACATTAGCACCAAATATCTTTCTACATCAGTTTATCAAAATGCTAGTCATAAGGATGGACTATGTGTGTGTGATGGGAAACCCTGTGTATTACACGGATTTGATTTGCCTTATTCGTAGTCATTTGCTTCTACCTAAAATAGTTGCCTCAGCCACAGTACATTTGTTCTATCTGTAATCACATGCTGTATTCTCAGTCTAGCTGTAAATACATGTTAAATAATATGAATAATTTAACTCTAGAAAAAGATACTGAACTCCCCCCCCTTTCATATGCAAGCAATGAATAGTCATCTGGATGCTTGTTCAGGGTGATTGGAAATCAGCTGTGTCTGAAAGGAGAAAAACCTGCTTGAGTGGCAAAAGCATCAGATCAGTTTTTACATTAAAAAGTTGTTGTGATTCAGTGATAATCTTTTCTCTGTGGGAAATGTTCTTTTCTAAAGGACTCCTTCTCCCCACCACCAGTCCACTTGAGCATTGCCACCCACTTGTAATGGCCCTTGTTACTGGAATAAGGGAAGGAAGCCGAATCTGCATGACACCTTCTTTTGCACAGAATGTACTTTATGATAATAACATTCATGCCATTCTCTATTCCATGAGGAATCTGAAGCTTTTAAGGGAAATTACTAAAATGGAACCTTCATTTTAGATTGTGTAGTCTAGGAGTCGAAGATGCTTTACAATATGAACACCTCCAGGGATGATTCCCCCTTGCCCCCCCTCCCAGACCAGGATATGCTGAAGACATTTGTTGCAGGAAACCAAAAGATTATGAAAATCTTCCCAAGTCTTAAAAAATGTCATTACTTTATTTCCATTCTATTTAAAACATGCAATTCCATTATAATTATTTAGCTTCCATGCTCTTCAGGGATAGTAAAAGGCAAAATGAAAAGTATTGCCTGAACATCCAGTTCTCCCTGGAAATATACCTGACTAGCTTGGAAAAGGTACTAAATTAATTTTCTGCTAGTGAATTCTGGGAGTTGTAGTCCAAGAAAATAACTTACCCAAACTCTGTGTTTTAAACATGTGTGCCTAAATTAAAAATACCAGTGCTCTAGGATGGGTGGGAATTGTGTGGCTTCTGTTTTAGAAGAAAAACACATCTACATGTTATGGGAGAAAGGGGATAGGGATGCGGACCACACCAGGTTGACATCCTAAGGGGAGGTGACACCGTTGCTTCCCAAACATCTACCATTTAAAAACATAATTTTTAATTTTTAACAATTTATATTTTTTTAAATAATAAATTTATTTTTAAATTATTTAAAAATTTTCTTAAAATCATCACATCTTATCAATTTTTCACTTTAACCACATGAAACTATGTACATGTAAATACATTTAGGCAGTGCATATGGTATTGTATACTTTTAGGTATAATTAAAAGTATAATTTTAATTTTGCTAGTTGTTTATGTCACAACTATTGCCATTACATTCAGTGATAAATGTGAATTCTGATTTATGAGTAAAGATGTACCCCATGTTCAATAAATATGCCACAATAGTTTGTAAAATCTTGGATGCATCTACAGTGCAGAATTAATACAGTTTGACACCACTTTAACTCTCTTGGCTCAATGCTACTGAATTTTGGGATTTGTAGTTTAGTGAGATATTTAGAATTATCTGTGAGAGAGCTCTGATGCCACAACAACAAAGTTGAATTCCCAGGATTCCATAGAATGGAGCCATGACAACAGTGTCAAACTGCATTAGTTCTGCAGTGTGGCAGTAGCCCTTGTGTTCTTTAACCAAGTTATTTCCCCAATGGTTTCTTATAGTCTTCCCTGCCCTTATATATAGAGGAAACCCTCATTCTGTTGGCAAAAATTAGTTACCAATTCTTTTTATTATGTTTACAGTTACCATAGTTGGCTGTTTTGAACAGCACTCTTTCTGCTTGCTGTGAAACAAATGGTAATCAGCTGGGATTAAAAGTAAACAATTTAACAGATTTTGGCTGTTGTATCTAAATAATTTCTTTCCTGTAAAAGATAGATTGAGATTTGCTGGTACAAAGCAAGACTTGTGTTGCAGTGCAGAAAAAAGATCTGATAATATTGTTGATTGTCCAGGCTCCTGTCCTGAAGTTCTTGTAGTTATGTTTATTTCTTTTCCAAATGTCTTGCCATTTTATTTGGGGACATGGGGGGGGGGGAATGCTGTCAATATTCTGTTCTATCAGGGACGTAGCCAGGATTTTGGGAAGGGGGGGTCCAGACTAAGTGCCACCATTATAATGGGGCTTGGGTGCAGCAGCGCACACCATTCATTTTTCTAACGAAGGGGGGGGGCGGACCCCAAGAACCCCCCCCTTGGCTACGTCCCTAGTTCTATGGAACTGTTATGTAAGAAGCAAATACAGTCCCTCTTTCAATTTTCTGGGTAGCTAATGCCAAAACTATGCATTCAAGTTCTTCTGTTTCAAAAATCCAGAATGCCATCCAAAATAACTAGCAGTTTGCAAAGATGGCAAGTGGCCATACCCAGGCAAGTAAAATATTTGCTGCCTCATTTGGGATTATTTGGACTATTTAATCCTAATAATTTTCCTTTTTATTTTTTCTCATGGTCTGAATATCAACAGATGATGTGCTGTGCTTTTATGTTCTGCTATGAGCACTGCAGCCCATAACATAGCCCTTTATTACTTTCCTTCTGTCAAAGAGACAGTGAGCATATCAATGCCTATATAATCTACATAAACCTCTGGAATTCTGAAGTATACCTCAGTGGATACAGGTTCCTGAAAGAATATCATCTCTTGCTGTGATATATACAGCATCCCTACACAGTTCGCCACTAAAAAACTGTACAAGTGAGGAAACTTTGACCCTCCAGATATGTTGGACTTTGGCTGCATCTGCACTGCAGAATTAATGCAGTTTGTCACACTGTTTTACTGTCATTTCTCAATGCTATAGAATTATGGGATGTGTAGCTTTGTAAGATATTTAGCCTTCCCTATCAGAAAGCTCTGCTGCCACAACATGATTCCATAGGATGTAGCTATGACAGATAAAGGGGTGTCAAGCTGCATTAATTCTGCAGGGTGGCAGCAGCCAAGTCCAACACTCAGCATAGCCAGTGACACTGAGTTGTTACTTGGAGGGCCCAACATTCACCATCTTTCACTAGTATTACGTATGTTGTTGCTATGTGCCTTCCTGTTGACTGTGACTTACAGCAACCATATCATTGGATTTTCTTGGCAAGTTTTATTCAGAGAAGGTTTGCCATTGACTTCCTTTTAGGCTGAGAGACTGCGACTTGGCCATGGTCACCCAGTGGGATTCCTTGGCTGAGCAGGGCTTGAACATTAGTCTCCCAACACTCAGACCACTACACATTGCTGTCTCTAGTATTACTCATCACTCGGATCCTATACATGCCACATTGATTGATGATTGTCAATAGCCTCTGGTCGACATGAGTGAATGCACAATGCAATAAAGGCCTGTTCCACACGGGCAAAAAGTACATGCCATGCACGTACTAGGGTCAGAAAAGGGCGTCCTTTCAGGATGCCCCTAACCCTAGTACGCGCTTGGCGCGTACAAAATGGTGGCGCCCGTTCTACACAGGTGCCGCCATCTTGACGTCGCAGATGCCTAGCGTCTGTACATCGCGCAGTGGAAGTGACGTCGCGAGTGCACCATTGGCCACTTGCGGTGCCATTTCCGCGGTGCTAAAAGAAGCTGCATTTTGCAGCTTCTTTTTCGTTGCATCTGGGAATAGCACGGTTTGTCTGCTGCGGTTCCTGGGCGCCGCAACCAGCGGCGCCAACAGAGCGCCATTTTGGGGCGCTCTGTAAAGCGCCAAAGTTAGCTTACTTCCTAAAGCAAGGAGTATGTGCAACTATTCCACTGTTGGTGGATGTTAGTTCCCATCACCCTAACCAATGGTGAGGGTTTATGGGGTATTTAGTCTGTCAATATCTGGGAGATCACATCTTTTGCTTTCCCACCCTGAATCCTTATATTCTTTTCTGTCATTAGTTTTTCTGAGTTTCACCTTCTTTACCCTTTCCGCTATTCCACTCTTTAAAATGCTGTGGTATATGAAAGCAATCCATTCTGGACATTGACTTTTTATGTATTTTTTAAAAAGCTAAAAGAAACTAGCCCCTCTGTAAATGTTTAAACACCTCCATTCTCTCACCCCATTTTAAATAATTTAGCATCTCCTGTCTCCTTCAACAATTAATTCAGTCAGAAGGCAGTCAATACTGAGCTTTTCCATCAAAAACAAAAGGGTCACTGGAGAAGTAGTCAACTGAAGCTGTTCGACCTTCTTTTGTCCTTCTAGACATGCTTTAAGTGCCTTGTAACTTCTTCCTTGTAATTGACAGGCTCCCTCAGTGGTACTGACAAGCATCTACCAAACAAGGAGGTCATAGCAAGTGTGCCTTAATGGAAAAAGACGTGTGAACACAGTGATGTGTGCAGCCCAAATTTAATACACAGCAAGTGGTAACCACCGTTTCCTCAGGAAACGAGCTCTTTCTCTCCTGAGTAGCTCAAAATGTTAAGAGGCTTAACAAAACCCAGATGATTAGCCTCGTTGTAGGTTTGCTAATGTGTGTGCGCGCGCTTAAATCTGCTATTCAACTTTAAAGGTTGTGGGGTCCCAAAAATGTTCTGCTTGCAGTCCATGATATGATTTAAAGGCACAGGAATGGCTGGTAAGAAAAAGAAAAAGACTATCGTTTTGGTGGATTTTAAAAAATAAGAATAAAATATAATAATTTATTGTAGTATGTGTTTTAGTGAAACAAGCTACTCTTTAGGTGCATAAAAAGGGAAACATGACACTATGATGGAGAAAAATAATGGCTGGAATCTTCTTGGGGAGTTATGTCTCCCTAATTAGATGTATGTCTGCAGGAATTAGAATTGGTCAGTTCCAAAACATCCATATCCAATACAGGACTGCTGTAATGTTACTACATAACAGAGCCAGAAAAGCAACCATTACAAAATGGGACTAAAGCACAAATAGTGATAACTAGATCGGTCCTGATATACATCAGACACCAATGTGCATCAGGCACTCTTGTCTGCATCCTGTTACACATCTTCACAATTCACTAACAGCATTGTTTTTTGTGGGGTTTTCAGGCTATGTGGCAATGTTCCAGAAAAGTTTCTTCCTGACATTTCGCCAGCATCTTTGGCTGGCATCTTCAGAGAATGTTTGCCTGGAAAGGACTTGGGTATA
>NC_056525.1:90167035-90251498 GCF_019175285.1 Sceloporus undulatus
GGCCCCCGCCTCCTTCCCGGCCTGGGAGGAAGCCTGGGCCGGCGATCACGGAGCCCTGGAAGGCTTCGCCGGGGGCTTGGGAGACACTGTCTCCCAGGCCTTGGCGAGGCCCTGGAAGCGGCTCCGTGATTGCGAAGTCCTCCAAGGCCTCTCCGGGGCTTGGGAGACACTGTCTCCCAGGCCCCAGCGAGGCCTTGGACAATGTTTTAAAATGTAGGACCTTTGTTTTTAATTTCCTGGCATGGAAATTTAAAAAAAAAAAAGTCCTACATTTTAAAACATTGTCCTACATTTCCCCCAGTTTGGAGGTCCTCGGGGATGGCAACCCTACTCCCCCCACACTTCCAAGTTCATAACTCCTCTGTGTGCGGAAGGTACAAGGGAAAGAGATCATCTGGAGCACTCCTTCTCAGCCTATCTGATGGGGGGGGGGAATGAACAGAAATATATTTAATGTGCCATGGACTGGTACCATGTGTGTCCATTGGCTACTTTGTTGTTGTTGTTGTTGGTATCTGCTCTCAAGTCGATCTCAACCCATGGCAATCCCATAGATGAGACATCTTCAAGCCTCCTTTGGCTCCACTGCTCTGCTCAGGCCCTGCAAATGCATACCCTTGACCTCCTTAATAGAGTCCATCCATTTAGCATGTGGCCTTCCTCTCTTTCCGCTTCTCTCCACTGTTACTAGCATTATTTTTTTTCAAGTGGGTCGTGCCTCATCATGATGTGGCCAAAGTACGACAGCCTCAGTCTAGTCATCTTGGCACCCAGAGAGATTTCTAGTTTGATCTACTCTAGGATATATTTGTTTGACTTCTTGGCTATCCATGGTAACCTCATGGCTTGATCTGCTGTAGGACCCATTTTTTTGCCCTTTTGGCTGTCCATGGGATCCTCAGCACTCTTCTCCAGCACTACATCTCAATTTATTTTCTTCCTATCTTTTTTCTTAACTGTCCAGCTCTCACATCCATACATGGTAATAGGGAATACAATGGTTTGTATGATTCTAACTTTCATGCTCAGTTGTATGTCTTTACATTTTAGGATATTTTCTAGTTCTCTCATAGCTGTCTTCCCCATTCTTATTCTTCTTATGATTTCTTGACTGCTACTACTTTCATATTTTCCATTGGCTACTACTGTTATTTTATTTCTTGGAACCTCTCCATGCACTGCCAACAGATAGTGTACAGACCACTCCCTGCTAGCCTTTTCAGGAGTCAACTGTATTCTAGCTGGAACTCACTAGGCTCCTTGAAGGGGAAAAGGAATCCATACTACCTTCAGCCATTCATCAGAGATAACCACAGACATTATCTGTCCCATTTTCCACTAGCCAGGTGGGGGCAGAGCCTCTTGATTCTTGGAGGCTGAATCCAAACCCTTTATGGGCTGGATTAGGTCTACAAATCACATATTCTCCTGGTGCCTATATTGAACAAGAAGCAGAAAAAGTTGAAGTCAAAGGCTTTCATGGCTGGCATCCATAGTTTTTTTGTGGGTTTTTGGGGCTATGTGGGCATGTTCTAGAAGAGTTTATTCTTGACGTTTCGCCAACATCTGTGGCTGGTGAAACGTCAGGAATAAACTCTTCTAGAACATGGCCACATAGCCCAAAAAAACCCCACAAAAGACTATAGAAAAAGTTGAATTTATTAATTTCTCTCTCTCTCTGTGTGTGTGTATATGTATACATACACCTTCACAAACATAAATATTCTATATATACATGTTGTTGAAGTGTGCCTTCAAGTTGTTTCTGATTTATAGCAACCCTAAGGTGAATCTATCATGGGGTTTTCTTGACAAAGATTTATTCAGAAGAGGTTTGCCATTGCTTTTTCCTGAGGCTGAGAGCATGTGACTTGCCCAAGGTCACCCAGTGGGTTTCCCAGCTGAGCTGGGAATCAATTCCTTGTCTCCAGAGTCATAATCCAACAGTCAAACCACTACACCACACTGGTTCTCACATATAATACATGAATACACACTCATATGTGAAATTTATGCAGCACTGTTGCTTATTTCATTTATGTGTTAAATAAAACACATGTTTGGCTGTAGGGAAACTTCATAGTCCTGAGAAATGCCACTCACATAACGTTCCAAACAAAATGGACAAAATATTTTTTTTTAAAAAAAAAGCCAAAGTTTGTCAATGAGTTGTAAAGTCTGCATGAAAATGTTCAGGACGTTACCTGCCTAAGAATGTCTAAAAGTCTAAAATGAAGCCTGGTGAAATTCATTTAGAAATATGTGGTCTACAACATGAGAAAGATCCCAGAAATATGAGTTTTTGGTTTATATGGTACTCAAAGCATTTGAGAGATCAGGTCCAAAGCCTTATACAGTGGGCCTTTGGCATCTGCTGGGGTTTGATTCCAGAACCCCCTATGAATACCAAAATCCATAGATGCTCTAGTCCCATTATAGTACAGTGGCATAGTAAAATGGTGACCCTTATATAAAATGGCATAATGAAGGTCTGCTTTTGGAATTTCTATACTTTAAAATATTTTCAAGTCATGGATGGCTGAATCTATGGATTCAAAATCCATGGATATGGAGGACCAACTTAACTTTTAACACTTTAGAACTTCTGCCAACCATATATCTTTATAGAACAGACAAAAAAGCATTTTAACTGTGTGTATACACAGATACACATGCGTCAAGAATCAATTGACACATTAGCATGCAGGGGTACTTCAAATCAAAAGCTACATCCTCTTGCACTGTTAAACAACATTGTGGTTTTACTCTGATAAAATCATTTCGGATGGACTGCAGTTTCTGTTGCTGAAGGTTATTGCATTCATGCCAAAGGGGTGTAGCAAAATATGTCACAATATGTTATCAGCACAGTAATCCATGGGAGCATGATACGTTATGTAGAGCTCTTGGGTTTAAAAAATGGAGAAATAAATAAAATTGTGGTCAGAGTGTACTACAGGCTGAAGAGAGGATGTGGATGAGGTTTTCCTGAAACACATAATCAACATTTCAGAGAAGCAATAATTATACTAAAGAGAAATTTCAGCTGCCTTGTAGTTGCTGGAAGAAAACCCCTTTAAGGAATGGAATCCCCAATAAAATTCTCTCCTGCTACACCAACAATTTCCTCTTTCAGAAAGCCAGGGAACGTCTATTCTTCTCCTCAACCAGTAAGGAACAGTTTGGTCAATGAAGTTACAGTACAGGGAGCTATGGAGAGAAAAGGCCCATGTGGAATTATTCCCAGTATTAAATAATGCTGAAGGTGACCATAATCAAACAGCTGGCTTGGATTTTAGAAAATATTATCGAAATAAATTCAGAGAAATGCTAGGTAGGACTCTCAATGGCTGATGGTCAGGAAATACCAAGCTGAAATTTTAAAAAGTATTCAGAGCCATGTGATTTGCAATTTAGGATGCTAAAGAAACCTACTGGTGTATTTTCATTACCTCTGTCTACCTTTTTTAAAGTACTGTAATCCTGAAGAACAGATGAGGTGCCTTCTGAATGCCACCTTTTAAGAACGATTCAGAAAAACAAAAACAAAAAAATTCAGAAGAGAGCAATAACAAGGGACAGGAGTTTAGAAAACAAATCATATGAAGAAAGGTTGAAGAACCTGATTATGCTGAGTCTAGAATATTGGGGAGTACATATGCCACATTTTGAAGTTATATCACACATAATCTCTGCTGCCTCAAAGGGCAGCACAAGATAATTTAACCAGTTTAAGTTACAGGAGAGGTGCTGAAAAGGAGAGATATCTCAAGAATAAAAAGAACTTCTATAGTGTTGAGTATAGATGGGCAACTGTGATGTGCCTCAGGGCTCTCCAGGAACCACACACTGCCAACAAACAACTAGAAGAGGTCAGAAATCCACTTTGGGTTATACAAAAACAATTGCTTTCTGATGTTTAAGTGCAGGAGGATGTAGCAACCTGTTTGAAAGGTGCATTGCTGTTTCTGGAGTATTCCAGAAAAAGACCATTAATCCCCCTCTCTTTTTGGACTCGGGGGAGTCTGGAGGGGTTGTAGGTCACAAAAATGGCATGGGGGTTTCACTGTGTGGCTTAGTAGCTCTTGTTCAGTTGAGGTCTTCAGCATCACCTGCTTCAAGAAGAGGTTTGAACTAGGTGGCCTGTGTAGGCCACCTTTATCGGTTTGCAGTTCTTCCTTGAGTTTCCTGGGAACATCCATTTTAGACTACTGCAATTCTTCAACCAGTGTCATGCCCCCCTTTGAGAATCTGGCTTCTGAGGATGAAACAGACCCACCTATCAGGCCCCCTACTTGAGAGTCCAGCCTCTGAAGATGAAGTGGACTTACCACAGTGATGCCCTCCTCCAGTTCAGGCTCCCAGCCTCCTGAGGGCTCCACAGAAGGAGGAGGTTGAAGAGATATTCCCAACATCTCAAGAAAGGAAAAGGCTGCAGTGTCCGGAACAGATTCAGTCCCTCTTCCACAGGCAAAGTTAGAGGCTATGCAGCTGCAGCAGGGAAATGCCCTCTTGAAATATGATCTGCAAGTGGGGAAGGTCTTATGCTTTACAGGGGAAGGGCTTTTCCTGCTTCAGTTGTTGGAAACAAACTGGATTTCTTCCTGAAGTCTAAGTTTACAGTGAGATCTGACTCTGAGATTTATGACCCTAGGCTGTTTCTTGACCTTGTTATCTGGATTTGGAGGGCTGTACTTAAAAAAACCTTCCAGTCTGGTCGATATGGGAATCCTGGTGTGACAATGTGGGTTCATAGGCCAATTGCTTGGGAAAGTTTCATTTTTTGGAAAATACCTCTCAGAATCATCCTGCAAGCAGCATGGGCAATGGTGGTGATGACTGGGGGATTCTGTTATTTCGAGAGTTGTTATGTTTTCCTCTTTTAAGGTCCCCATGTAAACATAACAAGTACTTTAACATTCCCCAAATATTGCTGATAGCAAGCAGTTAAGTCCTACTAATCTTACTGGACAAGTCAGTGTATCATTCATACCAGGAAGTTTACCTTTTAAAGATCTCTTCTCTTGCTACATTGCTCTAATTTAATTGACATCTAACCACTCCTTTTCCCATAACATTGTCCCGCTTTCTCCATGCATGATATGATTTACATTACGCTGGATTGCCAACTCTTTCTGGCAAGGGCACTCCCTGCCCTTTTAATGGCTATGTTCCAAACAGAAATTTGGCATATGAAAGCTTCTGTCTTTCACACAATAACCAAGCACTAAGAACCTTATCTGGAAAAAAAAATCTGCTGTGACACTTGCAGGATCATTGGCCAGTAGTGGGAACAGATCTCCCAAGAAAAACCTCTTTCCAGCATTCAAATCCCTAAAGATCTTTCAGAATCCTCTTACGTCTGTAGCACTAAAGTGAAAAAGGTATTAGCTAGGTAAGTCTTCCTTGTATATAGTTACAAAACGAATTACTATTCTCTCAGAGCCTTGCAACTATACCCATGTACTCATAGCAAAGTGCAAACAATTAGCTAATATGGTAAATAAAGTAAAGGTATACTTCAGTTTAGAGAGGCATACATCACTAAAGATGTATACTTTACTTCACCAGAACCAGCATGGTGTAATGATTTGAGCATTGGAGTACAACTCTGGAGACCAGGGTTCAAATCCTCAGTTGGCCATGGGAACTCACTGGGTGACTTAGGGCAAGTCACACTATCTTGAAGGCAATTGAAGGCAATTTCAACTCTCGTCTGAACAAATTTTGCCAACAAAGTCTTGTGATTGGTTCGCCTTAGGGTTATCATAAGTCTGAAATGACTTGAAGGTACAAAACAACAAAAACATACTTCAGTTAACAAAGCCTGACATGACAAAGAAGATACAAAGTCTACCTGGAAGGATTTTGAGGAAGGGAGGCTGGACTAACACAGACTTTCAGTGTCAGGTAATAAACACTGCAATAAAGCTTCAGCTAGGAAGGAATGAGATTCTACTCTAGATGATTGTAGCTTGGTGTGCCTGCCTGTAAGAGGTATGGTAAAAATGACAAATGCCTCCAGAAGCCTGTAGAGAACATGTGTGAACAGTGAAACAGTGGAAAAAAGAAAAAGCAGGTATGTCTGCCTTACTAGCTATCCCCAGCGTGTTTGGATACAAATCCAAGCGTCCAGGGGTGACTGCTAGTTTCTTATTATTTCCAGTTTGTGTCCAAACACGTTGGGGATAGCTGGTAAGGCAAAGTGGTCTCTAGAAGGAGCAAAATGTGTTGATCACTTCTGCAAGGCTTACCTGATGTGGTTGGTTCATTTCACATGTGCATGGTTAGTTTCGGATTAAAGGTTTGCTGAAACACATTGAACTGCTCTTTTTATTTGATACAAGAACCCATTTATACAGTATTCATTCCATGTTATATCTGATTCTGATGCAAATTTTACGATTAAAGAAATAATGACCAAGAACACAATTACTTTGTCAAATGAGTACATCCATAATCCATTGCAAGTTAAAACACGGGAGCATGATCCATTGAAAAAAAAAATTGGCACATTCTATGTGACATAATGCTCACAGCTGACTTAAGCAATTGCTTTAAGTAGTTTGTACAAGTTCATGATGATCTGCCAATAAACTATTAACGGAAAAGCAAAGTTAATAAAATATACACTAAACGGACATGCTGTAACATCTGTTTTAGATTCTCAGGTGTGCATGTAGCCTATAACTTAAAAAGTATGCTTCAGATTCTTCTCTGTAAGACAGATATGTCAGTTTCATCCAGCTCAAAATAAAGATATTCTGCCCCCTCTAGTGTTTCATTTTCAAAAGTACAGCTTTTGATAGCAAACTAGAGTAATTTCAGGATTTGCTTCCAACATTGTTCATTTATTAGAAAGTCCAGTTGAGAGAACTTTTGAACATTCCAATACAGGAGGGAAGAAAGTGTGTTGCTCTAGATGATGTACCACAACTCCCATCAGCCCCAGTCAACATACCTATGATGAAGGATACTGAGATCTGCAGTCCATCGCAATCTGGAGAACCCACTGTTTTTTAATTGCTGTTGTTAATACGTGGTGAAATGGTGAATGTAAAGAAGCAGTACTTCTTCTTTCCATGTATATTCTGAAACATTTCAAAGGGATTTGGGACCATAGGATGCACAAGTTCTGTTTTCCCCATTTTTTCCTTTTCTCTCCTGGTGGCCCAGTAACAGAGCCAAAATAACAAAGCTGTGACAGAAGTTTGTTTGTACTGTCCATAATATAATATAATATAGTTTATATTATATATATTATTTTGTGGATATTGTTTATCTATAGAAATGTGTGTACTTGTATACCTGTGTGTGTACAAAATGTCCAGTGTATTTTGGCAAAATACATAATTACTTTATCAAGGGCAGGCTGATAAAGGACTTGTGCACTCTAGAAACATCCAAAAAGTCATTTTAAGAAGTTGAACAGTTATTTTCCAAGTGCTTTGGGAATGCACAAAATGTTTGGGCTCATTCACATTCACGTTTTTGTACCCAGGAGATTCAGATCTCCTTGGGAATGTGAAACTGAATCAAAGTTCCCACTACGTTTACCCTAATCCAGGGATAGGCAACCTGCGGCCCACGGGCCAGATGCGGCCCGGCAAAGCCTTGGGACCGGCCCCAGCCTGTTCCTGACGCTGATTGCCGCCGGAGCCTTTGGCCTCTCGCGTGAGGGCGTGGGGCCTTTGGCCTATCAGGAGGAGGTGGGCAAGGGGGGGCAAGTGGCAGGCAAGGGGGGGCAATTGTCTATAGAAGGCTCCGAAACATGCATTTATATTAACATTTTTTAAAAAAATCAGCAATTTTTTTTTGCGTGTCCTCCATTTTTATATAAAAGTGTCCTACATGTGAAAATTCTGTCCTACATTTGTCCCGGTTTATTTATTTAATTATTTTTTTAAAAAATTATTTACTTATTTATTTTTTGGATTTGGCCCCCCAGTTGTCTGAGGGATCGCAACCCGGCCCCCGGCTCAAAAAGGTTGCCTACCCCTGCCCTAATCGAATCTCTTTGTGCCATTTTCCCCTCTATTGCCATTCACACTGCCATAGTATCAGTTGAAAATGCAGCCTCCATTTCTATCATGCCCATTTTTTTTTTAAAAAAAAATATAAATCAAGTGATGCGCATCTTCATCAGTTTGCTTCCACTTTCACTATTAGTGTCATCACTCTGCTTCCTGCCTTCTCTCGGTGGTTACTATTGCATCCTCTGTCCAATGGGATGGAGGAGAGTCACCCTCTGTCAGCCTGAGAGAATGGCCATGGCAAAGCCTTGCCAAGAATCCTTGTGATAGGTTTCCCTTGCAGCGACATGCACTCTGTGCTCTGGGCTTGAGGCAGGGACATGGGTATACTCAGCAGCCTGTTTTCTGTTCTATAACATTTGTAGATTAATGTGTTATGTTAAAAGGCAGCAAATTGGTCATTAAAATATACAAGTAATGTGTTGAGTCAGTGCATTGTTTATTGCAGAATCGAGTCTAACTTGAGTCACTGAAGTGACTTGAGTCCGAGTCAATTAACTTGAGTGCATAACTGGTAAGTATTAGTATCATGCTGCTGAACAAATACAGGAGAATGCTCTTTGGTTGTCTCCCTCATACCCTCAAACTTTGATCATCATAATTTTCTGCTTGGACTCCCACCACCAACACCACTATCACCACTCCCACCACCTCCTCCACCAACATAGCCACTCACATAGCCATAGCATAGCAAACCACGAAACTGCCACATGCACAGCACGCAGATGCTTTAAGTCAGCATGCAGAAGCAGTTACTCACTCAATTCCTCTCCTTTTTCTTTAAACAATTGTTCTAAAAGCCATGTCTGAGTCAGCCACTGGTGTGCATAGAAAAACTACCTCTTCCTCTCACACAGCCTACACCAACTCAGCCAAGCCAAGTGCACACCCTATACCATGCCACTGGAGCAGTCACCCTGGTAAGGTCACTTCCCCTATGCATGCACACTGACTCTTTTTCACTCCTTCAGACTGGCAGAGGCAACAGTTTTTTCATTTGGTCAGCATGGAGGAAGCTAGAAAAAGAGGAGCAACTTTTTAATTCCCACTAATCTGTATCTAGTGAAGCTCTTGTTTTCAGGATGCCTCCTTCTCCTTCTCTATTTTGTACCTCCCTTGTTATTGGTTCTTTTGCTCAGTGCTAGCCTCCCTCATGGCTGGTTTCCTGTTCTAAAAGGGGATCATGATGTTCTCATTGGTTATCGTCTCGTGGTCTCAGTCCATGATGACTATGTCCAGTCTCAGCTGGCTATCTGTCCCAGGCACAACTTGATTTAGAGAGACGGTGCCCGTTGAGGATGGGATAGCTTTTAACAGTCAGTTCATCACTGCATCATTCTGATGTTTCTAGGCCTCCAAGAGTGGGTAACAGTTACAGAGCACACAGCAACAGCGTTTGTCATGGTTGTCAGATTTAATTGTACTGTTAAGAGATGAAGCAATGTAAGAGGCTGGATGAAGACCACTAAGTTGAGGCTGAATCCTAACAGACTATAGACTGTGTGGTTCATTGGTTTCCATGTCCAATAATAGTGTAAGGAACCTGTTTTGAGTATGGGTTACACTTCCCCTTAAAGAACAGTTACATAGTATACAAAGTATTCCAGAATCGACTGTCACTGGAGGCCCAGGTTGCCTCAGTGGCTCAGAGTGAGTCAGCTCACCATTTTCTGGGCAGGAACACGTACTGGCAATTTCCCATTTAGATTACTCCATTGCACTCTATGTGGGGCTGACGATAATGCAAGGTCTAGATACATCTGTTCCTTAAGGGGGGATAGAAAGCATATTCCATCAGCTTTAAAGAAACCATGCTGGCTGCCAAGGCACGTCTAATCCAATGTATCTAGGTTTGGAACCTAGATGTCTAAAGGAACCTCTCCCAATATACACCTTGGGGAGACCCTCCTAGGTTTCTCACCACTAAGAGCAATATATCATGTAGAGAGCCAAGAGAGCTTCCTCTTGGATGCCCAGATATTCCTTTAATTTGGGCACCATGTTAGAACATGGTGATTCAAACAAGCATTTGGAATCTAGCAAGATCATTGCTTGCTTTTCTATATCACTCAGTCTGAGTTGTTCTAAAGTTATTTTATTGATTCTACCCTATCTTGAAATTTGTTAAAAGCAGGTCAGGTCAGAAATGTTCTATTTGACAACTTCAAGGAGAACTTCCTAACAGCAAAAATAAGTTACAACACAGTATCTTTCCCCCCAAAAATTTTTTATTGTGTAACTAACAAACAATCAGCATTGGTTAAAGCAAATAATAAGCTGTGAATTTAGCTGTTGTTAGGAATTGTCTAGCTTCAGGATATGTCTGCAATTAATTTTCATCAATAAAGCATACACCAGCTTTTCAAAACAGAATAATGTTGTCTTTGATCACTTCTTGAGATCCTGTGAAGGCAAGATGGCTGCCATCCTTCAGTTATCACAGTACTGTACCTTTAGTATAGACAGCATCAGCACAGTGATAACTGAGCCAGGGCAGCCTGTCAGTCATTGCCTACTCATATCCTTGGAATAACTGTATTTCCATTTATTGGATACAGGTGACCACAGGAATAAAAGGCTTTACCTCTCCACAGTTGTGTGTATGTTCAAAAAAGATGATCATGGACAATACAATACAGATCCTTGGCTCTTCAGTAGCATTGCTGAGATGTGGTAGTTGAACCTGAAGCACACATAATAGAAATGAAAATAAGGTTGATCTTAATCTACCACACTGCAGACATTTTAATGGTGTGTCATATGATTAAATACAAACTATTCAAGAGCACACATACCTCCACCATTGTATTTATTGGCAAAATGTTAGGTAATTCATCCAAGACTGACGTCACTGTGCATGATTACCATTTATGCAAAACAGCAAGTAAATGAAGACACATGCACAGACAGTAGACAATAAGGCTTAGATAGTTTTCCACTGCTTTGCTAAGATTAAACAAGATAGTGCTCATGATTAAACACTCTTCATGAGTTGTACAGTCGTTCCTCCATATCCACAGATTCTTTATCCATGGATTCAACTATCCACAGTTTTAAACTATTCCCAAAATATATAAATTCCAAAAATCAATCCTTGATTTTATTATTTTATAGAAGGGACACCATGGTACTGTGCCACTGTATACAATGGGACTTGAGCATCCATGGATTTTGACATCCATGGGAGGTCCTTGAACCAAACAGGTGGAACCAACCTCCAGTAAATATCAAGGGCCCACTGTATTATGCCATGTCCCTCAAGTGGCTTATCATACTACACCTACAGGACTTAACAAAGGACTCAACTCCACAGGACTTAACTTCAATTTTAAATGGCAGCTTTGTGGCTCAGAAAAGAGAAATTTTGAAATATGATCGAAGAAATCAGAGGTTCCTGGATTTGTCACATATATATTTTCACACTACTTGACTAGAAGAGAGACTCTGCACTTTGACTGCAAATCCATTTTAATTATCTTGGATTTAGCCAGATTAATAACTGCAGGAGATAATGGGTGCAAACAATAAGTTTAGAATTCTAGCTGCCATCTAAAAAGACAAAAAAGTGACAAATGTTGACCTAAACTGGCAGTGTCAGTGCCATTTTGTGGGCAGGGGCAGCTTTCAGACAACCTTCCTTGTGTTTAACTCCCCTGTGCCAGCAAGTTTACTTCCTCCTTACTATCCTTGCTGCCATTTCTCATCACCACTACTTCTTGCTCTCTTGCAGCAGGAAACAACTGATACGTGAGCAAGCAAGGCTGGCAGTGGCTTCTCATTCCCTTTCTCACTCCCATCCTCTACTCATTGAAACCTAAGCTATAGGAGTAATGGTGACAGCTTCTTAGAGCCATCCTGGGCCCCAGCAGATGCTCATTGCATGACGTCCTCTCACACTACACCCAAAACCAACTTTATCTCTCAATTTACATACATTATTTATAGGTCAGCTTGGAAGAAAAATGGTATCCAGGAAACTCACTGAACATCATACAATAAAACCAGTGAGGGCAAAATTCAATGTTGTGGGTCTGCTAGGCACAGAGTCCCCCTCAAAGCTGCCTGAACCTCTACCCCGTTTCTGCCTTTGGAACTGGGAAAGGGTAATTTCTGCTCTTCAGCACATGCGTATGCACACACACATCCACATGTGCTCCAGAGGGAGAATCACCCACTCTCAGTTCCATTGGTAAAAACTGGTTGCATTGGTCATGTGGCATCACTGGATGCAGGTCAATAGGATAAAATAGGCTGTATTTTAAAATGGCTGTTTTCAATACCTGCTTGGATTATTACAGACTAAGGCTTCTTAAGAGCCAGTGTGGTGTAGTGGTTTGAATGTTGGCCTATGACTCTGGAAACCAGGGTTTGATTCCCAGCTCAGCCATGAAACTCACTGGGTGACCTTGTGCAAGTCACATGCTCTCAGCCTCAGGGGAAGGAAACAGCAAACCTCCTCTGAACAAATAATGCCAAGAAAACCCTATGATAGGTTCATCTTAAGTGTGGCCATGAGTCGGAAACAATCTTAAGGCACACAACACACACACACTTCTTAAACTATCTGATGTAGGGGATTGGTCAGTCCCCCCCCCCCATGTGCCAGGGGCCACTACCATATATGAGCACATTCTATTAATAACATTAAAACAATTTAAAACATATGCTTAAAAAGGGATATCAAACAGTTTAAAAACAATACAGTTTAAAACAATATGTCATCTTCCTTAGGACAGCAAGGACGGAGCAATTCTAGCCATCCTAGGAAAGGGATTTTAGAGTCCAGGTACAGCAATTGAGAAGGCCTTATTACATGTCCCACCAACTATGAAGGTGGTGAAACTGAAAAAGGGCTCTCTTCAGAGGGTCTCATATACGTAGGCAGAGTCTGTTATATGGACCCTAGTAATAAAGGGATTTAAAGTCAGAACCAGAACCTTCAATTGTACCTGGAAACTGACTGGTAGCCAGTGGAGCTGTTGCAACAAAGGAACTGTTATGCTCTCTACAGCAGGATCAGTTTAACACTCTAGTTACAGCCCTTTGGGCCTTATCACACTACAGTTACAGGTCTATATTCCACTTTAATTACCATAGCAACTTCCTGTGGAGTCCTGGGAAGTGAAGTACCAACTTCCTATGGAATCCTGGGAAGTACCAAGTTGAGTTTCCAAACAGTCTTCAAAGGTAGCCCCATGTACAGCACATTACAGTAATCGAAACAGGATGTAATTAAAACATACATCACTGAGATCTGATCAAGCAACTCCAGGAATGCCTACTATAGCATTAATAACAGCCCCAAGTCTCCAGTTGATAGCATTAGAAATGCTGTGAAGAAGCTTAGTTTCCTCTCTGAACAGAAAGGGTACTCACTGGGATTTCAGCGCTGAAGAGATGGGACAGTCTGATCCCAAACACTGATCAGAAAAGTGTGACCCTCCAGAGATTGGCATCCAACTCCCATCAGTTTTCATCACTGCCTATCTTTGCTAAGGATGATCCGAGTTGTAATCCAACAACATCTACAAGCAGTGATTCTTAACCTTTCCTTGGGTCACCCCTTCAAGAATCTTACTGGAGTTATGGATCCCTTTTGTTCTCCCCCAAAAATAAATATAATAAATGTATACACACAAAATTTTGCATGCATTTGATTTTATTGAATTGAAAATATATTTAACAACCCTGTTGTTAAAAGACTAGCCACGCCTGAATGAGGCAAATGACAGTTAATCAACACAATATTATTCAGATTGGTAGAAGCAGCAAATTGTAATGTTTCAGATGTTTAGATACCATAAAAAATACAGTAAATACAATCAGTTACATTTTCCCATTATTATTATTAGGGATAATATAGGTAAAACTGAAATTATTTTTATTTATGAAAATATTTATAATTCCACTCTGTATCAGGGCAACATAAAACAAAATAAATTTAAGACAACTTAAACTAATAAGAATAATTTTAAAAGATTAAAATGTATAAACCATTTAGCACTGAAGACAAACTAATTTAAAATAATGCCAACAATGTAAAATAATGCCAACTACAGCACATGTGCAAATTGGATGAAATCATTTTGGCCCTGAGGCTTTAATAAAAAGCTATGTTTTTATTTGGTGCCAGATTGATAGCAATGTTGGTGCCAATTGGGCCTTTAAGAAAAGGGTATTCACAGTTAAGGTGCCAAAACGCAAAAGGCCCTCTCTCATATTCTTCTACAGTGTGTCGCTCCCAAAATGAGATATGGAGGACAGCCCTCCAAGGTCACAAGCCATTTAGGACTTTAAATATTATTACCAGCTCTTTGCATTTGGACATGAAGCCTACAGGTGGCCAGTGCAATTCCTTTAAAACAAGCGTTTTATGGTTTGAATATAGTGAGCAGTCAAGCTGCTGAATTTTGCAGTAGCTGCAGTTTCTGCGTTTACAAGGACAGCCCCACATACAACGTATTGCAATAGTCTAATCGGGAAGTTACCAGTGCATGGACTACTATGATTAAGTTATTCTTGACCAGGAAAGGCCATAGTTGGTGAACTAAGTATTCCAAGCAATGGATCCACCTGAGCTTGTAGTGACAGTGATCAATCTAAGAGCACTCCCAAGCTGCACACCTCTCTCATTGTGTGAGAGACACAATGGTCCATGGCATCTTGGTCATGGAGCTGTACTGGAGCATCCCCAGTGCCACTCTCCAGAATCAGTCTTTTGCTTCACAAACATCTAAAAATGTGCTTCTGATTGTTGTTGTGGTGTGCTTTTAAGTCATTTCTGACTTATGGCAACCTATCACCTAAGGTGAACCTATCGCAGAGTTTTTGGCAAGGTTCGTTCAGAGAGGGCTTGCCTTTGCCTTCCTCTTAGTATGAGAGAATGTGACTTGCACAAGGTCAACCAGTGGGTTTTCGATGGCCACATGGGGATTCCAACACAGTCATAGTCCAACGCTCAAACCATTACACACACTTGCTCTCTTTGGATCATTTAGCACAACTGAATTTTTCATTCGCAATTGGACATGCCCTAACTAGGTAAAGCAAGGTGTGTATATGTACATGTATGTAGAGAGAGCACTTGCTTGCATTAAATTTGCTTCTTATTTTTGCCTCTCCCTTACTTCCATCATTTCATTTGTTGCTTTTCTGCTTGCTGTTGTTCATTTTTTCTGGGGCATGGACCTAGGGTTTCCACCACATTCACTTACAGCTCTATGTAAATAAATGAACAAATCATGAGTAGTGGATCGCTAATTTGATTTTCTGCCTCAGGTACTGGTTTGGCATAAGTTAGCTTTGCTAATCACATAGGGGAAGGGAATTCAAAGGATGCTTGCTTGCAATAGTGAGTGTTAGGGTTGTTGTTTTTTGGGCACTCTTTCTGGTCTGATGTGTTGCATTCAACACTGCCCAGAATCATCTGGATATCACACAGGATTCTACATCATACCCTTTGGTTATACTTAAAATTCACCTGAACTGACATAGCAAAAGCCAGGTGTCATTCCTGTCCTGTCCCTATCAAAGACAGAAATTTAACAGTTACTGGTCTGCAAGCAGAATCAAAAAGGGAGACTACAGAGGGATGCTGACATTTTCCACACAAAGACAAAAGCTGAAAAAAGAATTACATAATATGACTGCTTATATAAGTGGTGATTTAGGATGCAACCCAACCACTCAAATCAGTGGCTCCTTTGCCATAAACTTCAGTGGGAAGCAGATTATAACCTCAGGCCACTTTGTTCCTTGACATTTAAATCCAGAATACAAAATGCTAAATTAGTATCTCTAGAAACTGAAGGAAGTGAGCTACAAATATATGGGTAAATGTATTCATGTTATCTGTGTTTGGAAACTGATTTATATGTATTTATCAGAGTTTGGAAACTAGCTGTGTAAAGATCAGTTTATTCTGAATATTGCAATGCCCAAATCATAAATTAACAAGTCACTACACAGAAATTGCTATATTATGTTATTCTGAACAGGCATCTTGTGTATTTTATTTTAAAACACATACACACAAGAGGGCAATAATGAGACAAAAAATATTGCTCAAATAGTTTAAAAAGAAACCACAAACAAATGTTACATAAGAAGAGGTAGATATTTACACAATGAAATATGAAACTCAATTAACCCAGTTAATCTGATCTTGTTTACTAGAGTGGTTTGACAAGAATATTTGCCTAGGTTTTTAAAACTTCATCCCCCCCCCAAAAAAAAGCCCCCTTTGTGAGATACAGATATCACAAAAGAACATCAGTCCAGAGATCTATTACTATTTAAACCACTGGATATAAGCTGCTACCAGCAGTTTAAATGTTTGGTCCCCCAGATATTTTTTAGACTTTGAGAATTCCCAAGTATTGTCCATGCTGGCTGAGACTTCTGGGACCTATAGTCTGAAATGTTAGCAGAAGTAAAAGCTGAGAGCCACTGTGCTAAATGCAAAGATTTCCTTCATTTTGTTCCCCCTCTTTTACTCGTTTTGACATCTCCACTTTTATAGTGACAAACTATATGAATTTTTGATATTTACAGTGGCCATCTGCAAATTATGCAAACACATCTCAAAAATTTTACCATAGTTTTTATTATATGATTTTCATAAACTTAATTGAGGGTTAGAATATCAATAGGCTGTGACCTGAATGGTATTCTGAGGCAAAAGGTTCACTAGGAACTCAGTGGTTCTGTGCATAAAATGCCTACTTGTAGTTTTATGCTGTTTCATGCTACTGAAATTAACATACAGTATCTACAGGCAATCCTTGAAGCTGCATAATAACTTCCAGTGATTATGACTTAGTTTCATGCCATCAAGGATGCTGCTACAACAAGGAACAGAGTTTCCTCAGTTAACAAAGTCTCTGACAATGATGCTCCTTTGTACAAAGTCTTTTAAAATTTATCCAGCTCACCACTTTCTTCCTCATTTTCTGTCTAGCTGGAGTTTTTTTTAGCAGCATCACCACTGGGAGGATGATGAAAGACTGAAGGAATACAATCTTTGAGTGTTAGTTTGCAACAGTGTGTCTGCAGTAAACAATACAACAAAGCTTGATCTAGAAACACTGAGTTACTATTCTAGCTGATCCTACTGTAAACAGCAGCTGCCTCCAAAATCCCTTACTGAGCATGTGTGAACAGAACAACAGAGGGAAAAGGAAATATCAGATAAGCCTGCCTCGCCAGCTACTCTTAGTATGTTAAAAATGCATAGATCTAGAAGTTTGCCACCAAAATGGAAATCAGAAGAAAACTGGAGGCTGGCAAAAGATAAAAAATAACCCCAGGATGCAAGTGAAAAAAGCTTTCAAGTCATCTCTAGAAGATTCAAAATGTTTTTATTTACTTATGTAAAGCTTACCTGACCTGGGTCCTTCATTTTATATTGTATATGTTTTATTATGGATAAAAAGGTTTGCTGAAACATATCCAACGGTTCCTTTTGTGTAATACAGGAACCTATCCCTATTCTTTCCATGTTGTTTCTGCCTCTGATACCAACTTTTCTGCTAAAGAAGTAATGTCCAGGAACACATCTGGTTTTTAAACTGAAGTACATTTGCATATGAAGCCTTTCTGAAACACATTTTCTTCTACATCATATCTTAAAAAAATAGGAAGATTATTTTTTATGGGCTACATATATGCACAGCAAAAGGAGCAGGACTTTTCTTTCATTCTCCTGGAAAAAGCTGATGGTACTAAATCTTCATTTGTCCCTAAGTCTTCACTTACCTTTTGCTGTTGTGATACTTTTTTATCAACAATAGAATGGATGATCAAGCTTTCACCAGATACCTCCTCAATCATGCCGGAGCTTTTATCCACAAAGTCTTTCTTCCAGCTGGTTAAAATGATGCCAAATGATGGAGAATAACAAGATGGGGAAGATGGCAGATGAAATCCATAATGTGGCTAAGTCATAACCTGAGCATACTGGTATTCCTTAGACTTCTTATTCTGAATTGGTGCCATTCTGAGAAAATAAATAAATTGATGTCTTGAATCTTGACACTTAATGGCACGCACGTGCGCGCGCGCATACACACACAAGTTTCCTAATGTTTGCATATGCCCTTTTTTGGTTATTGTGGAAGCTAGTATTTCCTTTCTCCCTCTCCAACACTGAGAGCTCTGCAGGACCCTGGTGGATATCAGTGTAATCATTTTGCATCTGGCTAAGTGAACATAACCAGATGCTTTTCCAAACCTACATCCCCTCCAAGAGGCACGTGGAGATGGCCTTCAGAGCTATATGGTAAGTCTGGATTGTTGTATGGTTCATCCTAGTGTAGGTCCACATGTGGTACTATACTACGCTAAGCCATACAGAATTTCACCAATGTCTTTCAGGCTAGAAGCTAAAACCTTATTGTTTATCAATTTCTTTTTCTTTTAAAATGAAAATCAAAGTCCAACTAACTCTATAGAAGTGAAAGCAAAAAAAGAGTCTAAATCAAAAAGAGCAACAGGATACTCTAGAAAACAGCTGGACCACATTAGAAAAAAGCAGTTGTATATTTCATTAAAATTACATTTCTTTTAAAAAAAAGTGGTATTATTAATTAAAACACTTCCTTTCACTGAAATGAAGAAAAAGATATGGGACTTTTTCGCATGGGAGGCAAGTGTCATTAAAAAGTGATTAAATTGCGCTAACAGCACAATTGGGGGAAGATTATCACACCCCTGTGCACTTCTCCAATTCGTGTCCTGTGCATAAACAGTAATGGACGTGTCATTGGTTAATAACAGAAACTCCCGTTATTACCCAATGATGCACCCATTACAGTTTATGCACGGGACACAAACAGGAGAAATGTGTGATAATCTTCCCCTTGACTGTGCTATTAGCATGATTTAATTATGTTTAATGACCCCTGCCTCCTCCATGTGAAAGAGCCCATGATTTAAGAACATAGATATCACACTGCTGGACAATATACAGTCAACTCTTCGTTTTTGCAGGGGATCCATTCTGGACCCCTCACGAAAACGGTGACTCGCATGTATTCAAGCCCCATAGGCTTGAATAGGGCACACCCCCGTGAGCATGCATTATTTCAGCACCACAGGGGTGTGCCCCATTGGGGTTAATGGAGGTCGCCCCTCCATATATAAACAAGAACGTGGATCTCAAGTCTGCGAAAAAGGAGGGGTGACTGTATTTTCAAAATACTGATTTAAAAAAAATCAGATGAGGTCGTTATTAGGTCCTAGCTCAGAATCAGCATGCTTGTGTTTAAAAATTAGGCTGTAGTACTTGGATGTAACAGACTCAGATACAAATTACAGCCCAGTCATGTAGCTAGTCAAAATAGTAACCTAAAGGCCATAAAATCTGAGTAAACTATGTAGAATTCAACTGCTCTATATTCATGAGAGTAGACCCACTGACTCAAACTAACTTACGTAAGTGTTGACCTCTGATGCCCACCCTCAATTCAATGAGTCTACTCTGTTTTAAAGACATTTTTGGTCTTATAAACTGTATTTTGTTCTTTTAACATGAGGCTGAATTGCTGTAATATTGTAAATCATTCAATTCTATTTTGATACTTTTCTCTTTGTATGTTTTTAATTGAATTGTCCTTTTAAATTGTGAGCCACGTTGAGTCCCAATTTTGGGGCAAAGCATGCTATAAATAAATGTGATGGTGGTGGTGGTGGTGGTGGTGATGATGATGATGATAGTCATCAGCTTCCAGTGTAACTTACCTCACAGCACAGTTATGATCATATTATGGGACAAATTCCTATCTAGGCTTCTGAGCTCTGTGGAGGAAGAGTTACAGCTCTGGACCCAGCACAGCTGTAGAGCACAAGGTCCCGAGTCCAAATCTTGGAACAATTAGTTACAGGTGGGAATGCCTATTATCTGAAATTCCAGAGAGTCATTGCCAGACAATATAGACAACACTAAGCTATATGTAACTCAGTTTAAGGCAGATCCCTATTTTCCTGCAAATGTCACAAAAATTCAAATTAAGATACTATTTATATCTAGCATTCTAGGACTGAAGCTAGAGTAGATGAACAACTCTTGGACTCCAGTACTCTCTGCTTCTCCCTTCTTCCACAAAAGCCATGAAATTAGAAGCTTTTGGATCTGTTTTCAATGAACCAAAGTTGTTGCTGTATTTAGATCTTGCCTTTCTCCACCAAATACAGTCAGACCTAAACTATTTAGAGATATATCCAAACTGATTGTAAAATTAACTGAAACAAATAAAAACCATACAGTTTGAAGTTAGCAGAACATACAGAAAACCATAGTTAAGACTAAACACACTTTGTCCACAAGTGAAGGCTTCTAGTCACCTTATGCTAGAAAAAAAGTCAGGAAATCAAGGCTCATTCCTACAAAGAGCATCCCAACCACCTTTACGTCTTGTAATGCCTTCATCTTTTATCATGTTTCTCATGTTTGTGAAGCCTATGGGAACACATAAAGAACTATTTCATAATTTATAACACCACCATCACATCCAGTAATGTGCTGTTTATTTTGATTTTCTGGCTCTAGTTCTGTTAGATCTCAGACAGAGGTCTTTCTAACCCCTGCCCCCTGAGATCATTTTAGCTAAACATGCCAGCTATTTAAATCAGAAAATTCATTTGGGGACTGGGTTTCTCCTTCCCTTTTTGGGTGACAGTTCAAACCCAATTACTCCTTAGGAGCACCTACATTTCTAGCCAAACCAATGATTCTTATGAAAAAAGCAATTGAATGGGTCAATCAAGAAGGCATGTATGCCGAAGACAAATCCATTTGCTTCAAACATGATTGCCTGACTAATGTTTGTTGCTACTGTTGCTATAGTTATTATGACGGATTAAAAAGTAACCACAACAAATGCTCTTAAAGCACCCTGCCTCCCCCCGTTTTTCCATTAAATCTTTAATATTAAAAAGCCAGCCTTTAAAGCAAGGTTAGGGAACATGTGGCTGCCAACAGGTTGGTTGACTGCGACTTCCATCAGTTCTAGTCTGCATAGCCAATGCTGTGAGGGCAGATGCAAGCTGCAGTCCAACCATATTCCCATTCCTACTTTAAAACTTGTGAGAACACTGGCACTCCCTTTACTTAATTATTTTTTCCCTTAACAATATGATGCTTATCACTCAGTGATATGCTACACCTCCAAACTATGGCACCAGTGCTATTGGTCTGAAGTACATAATGTGCTGTTTCAATAATATGTTCCCCCCCCGACTGTGTAATCTATATTCATCCTAAACTCAGCCTGCTGCTAAATTTACATGTTCCATCCCACAAATGTACAGATCCAACTTCCCCATATCACTGTCTCCTTGTTCATAACTTTGCAGTTCTGAACATATAGACTTTCTCTCATCTTGATACCCTCATGGTGTCTGTGGCTACAGCTCTCAGCATGCTTAACCACTGGCTAGTGTGGTGGGCTTTTTGAAGTTGTACTCTAAAACATCTGGAGAGTAGCAGGTTAGGAAAGAGTGTTTAACTACAACCATGAGGAGGAAGAATTAACTGCCATCTTGATTAAAAATATTGTGTATACTCCACTGGGATCTTATACGCCAGGCCTATGAAATTAGTCGCTTATTTTAATGTGATCTGAGAAGATGTTCCCAGTGGACTGTGCCTGCTGTATGTAATTACAGTAACAGCAGAACTCAAAGTACTATGGATATCACTAAAAAGGAAATCTATATATTTGAAGCTGATAAATTAGTAAAGGAAAGGAAATGCAGAATTATGCACAGCAACACCACAGTTCTGAGAAAATTCATTCAATATGTATCATTAAAGACAGTACATCCCCCCTAAGTTTAATGAGTGAGACTTGTTCTATGCTTTCTTTCCTAAGTTTCCTGAACATGTTTTCCTCTATCTTGTTCTTCTTTTTCTTTTTCCCTTCTCTACCCCTCTTTCTGCCACCTTTTATTTCAGCAGATAATAGTTGTGATTTGCTGGGGACAATCACCTTTACTGGGACTGACCAATGGTACTTGCAACTTTTCCATTCAGTGAATGTTACAGGGGTCCATATAATGTGATCTTCAGTTTGCAACCCTCCTGCTTTTTCCCACTGCTTCTTTCATCTATTGGTGGTGGTGCTAGGAATCTCTTAAAGAAACAAAGGCAAAAAGAAAAAAGAAGATTCAAACTACAGGAAAAGAGATTCCACCTAAACATTACGAAGAACTTCCTGACAGTAAAGCTGTTCAACAGTGGAACATGCTGCCTTAGAGACTGGTAGCGTCTCCTTCTTTGGAGGTTTTTAAACAGAGGCTGGATGGCCATCTGTGTGGAGTGCTTTGACTGTGCATTCCTGTGTGGCAGCGGGTTGGACTGAATGGTCCTTGATATCTCTTCCAACGATGATTCTATGAGTTGTAGAATGCTTTTTGACAGCAGTCCATCTGGGAGCAACTTATGTTGTGGGTTACTTCCTACCAGCTGAACGCCACTATTATGCATGTTCATGCAGATACAAGATTAGGAAGAAATTAACATACAATGGGTTGAGAATAACTCCAATCACAGGGACAGCATAAAACAGAATCACAACGATGTGCTCAGTTTGCAAAAGAAATGTCTACATTATTCCTAATTCCTACTTGCAGCTTTAAGGGAAATTAATTTTCCCTTTCCCCTTCAGGCTAGGAGTACTATGTATGGCAGAAAAATCCTCATTCACCCTAAATAATCATTTCCCCTGATAACAGCACTGCACAAAAAACTATTCAGTGGATACATTTCCAAAACCACCTTCTCTGTTATGCATCAGCCCTGGTTCACAGGCACATCATCTGCTGCTTTTTCAGGAAGCCTCATAGCCCAGCCAGCCCTTTCCAAACAACATACACCACCTCCCCTAAAACACAGACCTACAAAAGAATGGACAGCAACAGTACATTTAACACACACACACACACACACACACACACATTTTGACAAATAAGGGGGTGGGTGGGAGTGTTAGACTGTAGGTGGATGTATTTACAGAAAAATATCTGTTAAAATCACAGATACTGCAATAATGGAACCAAGGCCAAAGACCTGAACCGTGGTTGCTTATTGGCCAAAGGAAGCAAACACCCCAATGTTTTGTTAAAATATAACCCAGTCAGTCACCATGAAGCAAATGCATGATTTAGGTATCCTGACACTGAACATTCTGTTTATTCATATCAACATGGCCATGGGCAACCTGTAAGCATTTTACTATATAGATTTAAAGGTTCTCACTTTGCCTCCTCTAAAGAACTTTGTTTGTTGTTGTGTGCCTTCAAGTTGTTTCCAACTTATAGTGACCCTACCATGGGATTTCCTTGGCAAGATTTGTTCAGAGGAGGTTTGCTATTTCCTTCCCCTGAGGCTGAGAGCATGTGACTTGCCCAAGGGGTTTCATGACTGAGCTGGGAAGTGAATCCTCATCTCCAGAGTCACAGTCCAACACTCAAACCACTATGCCACACTGGCTCTCATAAGGATCCAGGTATGGTGCAGCTTTAAATATTTCAGATGGACAGTATAGGTAGTACAGATAGCAGTGGTCATAGCTTGGAAAAGAGATGTTTTTGGCAAATGATCTTGCTGCCTGGGACATAACATAGACAGGTGGCAAAGATCTTGAAGCTAGTCTGGTGAGCAGTAATTTGGCCCGCAGAACTGTCCTGTGAACAAATCTTGCCAAGAAAACCCCATGACAGGGTCACCATAAGTTGGGAACAACTTGAACGCACACAACCACAATCACAACCAAAACAACTATGCTTAGGAATGTCCAGACAGAGAAAAGACAGGGGGAATGGACACTGTATTCCTGTGGGAATGGCTTTCTACTGATCAGCTAAATACAGAACTAGTAGATATCCCTTTTTTTAAAAACGACAATGCTTTATATTTTAAATTTCTTCCTTTATTCCATATGATCACAGCATGGTTAATACTTCCTATTACTGAAATCCTTATTTCAGAATGCTGTAGGATTGATCTTTCCCAATAGTTAATTTCCAAGACTTATAGACGCTCAAACCTGGACATCAAACTACCACATGCAAGGTGCTGATCGCCAGTCAATGGGTGATAAAAAGACACTCTGTCCATGCTCCAAGGCACTGTATTGTGGATCTCAGTGCTCACTTAGAGTGCTGCACATTGAAAATGGGTTTGAGGTTAAAATTGCTATGTTATACATTTAAATAGGCTAACTCCCAATGAAGCCAATGGAATTCACTTCCGAGTAAACATGCCTAGGATCAGTCTGTGTGAAACAACATCTTCCTGTAAAAATGCAAGTCTTTTTAGGCTCTACATGGCATAGGAAAACAGTACTGGCTTCTGGACAGAATACACAACAGTACCGATCTCTGCTCAGCCACAAAACCACCGGATGGGCCTTGGGCCAGGACTGGCTCCCAGATGTTGTGCTGCCTAAGACAAGGAACAAAATGGTTCCTTCCTCCATTCCATGTGCAAAAGACAACTGAACTGGCAACTGAATCTTATTTCAACACCAGCAACAGGACGCTATCCTCCACCACACTGCCTGGGGTTGGTAGGCTAGAAGCACTCAAAGCACTGCCTTCCAACATTCACAGTTGCTGCTATGGTTGCTCCTCAGCATTTACTACCCGAGGCACACTGCTTAATGGTACAGTCACATTTGCCTCGGGCAGGTCACTCTCTCTCAACCTGATCTGCCTCAGAAGGTTAATATCAGGACAAGCACAATACAAATGCTTCAGCTGTATACATCGGGGACATTGAGTCTTTTAAACTTTTAGGACCTTGGAATTTTTTTTATCAGGTTTGTAGACAGCTTTGACAGATGAAATATTTAGAAGGCCACCTGCAAAACTTCAGATCCCTTAGGTGGGAATCATGCAGCCCTCTAGATGTTGTTATACAATTCTCAGCATTCCTCACTACTGGCTATGCTGGGAGGGGCAGTCCAACAACCATTCCCACCTTTGGGAAATGTCAGGGAATATACAGAGGGCTGCCAAACTAGAAGTTATGCCCTTTCTCTCAGCTTTAAACTGGAAGGCAAGATTGATGATCTCTGGGATCCAAAACACACTGCAGAAATAACCCAGTTTGAGACCACTTTAACTGCCCTGGCTCAATTCTAGGGAATTCTGGGAAGTGTAGTTTTGTGAGACATTTAGCCTTATCTGTCAGAGAGCTCTGGTGCCACAATAAACTATAATTCCCAGGATTCCCTAGCACTGAACCAGGGCAGGTAAAGTGGTCTCAAACTGGATAATTTCTGCTGTGTGTTTTGGACCTGGGTTGACAGCTGAAACCCTCCCTGCAACTGGAGGACATCCCAGCCCAAGGAGCCAAGACATACAGCCTGCTGATGGCATTACAACTATCCAAAATCTGGCACAATCCACCCTGCAGTAAAATGCAAACACACACTATATCAAATAATGATTGGCTGCTCTTTCAGTACAAACCACCCTCCTCCATGAAAACAGTGCCAGTCTATGTTTGACCCTAAAGAAGGGGAACAATATTGACCACCCAGGGACCCCAAAACGGAGGAATAGGGGTCTTGAGGCCCACCTAAGATAGGAAGTTCTGAGCCTCCCCTGAAATTATCTGAAAAAACTGGAACACCAATACTTCTATGTAATTAAGACCACTCAGAAATTATCCATCAGAAGTGTGTTGTTGTTGTTAATTTATAATCCACTTTTTCTGCCAAAATTGGGACACAAAGCATTTTCCAAATTAAAAAGCAATCCTATTAAAAACATACAGAACACTAAAATAAAATGAAACTAACATAATATGAAAACATAAGCATGCAACTGTTTGCTATTGCTCTCAGACTGTTACCAGTTTCAACAGGAAAGTGCTTTTGTTTACATTGTTTTGTAAAAAAAACACACTTGCAAACAGTTCCCAGGGAGCCAGTGTGGCATAGTGGTTTGAGTGCTGGATTCTATGAGACCACGATTCGAATTCCGTCTCAGTCACAGAAGCTCCTTGGGAAAGCCACACTCTCTCAGCCTCTGAGACTGGCAGTGGCAATCTCGCTCTGAAAAAAACCTGTGATGGATTTGCGGTAAGTCAGAAACAGATGGAAGGCACACAAATGGTCAGTGTTGACCATCTGAAAAACAGTGCCAGGATGTCTTCAAAAACATGGCCACATAGCCCAAAAAACCCACCAAAAAACCTATAGTGCCAGGATCCTTGCTACCACCATCTGTGAAGCGCAAATGGCCTGGGCAGGAGAAGTGAAAAGCAGTGAGGTCTGCTACTTGGCAACAGGGTCAGAGAAAAGGGGTTTGCCTGGCTTTTCTGGTAGGGTTACCAAGTGAAATAGGGGGCAGGGCTCCTGTGCCTTTCATGGTTGTGTGGAAGAGGGAATGTCAGAAGGCACTGCCTGCCGCTCCCTCTTCCACACAACCATGAAAGGCACAGGAGCCCTGTCCCTTATTTCACTTGGCAACTCCTTTCACCAGGCATCCAACCAGCCAGGCAACTTCAAGCAAGCCAAGTTGGCACTCCCCTTGCCTGGGATTCCCTGGTGGGGCTTTCTATGCCAAGAGGCCTCCCTTTCAGCAGCAGATCTCCAAAATGCCAGGCAGACTGAGTTCCCCCATTCTCCCCCCCAAAAAATCAAATCAAACCCCAGCTCCTCCTTTTGGCATACTCACCCTTTGCCAGCCAAGCAGCCAGCCTTGGCAACTCCTGGGTCTCCTTCTCCTCCTCCTTCCTCCTCCTCCTCCTCCTCCTTCCTATGCTCCTCCTTCTGGCTGTTTCATGTAAACAACATCCCAGGCTATATTTACAATCACTTGACTGGAGGGGACCAGTGCCAGGATTCTTAAGGAAAAGAAGAGTGCGCAACATTTGTTTTTGGTAAAGAAAAAAGGGAAAAACATAGATCAGAAACATAGAGCAGAAACCTCTTCCTTAGGGACCCCAACCAGCACCCCCCCTTCCCCAAAATCCAAAATATTCTCAACATCCATGGATGGGGGGGAGGGAGGGAAGGAAAAGGACTGGGTGGCCAGGGGTTTGCTTCCCTGGGTTTGCTCCCCCAAGCATCCTCTCCCCATCTTTTCCTTTCCTGGCCACCCAGAGCCCTACTTCCCCTCTTGGTGGGAGCACCTAGTGGTTAGAGCACCCTCCAGCAGCTGCTGCTGTTGCTGCCAGGAGCCTTGTCAACAAAACCCAGCTGCCTTGGGAAATCCCCTTTGGCCCAAGAGATCATCAACAAAAACACACTGGAGGGAATCAATTCATCAGAGAAATCAAATAAAATAAAGGAAGGAAGGGAAAGGTTGGGGGGATGAGGAGGGGAAGAACCCAAATCTCTCCCCCCCCCCAGCTCCTTCCCCCACCCTTCCTCCTTTTGAGAGCATATTTTTAGAATAATAATTAATAATAACAATAATAATAGATGAGAAAGGCACCAACCTCTTTCTGTCCAAAGGGGAGAGGAAAGCTGGGGAGTTGGGGCTAGAGCCCATCACCCTGCAATAAACACACACACACTCGATGCTCCCTCCTCCTCTCTATTTTCCTCCTTCCCTCCTTCTCTCTCTTTTTTCCTCCTTCCCTCCTTCTCTCTCTCTCTTCCTCCGCCCTCTCCTCCCTCCTTTCCCCACCTCCCTTCCCAGCCCTGTTTACTAGCCCCCCCTCTTTTCTCTCCCATACACACACACACACACACACACACAGAGAGAGAGAGAGAGAGAGAGAGAGAGAGAGACATATTGCCATCTTTTGTTCTTAGGGCTCTTTTTGCAGGCAGATTATCTAATGACGCAGCAGAGACTCGCCACAACGTGACTGTCGCCATTTTTCTGTTTTGGTTTTAGAATATATATATTCTCTCCCCCCCCCGCCATGTGATACTAAATTGGAGGAGGGGAAAAAACCACCACCACCACCACATCCCTACACACTCCAGCACAGAGGAGGATTGGGAGAGGCACACAGACACAACCTTCTGGAAGGCATGATCAGGAAAAAAGGAGCCAGAGGTTTGGGATCCCAGGGAAAAGAGAGGGCATCCTGCCTTCTCACCCTGCATCCACACTGCAGGAATAATCCGGTTTGACACTGCTTTCACTGCCAGGGCTCAGTCTTAGAAAATTCTGCGACCTGCAGTTTGTTGTGGCACCAGAGCAAAGCTGTGATTCAGCAAAGCCCTAGTGCCATCACAAACTGCAGCTCCCAGAGTTCCCTAGCACTGAGCCATAACCATTAAAGCAGTGTCAAACTGGTTTACTCCTGCAGTGTGGATGCAGGTCAGTTGGATCCAAACCTAGCGGCAGGTGCTTTTTGGATTATGATGCTCAAAGGAAAGCTCAATTTTTGTCATTGCTGAACAGTCTTGTCAAGAAAACCTCATCATGATCAGAAATGACTTGAAGCCACACAACAACCACGTGTTATTCCAAGGTGTAACTGTGTGTGAGGTTTGTTGGAGCACCTTTGAGACTTTGAGGAAATTTCTAGCATAAGCTTTGGATTTGATTCTAGCATCTGAGGACATTTGATCCACTAAAACAGTGCAATAGCATCCACTAAACAGGGATACCTTTGTCCTATCAACCAAAATGTACAAAGTACGTGATGCAAGCTTTCGAAGTTCCACCAGTTTCTTTGACTGGTAAAAATCATATAAGAGAAAAAGAATTATAATGGCAATGTGGTTTTCAAATTTTTTGCCCCCCCCCCTTGCATCTACATGTAAAAGTTGCATGCTCAACATTGTGAATAAAATATTTTGTTTAGTGTGCAAATTTTGGTTTACGCATTTATGGATATTCATATTTCAACATTTTATATGGCGTAGTTTGAGCATTGGACTATGACTCTGGAGACCAGGGTTCGAAACCCAGGTAGGCCGTGGAAACCCATTGGGTGACCTTGGGCAAGCCACACTCTCTCAGCCTCAGAGGATGGCAACAGCAAACCCCTTCTGAACAAATCTTGTCCAGAAAACCCTGTGAGGATTGCCATAAGTTGGAAATGACTTGAAGGCCCACAGCCAACAAGGAAATAATAACATTAAAATTATAATTTAAATGTATTTAAATAAATTCAGTACCAAACTCAACATGTGTACATTTTACACATACTGTATCGCACAGCCAGACTCACGTACACTAGTGCTCACAGATATATACAAGCTCAGATCTTGCTGACAGGGACAAAACTACAATCCGAGAATTCTATAGGATTATGTCATGGCAGTTAAAGTGGTGTCAAACTGCTTTATTTCTGCATTGTGGCCACAGCTCAAGTCTTTGATAAAAATGTTGAAGAGCTCAGCCTCAGGACAGAGTGTTAGATACCTCAACTTGAGACTTCCTTCTGAAGCACCGTCACCAATGGTGACCCTTTGAGCATGGTTTTACAACCAATTATTAATGCATCTGAAAGTGTTTCCATCTATTCCATATTCACTTCTTCTCAGCAGGGGAATAGGATTGTTGTGATGTCTGTGCATATATTCACTTACAGACACCTGAACAGCCTCTAAACCATCTCCCAAGTCGTAAGGTTACATATGTCTGCAGGATTATGTACATCACAACATCATCTCTCCCATACCTGTTTTGAGCTCCCCATGCATTTTTGTCTTTTAAAAAATACCAGCAATAAGAACAATGGTGAGATACAACAAAATTAAAGTGGAAATCTGGAGCCAGATTCCAGTAATAATCCAAAACTGTAAAAGATAAACAATGTTACTGACCCTTTTTCCCCCACCCTGCATCTAATATTTCAGTTACTAAAATCAAAGGGCTGTACAAAGGCATCTGTATCACTAATAACACTGGAGCTCACAACTGAAAGGTTTCTAAATTTTTACCAACCTCCCTTAGACTGAGGGAAATAATTTGGTCTCTAGATGCTTTGCACTTTGGTTCAAATTATTCTACCATGCTAGCTGAGGCTGTCTTCCTAGATCTCTGGAGGGTATCACGTTGTACAATGCCAGGTCACTTTTTTGCCCTCTGCACAACACCCTGACCTCTCAGCCCTACCTTGTATGATTTTTTGGGCTGTGGAGACATCCTAATTGGTTCTCTTTGGTCTCTGGAGTGGTAGGGAAATGCAAAACAGCCTTTCAAATGTCCTTTCTTTTATTTTGATGAAGCACCTTTTTCCTTTCCTTGCAATTAAAGATAATATTCTCTTTCAGTGCCCATTTGTCCTATGCAGTTATAGTGCTATATTCCACTTTAATTGCTATGAGTGCATCCCATTAAGTTTAAATTTCTCAGCCAGAGTGTTCTGGGGTCTCACCAAACTACAAACCTCAGGATTGTCAAGTACATAAAAATGACAATTAAACTGAAATAAAAGTGCTATAACTTTGTAGTGTGAAAGGGCCCTCAATTCCCATGAAGACCCAACAAACCAATAGAGAGAGAAAGCTCTTGGGAGTCAAACAATATCTTTTTAATCTCTTTCTCTATGTGCATTTGCTAAACAGGTGTTATGCACTTGCAATAGAAACACTGTAGTGTCACATCAACACTAGGCTTCCAAAACCAAGAATGCACAGCAAAATCTAAACAGCTTTAAAAAAATATTCCTAACTCAGACTTTTAATGATTTCCCAGCCCTAATTTCTGTATATATCATCTGCATTTAAGCTTGCCAGCTCCTATGTCAGCCTCTATAGCTATGCCTTTCACAGCAGTTTGATCTTACAGGGATTCACAAATGAAGCTTGCCACAGATAGATATATGAATGTTATCACCTGCTAATTGTTGCCAATCAAAAGGCCATCTGTAAAGCTGGTAAACATATTTGTATATGAAATTATTTGCAGGTGGAGAGCCAGTGTGGTGTAATTGTTTGAGAGTTGGACTACAACTCTGTAGACAAGTATTTGATTTCCAGCTCAGCCATGAAAACCAGTGAGTGACCTTGAGCAAGTCACATGCTCTCAGCTCAGGAGAAGGCAATGACAAACCTCCTCTGAACAAATCTTGCCAAGTAAACCTCATGTAAGTTTGCCTTAGGTTGCCATGAGTCAGAACGACTTGAAGGCACACAACACACAGTATCTACAATTTAGGTCACACTCTTTACCACACCAAGCCTACTGAACTTTTGAGAATTTGACTGGCTGCTTAGGTACGTTCTGAACAGTAGTCATTCTTTGGTAGATACAGAATAGCTCACTAAACTATGATGGAAGTAAATACTGTCAGCCCCCTAATCCATGGATTTTTTTTATCCACAGATCAAGGCTTCAAAATATTTAAATATATATCAATCCAAAATGCAACACTTGATTTTATCATTTTATATAAGGGACACCATTTTACTGTCCACTGCATTTAATGGGACTTGACACAATGGTTTTGTGTATCCATGAGGGATCCTGGAACCAAACCCCAAGCGGATCCAAGGTCCTACTATTATGGTTCTTAGTTTGCACAACACAAATATAAAGTCCTTTACATTTTTAATAACACAGGTTATTTTTAAAAATTAATATTTACTCTTAGATATATATGACCAGCATTTGAAATAGGTGGATAAAACTGAAATATCCAAGAGGTAGGAAATGTCATAATTACAAAATCTACTATGAGAAAATAGGTTACAGTCTTATCCACATTTAGCTGGAAGTAATTTTCCTCGCACTTAATATAAACTTTACTTCAAAGCAGACATATATGATTCCCTGCAAACAATGGAGTGTATGTTGGTCCAGAATCTAAGATAGATTCAAAACTGGGAAAGGAAATAATTAGAAATAATACTGGGACTTGGCTAGATAAACTGATACCGTTCTTTACAGAATAACTTTTGTTTATACTTATAACAGGACTTTCCTGGCAGTCAAAGAAAGGGAAGGAAATACAGTGTGATCACGTCTTACACTGAATACCCCTGGATAGTTTTTATTGATCACCAGTTTAATTCTTCATCCCATAGCGGGGAGATATTTTTTCCCCCAAAGTACAGATGAGATTTCACAACATATATTTACACATATGTTAAAGATTAGTGTGTGATTTGTCAATTAGGTTGTCATCCTATATTCTCTAACTTGGAAAAAAATATTTTCCTCTTCTTCTGATAGGCTTGTTGACCTGATGTTTCTAAAGGCTGAGACCTTTATTTTACATTCTAAGCAGTGACTTCTAGTTTGTCTCTATAGTGATGGGTCTGGCAGTACAGTGTTTAGTGATTAGTATACTTGCTCATGATGACCCAGTGTGGTGTAGTGGTTTGAGCACAACAACAGCTCTGGAGAATCCCCACTCTACCATGGAAACCTGGTGATCTTGAATCACCCTCTCTGAGCCTTAGAAGAAGGAAGTGCCAAACCTTCTCTGAACAAATGTGTTACAAGAAAAACAGTGATACGTTGGCTTAGGGTCCAATAAGTCAGAAACAACTTGAAGGCACACAACAACAACACATACTTGCTCAACAAATCTAGCATAAGCAGGTGCTAGATTCATAGGTTTGGGATGATTTCAGAAATAGTAGTGAAACAGGAGTGTCATATCAGTGAAACAGATGTAAAGATGACAAAATACTCCTCAGATTGGTGACTTGAATTTCATGCTTCCATTTAATAAAACGCAGCTGTCAGATTTTTGCTTTATGCAGGAGATACAGTAGCAACTGAGGAAGAAGAAACATAACTTGCACTCTTTTTAAGAAGGATGCAGTTTATCTGAAATTTTGAAAATACATACTGTATAACTCTATCATTCAGCACTTGAGGCATCTCCCTCAGGCAGAAGATTTTAACCGAAACAGGGCTTGTTACAGACAGCCAAAATAAACTGCTTCGTGTCACTGGAGGTATGGTATTCAATGATACATGCGTCCTAAGAGTCCAAAGGCCGCACCAAAGCCACGCTCTAGTCCTAAGGACTGGAGTGCAGCTTTGATGAAGCTTCCAGACTCTTAGGATTTTGCATCATTGAAAACCATACCTCCAAGTGACTGAAGCAGCTTTATTTTGCTGTCTGAACAGGCCAGAGTTATTTAAATTGGCATTACACCTTTATTTCAGCCAGGGATGGGGTTAATTGGCGTTTAAAAAAAAGCACTTGTGCTAAAATAACTTGGCTGGCTGTTGATAACTATCCACCTTCACCTAAGTAAACATGCCTGTGGCGTGGAAGATCATTTTCTCTGCTCAGCTTGGGGAGCAAAATGTCTTGGACCAGGCCTGCTGAAATAGAACACGAATTTCAATTAAACAAATGCCGGATTGCTTTAAATAATAAAATAAAAATAATAATAGGATTTATTTATATGCTGCCAATCACTGGGAATCCGGGCAGCTTACAACAGAGGGGATAATAGAGGGTTCCCTGCCATCGGCTTACAATAAAAAGACAGAACACAAAGGAGAAGGGAATGGTGGAGGGGGGATCAGGTCCACGCATTATTCTCCCTCGAGGGAGAATATGGCTGCAGAAATAAAAATGTCTATTGAGTTAATTAACCTTATATGGGTTTGAGCTCTCTGGGCAACATCCTACTTTTGCGGAAGTCAGATGGCATCTAAAAATGGCTAATTGCCAGTGGTAGCCATTCTTAAAAATTTTACTATGTGTTCCACTATGTCCCCCCATCTATAATTGACAGCATTGTTAAAAGGATGTTTCTCAACTCTATCTGAGGTAGCTATGGGGAGGAGGGAATGAAGGCATTGCCTCCCCAATTAAATTTCCCTTACATTGCAGAGGCAAGACATGATAATCATATTGTTGTTCTACCGCCTTCAAGTAATCTCTGACGTATGGTGACACTAGGACAGGGTTTTCTTGGCAGAAGTCATTCAAAGGGGGGTTTGCCCTTGCCTCCTCTGAGGCTGAGGGCAGGGATGTAGCTGGATTTTAGGAAGGGGGGGGGGTCCAGATTAAGTGCCACCATATAATGGGGCTTGAGTGCGGCGCGCCAGCACACACCATTCATTTTTCTAATGGAAGGGGGGGGTCCGGACCCCCAGAACCCCCCCCCCAGCTACGCCCTGTGAGAGAGTGCAACTTGCCCAAGGTCACTCAGTGGGTTTCCATGGCCATGCACTGATTCAAATCCTGGTCCCCAGTGTCCTAATCCAACACCCAAACCACCACACCTCCTGATGCTAACCGCATATACCTAAAACTCTTCTATTGGCTGTGTTCACACTCCCTAGAACTTTGTCGCCATTTTTCTGCAGATGTCTAACCTGTGTTTCTTTGGGTGACTACAAATACTCAGCTGTACTTTGAAGTTACTGCAGTGCGGGAATTGGGGACGAAGGAAACTGTCTTGGGGTGTGTGGATTCTTTTTTGGGAGGGGCGCAATGCCACCATTTTGCCCCTAGTCCATCTACACCTTTGGACCATGAAGCTGGGGAAGGACCCCTGAAAACAAACACTACTCCAGGAGCCACATGTTTATTTCTTATTCTTTCACATCAGGCCACACTAGGGGCCCCACCCTCCTATAGTCTGCTTTCCAACCCTTAAAAGAAGTTCAAAAGGGAGGGGAAAATCCATACTGAGCAAGAAATCTACAGTTTCACTTTTTAAAAATGTTTTAAAAAACCCATCCAACATGGTTTGGTCCATTTTGAGGCAGTGATCCAAAAGGGAATAATTCCATAACTTTCCTTCCATGAATAGTTCCCTGCAAATACTGACAGCCTCATGAAAACAGCACTGAAACTCCAGTTTTCAAAAATGGCACATGTGCCCAGTGATGTGCCACCTACATGCTGGAGCTTGATCCAGCCTTCAAGCTAGGCGGCTGGGGAGGGAGGGGAACAAGTCTCCCTTCCAAGGCCTTCTGGGATGTGTAGTCTGGCTGAGGCCCACGTACCTTTTTTCCTCCCAAAGCATTTTGCATCACGTTTTGTGCATTTGGGCTGGTCCAATTAAGGTATCACTATGGACTGTGGTGTTATTGTACTTTCCTTATTTCCTTGGTTGTCCTAAGAGGTATACTGTTTTGAGGATTATGGATGTTATTTCACTTCCTTGTTTCCTTCTTGTTTATCCTCATTTTGAGATTTTAGATGTCATTGTATTCCTTATTTCCGTTTAGCCACGTATTGTGGATTTTGGATGTTATTGTACTTTCCTGTTTCTTTTGGTTAGCCTCATAAAAGTATCACGGATCTGAGATGTCATTGTATTGTCTTTGTTTCCTTTGGTTCTCCTAAGAAAGGTTTCACTCTACGTGCTTTCCTTGTTTCCTTTGGTTATCCTAAATAGATATCACTCTTTTGAGGATTTGGGATGTTTTTGGACTTTCCTTGTTTCCTTTGATTGTCCTCAATCAAAGGGATACAATCAAAGGGATACAAGGGATAAAAGAGGGGCTGCATCCTGGAGAAAGCATCTGGTTTGACACTGAAAAACAGTCCTGAAGCCACCCTGCCAAAAAAAGGTAGGGCCAAATTGTCCCTCTGAGACTACAAATCCCAGCATCCTTCGCTGCTGGGGAGGGAGGGAGGGAGGGAGTGTCCTATTTGTCTCCAGCTGGGATTCCTGGTTTCACTCCGGAGCTAGACTCGAAAGCAGCAGGAGTTCCCCGTTGCAGCCATCGCAGTCCTTGCAAAGCCAGTTTTGCTTTGTTTTTCTGGGAACTTGCATGTAAAAAACAAACCCAAACCCCCAGCGGCACAGTTTTCCAAAACGCCATTTTATACCCACATGTGTATATATATTCTTCTCTGCCTTCTTTTTTTAAGGGACTTCCCCTCCTCTTTTTGATCTCCCTTCCTTTCCCTTTTCTCCGGATTCCAAGCCTCCTTCTTGGTGGGAAGAAGAGTTGGTTGGAGCCCAGAGCCATTGCCTGGGAAGGAAAAGTTGTCCTACAGTTTTTCTTCTTTGTTTTGGGGATCACAACCAGCCTTGCTTTTTGTTTTTGTTTTTCCTTCCTCACAATACTTTCGGAAGAGCCTGGGATCTCTTTGATTATTACTAAGGTCCATGATCGCATGGTAAGTGAAATGCTCTCTTCTCCATAGTCAGTACAAATGGATCTGGAGGGGATCGGAGCTAAAGGGACGAGCTTCCAGGGCAAAACTTTGGCCACGAGTTTGAAAAAGATCGTTTCATTGCTTTATCTCCCGCGATCCTCCTCTTGCATTAAACTTAGTGGGTTTTTGTGTGTGTGTGTGTGGGATCAGAAAGTAAGAAACTCCCCCAAAGGCTGAGTAACTTTCCTCTTCTCTGTGGAGGAATGGAGTTTGGCCAGATCTGGGCGATCAGAAAGAACCAAACCCAGGAGAAATAACCTAGTTTGGCACCGCTTTAACTCTTTTCTGGCTCAAGGCTATGGAATTCTGCGAGTTGGAGTTTGCTGGGCCCCACAACAAAGTCCAACTCCCAGAATTCCATAGTCTTGAGCCAGGGCAGTTAAAGTGGTGCCAAACTGGGTTATTTCTCCAGTGTGGATGCAGCCCAAGCGAGCTTTCCCTCACTGAAAGAAAGAAGTTGGCAACAGGAGCTTTCCTAGACTTAATTCTACTTCCTCAGGTGCATTTGGTGGAGTGGATGCCAGAGACAGACAGACCAATGGCATTATACATGTCTGCCTTTTTGGCGTGCATCATGGCTTTGATCATGCTGCTTCTTCTTCTTCTCTTCCCGTAGAGAGATGGCCATGGCTTCCAAGCTCCTCCGGGCTGTCGTCTTGGGACCCCCCGGCTCCGGCAAAGGGACGGTGTGCGAGAGGATCGCCAAGAGTTTTGGCCTCCAACATCTCTCTAGTGGACAGTTCTTGAGGGAGAACATCAGGGACAAGAGTGGTGAGTCCGAGGAGAAGGGAGAAGAAGGGGGAAGTCACTGGAGGTGGAGTACGTGCTCCTTTGCATGTGCAGAGAGAAAATGTTTGGTGTGAGAAAAGAGGGAAAAGCCCTGGTGTGAAATGGACTCTGAGCGCCCATCCCAGGAAAGGCACCAGTGACACATCAGGGAGGATGAACAGCACCCTCCCTGATTTGGTGTCCTGCACAATCTGAGCCTTTGCTTCTCCTTCTGGGAGCTAAGCAAGCTTAGCTAAGAGCTCCCTCTGGGCATTGTGGCATCTTGGAGGCTGACTGTGTGAAACAAGGGGGCAGTATGAGCTTTCTGCTTCACCCGGCACATGTAGTGGGCAGACGCTTTTGTAGACTCAAGTCCGCTTCCCCAGACACATGAAATTGATGGTTCAGGGAGAGATGCTTTTGTAGACTCATGTCCGCTTCCTCAGATACATGAAATTGATGGTCCAGGGACAGACACTTCTGTAGACTCGAGTCTGCTTCCTCAGATACGTGAAACTGATGATCCAGGGAGAGATGCTTTTGCAGACACAAGTCTGCTTCCCTAGGCTCATGAAATTGGTGGTCTAGGGATAAACGTTTTCCTAGACTCAAGTCTGCTTCCTGAGATACACAAAGATGTTTTCATACACTTGAGTCTTCTTCCTTACATACACAAAGTGGGTGGTCCAGGGACAGACACTTCTGTAGACTCAAGTCTGCTTCCTCAGATACATGAAGAAGATGGTCCCCCGGGCAGATACTTCCATAGACTTGAATCTACTTCCTCAGATACGTAAAATGTTCAACAGTGGAACACACTCCCTCAGAGAGTGGTGGAGTCTCCCTCCTTGGAGGTCTTTAAACAGAGGCTGGATGGCCATCTGTTGGTTATGCTTTGATTGCGAGTTCCTGCATGGCAGGGGGTTGGACTGGATGGCCCTTGTGGTCTCTTCCAACTCTACGATTCTAAGTCTATGGTCCAGGGACAGACACTTTTGTAGGCTTGAATCTACTTCCTCAGATAAATGAAGTGGATGGTTCATGGTTAGACACTTTTGTAGATGTAGATGTACTTCCTCAGATATGTGACGTGGATGGTCCAGGGACAGACTATAGGAACATCCACTTCATATATCTGGGGAAGCAGACTCCCAAGTCTACAAAAGCTCATGGTACCAGAATTTTTCACACTTCAAGCTCCCTTTGTGCTCTGGTTTTCCACATCCATGTGGTTATGTCTTTGAATTCTAATTTTGTGAGCTGGCATTGACTCAGGTGAGAGCATGGTAGACCATGGCGAATTGAACACCGCACTCTCAGATGGAGTTCTGCAAGTTTTGCAATGGTTCTGCCAGGCAAAAACCTATTCTCTCTTGTGTGCTTACTGGAAATGGTGATAGTTTTAAATGTAGTGGGGCTTACTCCCAAGTAGTAGGGGGGAAAATAAGTCCCACTGAACTCAACAACCATATGACTGCACTACAAATGAAACACTACGGTGAAAAAATAAATTCGCCTCCATGCCCAAATTGGGCTTAGTAAGTGAGGGAGCTGGAAGCTGGAGCGGAATTGATCACATGGGTACTTACATATTAAAGTTCTCTTGTTGGTGTTTGTTAGCTGTCAATTAAGGCTGAAATGCATTTGTTGTTTGGTTTCTGTTGCCCTCTAGTCAACCCTGACTCATGGCAGCCTTGTGAATGAGACATCCCCAATCCTACCCATGCATTTACTTTCAGATAAATTCATTTACCTGGAAGTAAATTGCACTGAATTAAATGGGATTTACACTGACTAGACAGGTTCAGGATTAAGTAGCATTTCTTCAAGGCTTCTAGTTCTGCATGTGCTTTCTATCCACCCACCCCTTGTACTGAAACAATGTGGAAGTAATCAGCCCTATAGTGTTCATCATAAGGCAAACCAAATGCAAAGCGTAATGGGCTCAGTTCATTCACCTGATAGGGAGCTGTTATTATAGGGACTGCTGTGCAAAATTAAAGGGGTGCTACTGTTTCTTTTCTGTGTTCCTTTTCCGTTTAAGCCATGACTTGTCTCCACGATAGCACTCTAGTGGCTGATGATGTGCGTTTCCAAAAATGTACTTTTTACAATATGCACTTTGGCTCCCAGGCATTTTCTCTCTTTATGTATTTGCAACTCTCTTACCCTGGGGTGTAACTGTCTCTTTTGGTTGTTTGCTTTGGCTTCATTGATCAAATGAATGCTTCCTTATCCTAGACTTCATTATTGTCATTTGATCAGCTGTGGCTGGGTTTAAAATGTGGTGAAGGCAGTAGTTAATAACACAGGCTGCTAAGTGGTCAGGTAAAGTGAAGTGTTACGTTGCAAAGCTCCCTGAACGTAGAGTTTTGTTTTTAGTGTTAGGATAATAAATAATAATAATAAAATCTTTATTTCTATACCGCTTTTCCTGGGAGATCAAAGCGGTTTACAAGTTCAAAAAAAGATATTACATCTCAACATATTACGATACAAAATACAATCAATAGTGTGCATCACAGATTAAAATATAGTAGTATGTTTTGTATGCAAATTATTAAATGGTAGTGGTTCAGAGCGTGATCCTCTGCTGTCTGGTATGAAAAGATCAAATGTTGGCAGTAGTAGTTGACCTGAACTTTGTGTGTTCCATCAATATTTCTGCTTCAAGAGGAAAGTCCGAAGCTGGTACAAATCAGACCCCAGCAATCACCCACTATAACACACTATAGTCCTCCCTCTGAATTCGCAAGGGATCTGTTCCGGACCCACCATGAATTTTGAAATTCACATATATTCAAGCCCTGTAGCTTTGAATGGCTGTGTGGTCCTGTGTGCAGCCATGTGCACGTGTCATGAGCGCGTGCAGCATTAACTTTAATGGAGGTCGCCCCTCCATGAATAATCAAAACTACAGATCTCAGTGACTGTATAACCTCCAGAATAGATAAAGGAATATACTGTAAATGTATGTATTATTTATAAAGCATGATGTATGCTTGAAGCCAGCATTCTGTAGTGGTTTGAGTGTTGGACTGTAACTTTGAAGACTAGGGTTCAAATTCTGGCTTGGCCATGTAAACCTACTGGGTGACCTTGGGCAAGTCACACTCTGTCAGCCTCAGAGGATGGCAATAGCAAACTCCCTCTGAAGAAACTTGCCAAGAAAACCCCATGATAGGTTTGCCTCAGGGCTGCCATAGGTTGGACACAACAACAAAAGTATACATATATTTACAATATATTCCTTGATCCATTCTGAGATTCATCCATCTAGACATACCTCAGTTAACAAAGCCTGTTGAAAGTGCAGTGCCTTATAAAGGCTGTTTATGCCTGCCCAATCTCATTTCCCCCTCTTCCTCTGGCCAGGAAGACTTTTTCAGCAGCATTGAGAGGATAGTGAAGGAAGGCTGGGGAAACACAACCTCATAGTTTTGGGTTCCAGTATATCTCCAGTAAACAATGCAATAAAAAGATTGAGCTAGAAAGAGAGCAAAATTCTACTCTAACTGATCCTATTGTATGCAAAAGGATCTTGTAGCCCCTTTGAGGATGAGATTGAGAGGTTGATAGCATAAGTTTTTGTAGACTTAAGTCTACTTCATCAGATACTTCATTTGATCCTATTGTAGCTGTGTGAGCCTACCACAATAGGCAAGGTAAACAGCAGCTGCATCCAGAAATCACTTACTGAGCATGCATGAGCAGCAAAACAAAAAGAAGAGTGCAGATAAGCTTCTTTTGGCAACTGACCCCAGCAACTTACAAAAGCGTAGATCTATATGTGTGGCCACCAAAACTGGAAATTACAAGAAAAACAGACTGGTGAAAGAAAAATTCGTCTCCAGATACATTTTGGAAGAAGCCTTTAAGTGTTGTGTAGAAGGTTCAAAATGTGTCTCTTTATACAAGGCTTAAATGACCTAGTTGTTTCATTTCACATGTGCATATAGCTAATTTTGAATAAAACATCTGCTGAAACATGTTGGATTTCTCTTCCTTTTTGTGCTGCAAATGCCTGTCACTATGTTATGTTATTCCATGTTATTTCTGTTTCTGACACCATATTTTCTGTTGAAGAGGAAAACATGTATTTCAGTAACTCAGGTGTTCCTGTTCTTCTTTAACAAGTAATTTGATACCAGGGTAAAATTTAAATGAAAACAGTTGTGATAGCTTCCTGCGTTACAAAAAAGAGACTGGTTCAACATGTTTTAACAAACTTTTTATCCAAAACTAACAATATGCACATGGAAAATGAAACAACCAGGTCAGGTAAGCATTGCATAAGTAAATAAAATCATTTTGGAATCTCTAGAGACAATTCGAGAGCTTCTTCCAAAATACATCCAGGGATGATTTATTTCTTTACCAGCCTTCACTTTTCTTATGATTTCCATTTTTGTTATGAAACTTTAACATGCTATAGGGAGCTGGTGAGAGAAGCTTATCTGCTTGCCCTCTTTCCCTCTGTTTTGTTGTTCATGCATTCAGGAGCATCATTAGGGATGTGTGGGGTTTGGACTCTACAAGGTGACAACCTAAGTGGGGGTGACACTACTGCTCCCCATTTTGGCAGAAGTGGGCTGTGGAGTTCTCCTGCATCTCTTTTAAAAGCTGAAGAGATGGGGTGAGTGGGATGAGGTTCAGTGGGAGGAGAAAGGAGAGGCCTCAGGTTTTAATTTTTAAAAATTTCTTTAAAACATCAAATCTCACCAAATTTTTACATTAACCACATGAAACTATCCATTTAGGCTGCACTTATGATATTGTAATATAAAGGTGTAATTTAAATTTTTCTATTGTTCTGTGTCGCAACTATTACCATTACATTCAGTGATATATGGGAATTACGATTTATGAGTAAAATGAGTACAATGACATTACTAAGGATTCATGGGGGGGGGTGACACCATGCATTATCACACTGGGTGATGCCAACTCTAGTAATGCCCCTGCATGGATGCTTAGTAAGGAATTCTTTAGGCAGCTTCTGTTTATCTCACCCATTGTAGTTAGGCACACAGCTATAATGGGATCAAGCTAGAGCAGAATACCATTCTTACCCAGCTACAGCTTTTTGCAGTGTTTACTGCAGACACTGCTGTAATGCAAAACCAATATTCTGTGTTTTTCCAGTACTCCTTCACCATCTACAGTATCTAATGCTGCTGCTGATAAAAAATACACCAAAATACTTCCTGCTAGACAAAGGGCTAGGAGGAAAAGAGGGGCTGGCTGGGTGTAAAAGACTTTGTAGGAGGGAGCTTCATTGTCAGAGGATTTGTTAAACAGATGTATGCCTGTAATGCCCATAAACTGTGCCTAAAACCCAGCTGTTTGCTTCTATTGTGGACTATGCCTTGCATGTATGGTTACTTGATTATGTTGTGCATAGTACTGCTGCATGTAAACATGTACAAGACATAAGATGGTTTTAAATGCATATCAGTTGATGTTTAGAATTTAATGGGTATTGTGGATAATACTTTTAATGTACATTTTATGATGAACTTACAAAATACTGTTTGGTATGATAACTGTAAATGCCCTTATCTTGGTTTGGTCTCTTTTTGTTTCACAGATTATAATATGGAGTGGAATAGTGGAACCTGTATATTATATAATTGGACCATGTGAGGAGATGATATTGAGGGGTGGGTGGGCAGAGAGAGTGATGGAGAAAAGGTAAAGCCATGCAACCAGTGAGTGTTCAGTTAAACAGCTGTTTGGAAACACTGGGCTGAAATATATCAATCTTATTGTGCATATCTACTTAGAGCAAAGGGAGAGTACACTGCTATTTGATAGTTTGGGCAAACTTTTTTCTCTACATTGCTGGCCTGTAAAGTTGAACAAAACAAGATTTCTGAAGAGGAGAGAATCAAGCTGGTATTTAATGTTCCCATTAAAATCAGCAGGTTGCCTAATTGCTTAATTTCAGTTGGATCATGCCACAGTTCTAGGCCTGTGTCAAGGAAACATGCTGTTACATATTCTGATACACAGTCTTAGGAAGAAAGGCACATTGATTTCAGTAAAGTTTATTTCTGAGTAAGTGGACTTAGGACTGCAGCCTTACAATGCTAACTCCTCCTGAGCAGCAATTTGGTAGGCTTATTGCACCAGATGTAACCATGAGGTGTCTTGTTAATGTGCTGATATCCTAGGCATATTGAAATGAGACTGTGGCTGCATCTGTACTGCAGAATTAATGCAATTTAGTACCATTCTAACTGCTATTGCTCAGTGCTATGGAATTCTGGGATTTGTAGTTTTGTGAGATATTTAGTTTTCTCTGTTAGAGTGTTCTGTGGTGTCACAACAGACTATAGATCCCAGAATTCTATAGGATGGTGCCATGACAGTTAAAGTGATGTTAAACTGCATAAATTCTGCAGTGTGGCAGCACCCTGTATGGGATAGTTCAGCAAGCAAAGGAGATAACTCAACGCCATTGTACTGCAGTCATACATTTTAAAGATACTGAATATTCATGACTTGCTTGTATTACTGAAAGGGAAATAATTAAACTATTTTTCTTTATATTCAAAGTTTCTTGCAGAAAATGAACAGTAATAGCCTGTTGAAGATATTTTCTCATTTTTCAGGATAAAAAGAGAGACAAAGCTCTCAGCCTCAGTAACTGAACTAATTTAATTAGGAAGATAACTTTAAAAAGGCTGTCTGCCATCATTCACTATATATCTTGACTCCCATTTTAGAGTACATTGCATGTTTACTTTAGAAACCAATCACCTTCATGCCTTATAATAGAAACAAGATGAAATGTTGGAGGAAAAAACTAAATCAGAGCTGAGGAACTTGTGGCTTTCTAGCTGTCAAGGAATTACTTTGCTCCTCAGTCTTCACCATTGTGGAGCTGGTGAGAACTGGAGTTCAAGAATATCAGAAAGGCCATAGGGTTTCTAGCCCTGTCCTAGATTACTGAGGGTAGAAATATAGTATGTGTTAATATGCAGAATTGCTGGAAAATGTTTCAAACTCTAAATAGTACAGAAAGTATTGTAAAGGAAACTGTTGTTGTTGTCCATGTTGTGTGCCTTCAAGCCATTTCCAACTTATGGCAACCCAAAGGCAAAACTTTAATAGGGTTTTCTTGGCATGTTTCTCAAGAGGGAGTGTGCCATTGCCATCCTCTGAGGCTGAGAGAGTTTGATTTGCCCAAGGTCACCCAGTGGGCAAGGCTGGGATTTGAACCCTGGTCTCCAGTGTTATAGTAGTGGTTTGCGGAACCTTTTTGAGGTCGTTGAATGTATATGGTGTGCTTTTGGCAGGGCCACCTCAACCAGTAAATAAAGGGATTAGATACTAGCAACTGTCTCTTGTTGGTCCTCTCTTCCAGCTTCTACCTACACCTAGTGGGGTTCCAACACAGGGTGACACCTGGTGTGGGTGGTGGGACTTCTGGGGGTGGGACTTCCAATGGGGTTCTGGGGTGGGGTTCCTGAAAAAGCCCTTCCGTGGGACCTAACTGCCTGGAAAAGCCCCTCTGTACAGCTCAAACAGAGCCCATGGGGGGGGAGACCTTACCTGATGTCACCCCCCTTCTTGGGTGTCATCTGCCTTCTGGGGTGTCACTCGGTGTGGTCCATACTCCCCTAATGTCTACACCTGGTTGACCCTCATTCTCCTGTAGCAGGGTGATGCTTCCATGATGATAGTAGACACAAACATTGTGCAAAGGGGCCCTAAGAACAAAATTGATTTAGACTAGTGTTGTCCCATGTGCATGTCTAGTGCTATCTTCGAGGCATTTGTCACTATCTGTAGGCAGCTGTTGAAAACACAAGTCTGGATGAAGCCGGCTCCACTTCAAGAGAATACTACACAGCACACTCACCTTTCAATTGGGTCCTAGTAATGATGCTTTCATGTACAACAGAGAACTGATAGTTGGCTTGTTTGTCTTTCTATTTCAGGGGGTGGCAATTGCGTAGCCTTCCAGTTACTGGACTGCAACGCTCAGATTTACAGTTGGCTATGCTACTAGGAATTGCACATCATCAGCATCTGGATGACTGTACAATTCTCATTGCAGCTTTATTTTCTTATTCAACAAATGTTCTTACATAGTCAAAGAGCACAACAGAATCCAAAATCCACAAAACAGTGATACTTTTGTTGGCCAACAAAAAATGCACAAAATGCATCATGTAAGCTTTTGAAGCTTCACTGGCTGCATTGTTAGGCAAATATGTTAAAAATCATATAGAAGAAGAAAAGTGATAGTGTTAGTCACAAGGAGTTAATGGAGTGGGACTTTGAAGTTTTTACCTCCAACAAAGGCAAAGCTTTCCATTTGGAGTATAATTGGCAAGTTTTACCCATAGAGCAGCTAAATTTTTTCCCAGATGTAACAGTATAGGGACTTCTTGAGGAATTCATTGTTCTCTGCCTAAGAAAGGAGCATACAGGGGTAGCTGTGTTGGCCATGTAGCAAAGTACAATAATGTCCAAAGTCCACAAAATAGTGATACCTTCAGTGCTCTCTGCTTAACAAAGGAACTTGTGGCTTCACAAAGGACTGAGGCAACTTGGATCTCAAGAGAAACATCTTTTTGTTTTACTATTGGAACTTAATCCCCCCCTGGAAATTATTATTATTATTATTTATTTATTTATTTATTTATTTATTTATATAGCGCTGTAGATTTACACAGCGCTGTACATAAAATAATAAATATATAAGAGTAAACCTGCCTATGGTGTACAATCTAAGAGATAATAGGATAATACATATAAAATACATAGCAATACAGGAAATGGTACGATAAACAGGCAACAAAAGAACATCAAATAGCAAATGATAATCACGCAATGCCTGGGAACGCTTCTCTGAACAGGATGGTCTTCAACTCCGTTTTGAAGCTGGTTAAAGAAGTGATGGCCCTTGCTTGCGGGGAAGAAGGTTCCATCAGTTTGCATCAGTTGCTTCATGTTCTGGCCTTTGGAGCATCAGAAAACAAGCTTGCTCCTTCCTCAATATGACACCCCTTCAGATATTTAAACAGTGCTGTCATATCACCTCTTAACTGTCTCTTCACCAGGCTGAACATACCCAGCTCTCTAAGTTGCTCTTCAATAGAGCATGATTTCCAGACCCTTCACTGTTTTGGTTGCCTTCCTTTGGACACGCTCCAGCTTGTCAACATCCTTTTTGATTTGTGGTGCCCAGAACTGGACACAGTATTCCAGGTGAGGCCTGATCAAAGCAGAATAGAGGGCACTATTAACTCTCCTTATCTAGACACTATACTTCTATTATGCAGCCTCGAATCGCATTGGCTTTTTTAGCTGCTGCATCACACTGTTGACTCATTTTCAACTTGTGGTCTACTCGGACTTCTAGATCCTTTTCACATATAGTCTTGTTAAGCCAGGTGTCCCCCATCCTATATCTATATATTTCATTTTTCCTCTTCCTGTTTAAGTTCATTTTGCTAGTTTTGGCCCAGCTTTCTAATCTATTAAGGTCATTTTGAATTTTGATCCTCTCCTCTGGGGTATTAGCTACTCCTCCTAATCTGGTGTCATCTTCAAATTTGACAAGCAAGCCCCCTATTCTTTCATCCAAGTCATTGATAGAGATGTTGAATAGCACTGGGACCAGAACAGAACCCTGGGTTACTGCTCTCCAAGATGAATGATAAGGGTATAATGCTAATGTACATAATAATATAGACATGTAGAATAACCAATGGACAAGCAATTTTATTGTGTAGATCTCTATCTATTGTGTAGATCTCTATGACAGCTAATGTGGTATAGTGGTTGTAGCATGGGACTATGACACTAGAGAACAGGGTTTAATCCCTGCTTGGCCATGGAAACCAACTGGGTGATCTTTGGGAAGTCACCCTCTCTCAGCCTTAGAGGAAGACAAAGATCAAACCCCTCTGAACAAATCTTGCCAAGAAAACCCTGTGATAGGGTTGCCTTAGGCATGCCATAAGTTGGGAGCAACTTGATCTCTGTACAAAATCTATATATTAATAAAATTTCTATCTCTTTCTTGGTAATTCTTGCTGTTTTGCCTGTGTTAGTAAACTCACGCATGATATCCCCCCCCCCAGATTGTATTGTAATCTGTCATGATTTAATACTTTCTTACTATGAATTGCAACCGTTAATTTGAAAGAAATATTGTCTGAACATGAAATCAGTTTTGAACCCGATGATATTACCAAACTTGAAAAACTGTTTTCTAAACCTATTGCACCTTAGGAACTATTATAATTCACCTGATTCTCTGGAAAACAAATATTAACATATTTTAATTTCCATAATGTTAGCCCTAATTTGTTTGCCTTATATCAGTACAGTTTTTATGCTATTGAAAAACCATATATTTACCTTTGAAATAGCTTTGGAAATCTAGTTATGGAAACCCCAGTGAAATGCAAGTTACTTTGATAAATGAAAGTGTTCATGTGACTTAAGAACTACACAGAAGATATTTGTTATGGATTTGGGTATTAAAGAAGCTTGTTTTTATAACTGAACTGTAACCATCTTGATGCATACTATGGTGTGGTTAGTATTGGAATAACTACAACAAATATGCATGATTCCTCAGTGTCAAGAGTTTCTGGTCAAATAAGTAGCTTGCTGTATTCAAGGAGTATGAAGAGTGTTTTTTTTTTTTTTTAGCATTTTAGGCTTTGGCCACAACAGGGGAGAGTTCTACATATTGCCAAAAGACAAATAAATGGGTCTTTCAGACATTATTTGCTTGTAATGGTGACAGTATTAGAGGGATTTTATAGCACCTTAGAGACTGACTATGTATTATCCTACCTGAGAGTAGGTATTTTCCCTGGATGAAGATTAACCTTCCATTATGAGGCCAAGCACTCCCTCCAGTTAGGGTTGCCATAACCCGGCTGCAACCGGGTTTTTCCCGGTTTTGGCGGCACCTGCCCGGTCACGGCAGGGTGCCGCCAAAAACACGGAAAAGCCCGGTTGCAGCGGGCGTTGCGGAGCAACCCGGGGGGCCTCGCTGCCCTCTTCCTCCTACCGACATGGCCGGCCGAGGAAAAGGGGGCCGCAAGGCCTGGGCGGAGGAGGCTGCAGGGAGGTGGCCCTCTTGGGCGCAGCCGCCCAACCTCCCCCCTCCCTGCACTCCTCCCTCCTCCTGGCCTCCGCGGAGGCCAGGAAGGAGGCGAGGCCCCGCGATCACCGGCAGCCTCCGCCTTCCTCTCGGCTCTTCGGAGGCGGGGAAGGAAGGAGGGCCGTGGCGATCACGCGAGGCCTGGCCTTCCTCCGTGCGCCTCCGCAGAGGCCGGGATGAATGAAGCGGCGTGATGAGGCTGCGTTGCTGGGGCCTCGCCTCCTTCCTGGCCTCCGCGGAGGCCAGGAAGGAGGGAGGAGGCTGCAGGGAGGCGGGGAGGTTGGCGCGGCTGCGCCCAAGAGGCGCCACCTCCCTGCAGCCTCCTCCGCCCCAGGCCTTGCTGCCCTCCTTTTCCTCTGCGCGGCCTCGCAGAGCAAAACAACGCACTGGCAGACTGCCCTTTTGGGGTGGTCTGTACTGGGCCATATTTGTCTTTTGAGTGGAAGTCCTTGCGCACATCATTAGAAAGAAACAGCCTTTGTGGACAGAGGTCCGTTACAAACAGGCATAAAGTACGGACTAGGTCCGTATTAGGATTAGGACCAAGTCCATACAAAATGGCAGCGCCCGTTCCACACGGGGGCTGCCATCTTTACGTAGTGGACGTGCTGCATCCGCAAGTCGCGCAGCGCATATGTCGCTGTGAGTGCACCATTGGCACCTCGCGGCATCATATCTGCGCTGCAAAGGGAAGTGCCATTTTGGCGCTTCTTATTTGCAGCATGGAGGAACCTTGCAGTTTGGATGCTGGGGCTCCTCTGCACTGCACATGAAGGCAGCGGCAGACCGCCCCTTCTAGGTAGTCTGTAACGCACCTAAGAGACTGAGTATAAGACAGTGTTGTATCTTGAGATAACATATTATTTATTAGCAGACCTGAAGCTTCCATTCTAGCACTGATAGCACTAAACCTTTGGATTCCTTTCTGGATATAATATTAACTGGCCACAGACTGTTGGAATGTCCTTGAGTAGCAGTGTATTTTCTATTTGTTTTTCTGGTTGGTAATTTTATCCCCCAGGCTATAACTTATTGGGAGATAGAAATCATGAAAGCTATTTATCAGATGGTCAAAATGTCTTTGAAGTCTGCCATCTTGCAAATATCCTTGGACGTTGAAAAATGGCTCCTGATTTGGGTGATTTCTTGAGAATGAGCAAAACAAACATTTTGCCCTGTATTATTTGTTTCTTTCATGGAATCTTGCTCATGATGTAGGATTCCTAGAGTGTAATTCACCTTGAAGGCAAATCTCCCCACACCTCTTGTTTTAAGAGAGAAATTGTATGGCAACATTAGTCGTGGGGTGGTCAGGGGAAAGGAGATTGCAACCTCAACAATAGATGTGGAGTCTATATGTAGACTCTATGGCATGTGTTGCCTACTCTTGGTTTACAGATTATGTGGGTCTATTTTGAAAATTTCAGTTCCTTGTTTTGTAAAGTGGGGGCTTACTCTTGTGCCAGTTCTGCACTCAAAAATTCAGCTGCTAATTACCAAAAAGGCTGCAGTTTTCCAGATCTAAACATGTGCCCTCAATCTCCCTTCTTATCAGCAAGAGTGGCAAGCTCTCTTTTCTCTTGATGGATTGCTTGGACATTGTAGAAACATTTTATTTGGTACAGCTGTTCAGATAGATGACACTTGGATTGCTTCACATACATAAGAAAAGATTACCTCACCCTTTGATGTTGCAGTCAGGAAGCCATGCCACATACTTACATCAGGTTCCTCCAAATTAATAGGATGATGGCCTTAGTAGACTGAAATGTTCTATACATGTGTGACTTAAATTTAGACTTCTGTAACTGAGATTTAAAGGGCTTCTGTATGAAGCACCTTTGTGCATAGGCTGCAATCCCATGTGCATTTATTTGAGATTTAATTCTATTGAATGTTTGAGGAAACATAAAATAATAGATTTGAAAGAGACCACCACAATCCAGTGCAACCCCCTGCCATGCAGGAATACACAATCAAAGCAGTTCCGACAGATGGCCATCCAGCCTGTTTAAAAATCTCCAAAGGAGGAGACTTGGAGAGTCGAAAGCAGTGTGTTCCACTGTCAAACAGATCTTACTGTCAGAATGTTCTTTCTAATGTTTAGTGGAATCTCTTTTCCTATAGCTGAATCTGTTGCTCTGGGTCCAAGTCTCTGCAGCAGCAGAAAACAAGCATGCTCTATGCTCAAAATGAGGATATTTAAACATGGTTTTCATGTCACCCCTTAACCTTCTTTTTTCCAGGGTAAACATACCCAGCTCGCTCCTCATAGGGCATGGTTACCATTTACCACAGATATAAATTCCATTTATAGAATCAAGCTGAGAAATGTGGTGGTAAGAGGTGGGGAAAATATTTATAATAGAAGCAATCTATGAATGCATACTCAAGAAAATTCTCCTAGACTTTTGAGATGAGAAATAGCATTACCAGAATACCCTGTGCCAAAGGACGATACTTTTTTTATTCTTATTATTCATCTATTATTATGATTAATATCATCATCACCATTATTATCATCATCATTATATAAAAACATGTGTAATGAGTTGACATCATAGTGCAAATATTCAAACTCCAGAGTTACTTTTGATGCTCTGAATTTTTTACGAAGCTGTCCTGGCAATCCTGTGAAGCAGTGGTGGTAAGGACATCAAGTTTGTTTCATTTAGGCTCCAGATTAAAAAAAATATTTTCATTATAATCCTATCAAATTCTAAAAGGAACACAGTGTGTCAAGAACCCTAGCTTCCAGTTTAGCTGACATTCTTCTCTCTTTTTAAAAATCAGCCTGAATGATACTGTAAGTCTTGCTTTTCACGACAACATATCATTCATGCTGTATATCAGAATTTCAGATTTATTGAAGATAAATATGGATTGGCCTTGCATGGGGTTTAGATTTGATGAAAGACTCTTGTGCAGTGCCAGCATGTTCACAGAGGGCAAGGATCATGCAGCCAGAAATGATGGCTATTATTATCAGCCACCTTAGTTATAAAGATGCACATGGAGATATGAAGCTTTGACTCAAGGACACATTTCTGGATTTTTCATTTTATGGAATGTAAATATGAAGTACTTAACTCCCATGGTCAGCCTAATATGCTTTTTTGCTCATGGAACCTCCTCCTTTTCTAAGACAAAAATCTGGATGGACAGTTGAATTTTTTCTAATGAACTTAAAGAAAGATAGGATAGTATCACCATCATACCCGAAGGCAGTAAACTGGCTTAGGGGAATGGTAATCCATATGGCTAACAGTTGTCTCCTCTAGCACCTTGCTGCTGTCTCCTAGCATATGCCGCCTGAGACAACTGCCTCATTCTACCTAAAGCTAGGGCTGATTCTGATAGCATTTCAATTTAGAATCAAACTTGGCCTAATAGTCATAGCTTTTCTGTCCAATGCTACATTGGTATTGCCAATTCCAACACCTGATCAAAGATCTAGAGAATGAGGCTGTACCATGTTCTCCTGGAGTTTGTAATACAGTGGAAAGGAGAAGCCAGGCATAGTCAGACACGCATCCTAGACTTTAGGAGAGCGAATTTCAGTAAACTTAGAGAAGTATTGAGGGCGATTCCATGGTCAGAAATACTAAAAGATAAAGGAGTTCAGGATGGGTGGGAGTTTCTCAAAAGAGAGATACTGAAGGCACAATTTCAAACAGTTCCAGTGAGAAAGAAAAACGGGAGGTGTCTCAAGAAACCAGGATGGATGACTAAGGAACTTTCAACCGAGCTAAGTTTGAAACGGAACATGTATAAGAAATGGAAAAAGGGGGAAATCACAAAAAAGGAATTCAAAGAAATAGCAGCCAAGTGTAGGGGTAAAGTCAGAAAAGCTAAAGCGCAGAACGAACTCAGGCTTGCTAGAGAGGTTAAGAACAATAAAAAGGGCTTTTTTGGATATGTCCGCAGCAAAAGGAAGAAGAAGGAAACGGTAGGGTCACTGCGTGGAGAAGATGGCAAAATGCTAACAGAAGACAGAGAAAAGGCAGAATTACTCAACACCTTCTTTGCCTCAGTCTTCTCAGAAAAGGCAAAGGGTGCTCAACCTGAGGATAATGGAGCAGAGGACAGAATAGGGGAATTTCAGCACAGAATAAGTAAAGAGATAGTAGAGGAACACCTTATTAATCTAAATGAATTTAAGTCTCCGGGACCAGATGAACTCCATCCAAGGGTATTAAAAGAACTGGCAAATGTAATATCAGAGCCATTGGCAATAATCTTTGAAAACTCCTGGAAAACAGGAGAGATCCCAGCAGACTGGCGGAGGGCAAACGTTGTCCCCATCTTCAAAAAGGGGAAAAAAGAGGATCCCAACAATTATCGTCCAGTTAGTCTGACATCAGTACTAGGAAAGATTCTGGAGCAGATCATTAAACAGAGAGTCTATGAACATCTAGAAGGCAATGCCATCATCACAAAAAGTCAACATGGGTTTCAGAGAAACAAGTCATGCCAGACAAACCTAATCTCTTTCTTTGATAAAATTACCAGCTTGGTAGATGAAGGGAATGCTGTGGATATAGTATATCTTGATTTCAGTAAGGCCTTTGACAGGGTTCCCCATGACATTCTCACAAACAAGCTTGTAAAATGTGGGCTGGACAAGGCAACTGTTAAGTGGATTTGTAATTGGTTGACCGGCCGAACCCAAAGGGTGCTCAACAATGGCTCCTTTTCATCCTGGAGAAAAGTGACCAGTGGGGTCCCACAGGGCTCTGTCCTGGGCCCAGTGCTATTCAACATCTTTATCAATGACCTGGATGACAGAATTGGGAGCATACTTATCAAATTTGCAGATGACACCAAATTAGGGGGAATAGCTAATACCCCAGAGGACAGGATCAAGATTCAAAATGACCTGAATAGACTAGAAAGCTGGGCCAAAGCTAACAAAATGAAATTCAACACGGAGAAATGTAAGGTATTGCACTTAGGGCGGAAAAATGAAAGGCACAGATATAGGATGGGTGACACCTGGCTGAATGAAACTACATGTGAAAGGGATCTAGGAGTCCAAGTAGACCACAAATTGAACATGAGTGAACAGTGTGATGTGGCAGCTAAAAAGGCCAATGCTATTTTAGGCTGCATCAATAGAAGTATAGTGTCTAGATCAAGAGAAGTAATAGTGCCACTGTATTCTGCTCTGGTCAGGCCCCACCTAGAATATTGTGTCCAGTTCTGGGCACCACAATTCAGAAAGGACATTGAGAAACTGGAGCGTGTCCAAAGGAGGGCGACAAAAATGGTGAAGGGTCTGGAAACCATGCCCTATGAGGAACGACTTAGGGAGCTGGAGATGTTTAGCCTGGAGAAAAGAAGGTTAAGAGGTGATATGATAGCCCTGTTTAAATATTTGAAAGGATGTCATATTGAAGAGGGAGCAAGCTTGTTTTCTGCTGCTCCAGAGACTAGGACCCGGAACAATGGCTGCAAGCTACAGGAAAAGAGATTCCACCTGAACATTAGGAGGAACTTCCTGACAGTAAGGGCTGTTCGACAGTGGAATGCACTCCCTCGGAGGGTGATAGAGTCTCCTTCCTTGGAGGTCTTTAAACAGAGGCTGGATGGCCATCTGTCAGGGATGCTTTGAATTGGATTTCCTGCATGGCAGGGGGTTGGACTGGATGGCCTTACTGGTCTCTTCCAACTCTACGATTCTATGATTCTATGATTCTATTTATCTTTCACTTTGGTTTCTAAGGATGAGTGGCAGATGGATAGTAGCACCAGGAGGTAGACCGGACAGCTGTGCCTCCAATCTCCCCATCATTAATAATTCCATGGGCTGGCTGCTCATCTGTTTCTGACTTCTCTAGAGTCTGTGGCCATGAGGCACATAGAGGTGATGAAGGGATATTTAACTTCAGCAATTTTTTTGCTGGCATGAACATTGTGAAGCCTTTTTTGCAACCCCAGAATTGCCTTTACTCTAAGATCGTTCCTAAGTTTGTGTTTTCTCAGATGCAGAAAAAACATGGCAAAAGGGGTACAGTAATTTTTATTATGCATGCAGGTTAGCACTTTGCTGCTGTGGCTAAGCAAGCAGGCAGATCAAACCACCCTGAGCGCACCTAATCTCTGATTTTGAAAGTAAAGAACAGTGAGGCTTATTAGCTCATTGGATGGAAGATCATTAGGGCTCACATAGGTGTTGCTGGGGGAAAATCCTCCCCAAAACTCTGTAGAGTGACTACCAGTCAGGGTTGACAGTACTGGCCTAGAAGGACTCAGTGGTTTTGCTTAGTACAAGGCAGCCTCCTGTGTAAAGCACTAGTTCTTAGTCTTTGGTCCTCCAGATTATTTGAGCATCAACAACCAGAAAGCCCAAGTAACATAGGTCACAGTCACAGGTTCTATGACCTGAAATGCAAAACTTCTGAAGAATCAAAGGTTGAGAAGCACTGTTATAAAGACACTGAAGTTTCAGAAACAAGCCTGAGTTTGTATATTGTATATACATGTTTCTCCAGACCAAGTTAGATTAGCAGCTGTATTAGGGCATGTTTTTTGCTATCAGCAGTGCATTCTAACTAAGCTTTTTTTTCTTCTTACTCCATGTGGAAAGATGTTATTACAGGTCATCCTGCAGTTATTTGTTGCATAATTGTGTTTTTCCGGACAATGTTAAAAAACTTAGTTCAGGTCAGCCTTGCATTGAAGATTGTGTACAGGAGAGATGGATGTCAGTGTGCCAGGTACATAGTCATCTCTTTAGTAAAACCAACCAACCAACCAACCCTGGTTCTTTAGTGGCAATGAGTGTGGACATAAATTCCCTGACTTGATTTTAGTGAAACAGTCTATTTATTTCAACCAGTGATTCATCCTTTTTCAGTTCAATAAACAGAACTCACTTGCCTCCCAGTCTTTCTTGATGTGTCACTCTCAGCATAAATATGATTACCTGGGATCTGTGGAATGAAACCTCTTTATATTCTTTGGCAAAAGAAGAAAAAAAATATTTGAGGATATTCCATGGGGGGATATGTTACTTTTAATAGTGTTGCTACTAATAAAGTATTCTTAAACTTTGGCATATTTTTCATCACGACTAATGTTAATGATTTCTGGCTGTCTTTGCACTTGTTTTCCCCCCCTGTCTATTAAATGCATTGTGTGGATGCTACACCCTGACTCCAACCCCAAGCCAGCCCATACTGCCGGTCTGCACAGCCCCTGAGTCAGAAGAAAGGTCCATGTAGATGGCACCAATCAACAAATATTCAGAGAAGCTGAAGAGGCCTTACTCTCTATCTCTCTATCTGCTTGCTTGCTTGCTTGCTTGCTTGCTTGCTTGCTTGCTTGCTTGCATATATATATATATATATATATATATATATATATATATATATATCCCAGTTTTCTCCTGATGTAGGAACTCAAGGCACCTAACAACAGATTTAAAACAGGGTGGGAAAAATGTTGCTGAACTGCAGCTTCTAGCAACCCTAGCCAGCACAGCCAATGGTGAAAGATACTGCGAGCTATAGTTCAGCAATCGCTGAAGTGGCCACAATTGTCCCTTTCCACTTTAAACTATTTCAGTGACTTGCATACAACACTGGTATTTCAGCTGAATTTCTGACTACCATTTATGTTCATTAAACCTAGTAAAATTATTTTTAGAAAGGGGGTTTTAATCATTCAGCTTAATAGGATTAGTGGATAGAACAACATTGAGCCAAACATTAGTTGAAGAAAGATAGTATGAAAATACTAACTAAATTGCTGTTGCCAGTAATCTAGCTGCATTTGTACCTGGGTGTTTTCTGAATTAGAAATAAAGCTAAGAATTAGTGTACATAATCTGGGAAAATCTTGTTTTTGTTTTGGGCATGTTTGGGAGTTGAAGGTGAGCTTATTCACCAAGAGTATTTGTTAAAGTGTTTCCTTTGGGTTTTCCATTTAGGATTTACTCTACATGGGGCAACCCTTATACCAAACTCGGAAGCTGCAAATGGTGCAGAACATGGCAGCCCGGCTGGTCACTGGCGTTTCCAGGACCAGCCACATAACACCGGTATTGAAAGATCTCCATTGGCTGCCCATTCGCTTCCGGGCTCAATATAAGGCGTTGGTGATTACCTATAAAGCCCTAAATGGCTTAGGCCCAGGATACCTAAAGGACCGCCTCTCCCCATACATTCCGCCTCGCACCCTCAGAACATCTGGGCAGCAACTACTGAAGGTGCCTGGGGCTAGATTATCCTCCACCACACGGAGGACATTTTCCACCGCTGCCCCAGCCCTTTGGAATACGCTGCCCACTGAGCTCCGCTCGACTACCACCCTGGCCCAATTCAGGAAGGACCTGAAAACCTTCCTGTTCCAACAGGCATTCCCCGACTAAAAATCCTGTGGGCCTCCCTCCTCTTTCGTGGCCAAGAGGTTTTGGTTGTTTTTATGTATATGTATTTACTCTGTTTTAATTGTTGACTGGAAGCCGCCCTGATCTTGGGAAGGAGCGGAGTATAAATAAAAACTTTATTATTAATAATTATTATTATTTATTTCCCTTGATGAAAGCAGTGTGAAATGGTGATTTTGATGAAATAAACAAGCATTACAGAACAGTTCCCCCTCCAGAAGAGATTGTAAATGTATGTAAGGCATGTATGTAACTCCTGGGAGGGAGTTTAAATACAGGCTCAACACCATTGGGCCTGAAGAAGAAGAGCCCTCCCTCCTTGCCAACTGTCATCTTCTGCCTTGGGAAGGAGTGAAAATGCAGGTCCAACACCATCAGGCCTGGCCTCTATTAAGAAGCAGAGCCCTCTAGTCCATTTGCCTTGGTCTAGGCCTCAGAGGGAGAGAAGAACTGCTGGACCTGATCCCCTTCCCTACCACAATTCCCTTCTGTGTCGTGTCTTTTTAGATTATAAGCCTGAGAGCAGGGAACCATCTAATTAATAATAATAATAATAATAATTGTAAGCCGCTCTGAGATCCTTTAGGGCTGAAAGGCAGGGTATAAATACCATAAATAAGTAAGTAAATGAATAAATGTATGGACTGGACCAGCTTTTTCCATCCTTAGCCAGATATTCCTGGATAACTCCTATTAACTTTATACAAGATGACCCATAGCTGGAATTATGGAAATTGTAGTCCAACATCTGGGAAGCCAAAGTTGGGAAGGACTGGGTTAGCAGGGACATAGCTAGGATTTTAGGAAGGGGGGGTCCAGACTAAGTGCCACCATTATAATGGGGCTTGGGTGCGGCTGCGCAGCAGCACACACCATTCATTTTTCTAATGGAAGGGGGGAGTCCGGACCCCAAGAACCCCCCCTTGGCTACGTCCCTGGGGTTAGGCTATTAGATTGTTCTTTTCTGTTACAGTTCTATATGTTGCTGTGGCAACATTACCAGTCGAAACAATTTCTTCACATGTTTATTTAATAAATCTTTCTACTGGCCATACAAAGATTTTCTGATGGTATCCATGTTGGAATATAGGGTTGGAACGATATCCCTGTGGCATGCATTCATGTCAAAGGACTGTGATCTGTTGACCTAACTATCTCAGGGGTGTATTTTTGGGAGGCGGGCAAAAATGAAGGTATTGCCCTCCAAATATGAATTACAATTAAAGGAAATGTGTCATGTGGCTCTGTTAGGCAAATCATTGATTTCTTTGGGGAAACAACAAGGTAGAAGAGCGGGGAGATAATAATTAATAATTAATAATAATAATTTGTTTTATTTATATACCGCTATTCCAAAGATCATAGCGGTGAACAGCAAGTAAGCTAATTAGCAAGTAAGCTAATTTGCCCCCAACAGTCTGGGTACTCATTTTAGCGACCTCGGAAGGATGCAAGCCTGAGTCGAGCTTGGGCCCTTTTGCTGGTCTTGAACTCGCAACCTTGTGGTTTCGAGTGAATGGCTGCAGTACAGGCATTTAACCACTGCGCCACCAGGGCGCACCAGATGATAACTTTATGGAGCTGGGGAGTAGGGTTTGTAAAAGAAAGAAAGAAAGATAGAAAGAAAGAAAGGCCCGTTACAGACTGCCGACAAGCGGCGGTCTGCTGCTGCCGCCGGTTGCAGCGTCTGGGAACCGCAGCAGCCAAATGGCGCGGTTCCCGGACGCTGTAGAGAAAGAGCACGAAAATCGCACTCCTTCCTGGGCCCCAGAAGAGACGCCGTGAGGCTCTAGTCGCGCACTCGTGGCGTCACTTCCGGGGTGCGACGTGCGGACGCAGAGCGTCTGCTACGTCAAGATGGCGGCGGCCGGGTGGAATGGCCGCCGCCATTTGTTACGGACTCAGTCCGTGGTAGGATTAGGGGCATCTGGAAGAGACGCCCCTTTCTAACCCTAGCACACGCTGAGTCCGTCCTAGGGTGCCCATCTGTAATGGGCCAAAGAAAGAAAGAAAAGGGGCTTTCAAACTGAAAAATATACAATCAAGTGATTAGAGGGAGGGAAGTATCTTAAAAGGCAAGTTAAAATTATTTTTACAGCATATACATAACAAAGTATGAAGAAATATTATTTCCAAATAAACATTTCTATTTGTCTGACATACTACACAAATAATTAAAAAAAGATAATACTTCATAATCTTGTCCCCCTTTTGTATTCAATCTCAGGGGCGGTCTGTAGTCGCCCCTTTTCCCTGCGGGTTGGGGGCAGGGCAGCCTCACCAGCAGCCCTGAAGCCCCAATCCAGAGTTTTTCTAGATCACGGAGAAGCAGTAAAATGCCCCTTCTCTGTGGCGTGGAAAAGGGGTGTCCTTGGGGCTTCATTCCACTGGACACCCCAGGAGTCAGAGCCATGGGAGAAAGGGGCCCAAAAGGAGCTTCATTTTGGAGCTCCTTCCCACGCCGCGCCCAAGCCGCCATAAGTGGTCTGGGGCGGCACAGAGACGTCACGCACGCACCACACCATTTTGAAGTGGCGCATGTGTGATGTCCTCATGGCGGCCCTCATGTAGATGGGATGCAGCCATTATGACATCGCCGCCACGTACTAGGGTTGTGTGGGGCATGCGGATTCTCCACCCCCAGGTAACTCTAGTATGTGGCCAGGCCAGTGCAAAGCGCCAGTCTGGATTGGGCCAAATATTCTCCATTCTAATAGGTATTTTACTCTCTTCAGTAACTTCTCTTGTCTTGATTATATTCTGGACTAATGCCTATTGTGTAATATACAGTATCATACAATATTATTTGTCCCCTTTCAGAATGTCAGGCCTTTCAGTGTGAAAAATTGGTGAGCCCTTCATAGGTCTACAAGGAAACAAAGTATCTAGATCTTTCTTGGAGTGCAAGCCCTTTGACTTTCTTCAGCAACTTCTCTTATTGATTATATTTGAGACTGGTGTCTGTTGCAGTAATTACACAAGATTATTTGGGGTGAGCTGCAGTGAACTCCTTTGCAGTTTGTAGTGCAGAGGTTCTCAGTCTTTGATTTTCCAGCAGTTTTGCACTTCACCTCCCAGAGGCCTATACCAGCATGGTCAGTGATGACATGTTCTGGGAGCTGAAGTCTGGTGGACAAAAGCTTGATAATCGCTGCCTTAGTGTGCTACTTACACAGTACTAGCTCTTGAATGATCAAGTAATTTTCTCCTCTCAAACTTGTACCCAATTCTATTCTTGGCTCTTCCCTGTCTCCCTCCCCTTCCCACTTTTCCCACTGCTTTTCAGTCACTTCTTCCCTTACTGGACCTTGTGGAACACTTACAAGGGTTTGATAAGATTGGAACTTGAAGCAAAAAGACAAAACCGTGAGAATTAATGTACTACAACTCCTTTTAATTTTTTTTAAAACCCAAAAGTAATTCTTCTGAATACACTTGTCCCTCCATATTCAATAGGGTTAGGGGCACAGGACCCCAATGAAATGTGGAAAAACCACAAATAACAAAAACACTATATTTTTTACTTGAGAAACACCTCTCTAATAATCTCTAGGTCCTCCAGTGCAACTCTGTGGTCAACGTCTGCCAAACATTAACCATAGAGTTGCACTGAAGAGGCTACAAATGCCTAGTGGAGTGTTTTCTCTAGGAATTTCTAGGTCCTCCAGTGTGACATTTGGTTAAAGTTGATCATAGAGTTGTGCTGGAGGACCTAGATATTCCTAGAGAGAAGATATTAATAAAATCCATGAATAATCAGATCCTCAAAAGTCAAAGCCACAAATGTGGAGGGATGAGTGTAAATCTTAACTTTAATCAAGAGACCCTTCTAGGTGAGATGGATAATACTGCTACATCTACTTCTGCTAAGTCCGTTTTTCCAAGTCTGTTCCTTCCATTGCACAATTTAGCCACTCTAGTTTTTAGAGCCAGTATTCATTCATTCAAATTGAATGAGTAAAAAATTGCTTTATGTCATTAGTCTCATAATACAAAACTTAAGCAAATGAATGTTAAGATAAAACAGTTGAGGATAATAATGGAGTTGCTGTTTTATGCTAGAGATGCCACAGATTGAATTTGGGATCACTGGGTCATGTTCAGAACCTGTACTTTACAGCTGATTTTTCGACATCACGCTTCTTGATCAGGAGTAGTGAGGCAGAAAGGATCTGGTTGCACAGAAGAATGTTCTATATATGCTGGGAGGCACTCTGACAATTTCTGATTAATAATTCTCCCGTCTTGATTCAGTGACTGATCTTTGTCATTATCCACTTACTGCTGTACTTATGGTGGAGTGGTATTTTGTTGTTGTATGCCTTCAAGTCATTTCCCACTTGTGCTGGCCCTAAGGGGTTTTTTTTGTTGGTGGTGGTGATGGTGGGGAGATTTGTTCAGAGGAGGTTTGCCATTGCCGTCCCCTGGCAGAGAGTATGTGACTTGCCCAAGGTCACCCAATGGGTTTCATGCCTGAGCTGGGAATTGAACCCTGATTTCCAGAGGTGTAGTCCAGAACTCACACCACTATGCCACACTACTCTAACTGAAATAATACTGTAATAAGGCATTTGAAGAGTGAGGGAAGTATACATGTTGATGGAATGGAAGGAAAAGAGAGATGCAGATGAGTGACAAACTGTATTAAAGAAGTTATAAGATGAGATCCCATGCTTTGGGGCAGCTTTCCCTAATCTGACAATTCTCAGATGTTTTGGACTTCCATCATTCCCTGGCAACAACAATAGTATGGTCCCTGTAGTCCATCAGGGGGAATAGTTCCAGGTTGGAGGCAGCAACTTTAAAAGGAAAAAAAATAACCCAGCAACAAAACATGCTCTCCTAAAGTAAAAAGCAACAACTTTTATGCCATTCACAGTAAATCTGATGGTCCAGACCTACATTAATGTTTTGATCAATGAGTTAATCGGCAGTAATCAGCTATTTAAAATTTCTCAATTATTAGTGTTTGTGGTAGTGAATTTATTTAAATTTCTATTGTTTAACATTATCAGCTTCATTTTCAAATTTAACATGCTAAACTCTTGAAGAGTTTACTTTAGTTGGGAATATTGTTAGAATTTATTTGGGTGGTTTTTTGCCAAAAAAAAGAAAAAAGAAACTAAAAAGCTTTCTTTAAGTCATATACTAATAAAAATCTATTTGCTGAAAGGTAGGACTATTTTCCTAAATTTTGCCTTTCACCTAGTTAAGATGAGGACTTTTCCACTACATTCTTGAGTTAATCTGTAAGAAAACTGGTTAGCAGAAGGAATTTTTTAGGCTTCTTGCTCAAGAATATGACAGTACAGAAGAATGGATGTTTGATGTTTGAAAACTGTGTTTAGGGATTTGAACACCCACAGCATACTAAATATCCTAAAGGCACCAGATCCTATCTGATCATGGAAACAAGTAGGGTCAGCTCTGGTTGGTATGTGGCTAGAAGACTGCCAATGAATACTGGGTGCTGTGAGCTATATTTCAGAGGAAGGAACTGGCAAAACCTTTGAGTATTCCTCACCTAAAAAAATTAAGAACTGGCAAAATCACCTCTGAGTATTCCTTGCCTTATGAAGTTCACTGGGTCACCATAGGTTGACAGACAATTTGAAAGCACATCCACACAACCTTTAAAAAAATCTAGTATTTATTTTGGATGATATGCAAAAGTAGCTGCGTTGGCCATATAGCAAAATACAACAAATCCAAAATCCATAAAAGAACAAAATGCACAAAACACATTGTGCATGCTTTTTTCAGCCCCACTGGCTTCTTTATCAGGTGAAAAATCATACAGGAAAATAAAATAAAAGTGATGGTGTTGGTATCACAGGCCTACAATTTGTTTCAGACATTGTTTTTGTTATTGCTTAGTTGGTTTGGAAGGATTGCAATGAAGGCAGAGAACACTCCCTTCTTGGCCATGTGTGGACCAAGAAAAGGGACTGCAAATTTTAAACCATTAGCAGCAATAAAGAGAGCCAGTGTGGGGTTTTGGTTTGAGCATTGAACTGTGATTCTGGAGATCAGAGTTTGATTCCTAGCTCAGCCATGGAAAACCATTGGATGACTTTGAGTGAGTCATAGAATCATAGAGTTGGAAGAGGCCACAAGACCCATCCTGTCCAACCCTCTGTCATGTAGGAACAGAATAAAAGCACCCCTGAAAGATGGCCATCCATCCTCTGTTGAAAAATCCTCAAAGAAAGAGATTGCACCACACACCAAGGTGGTGTGTTTCACTGTCAAACTGCTCTTATTGTCAGTAGGTTCCTCCTAATGTTGAAGTGGAATCTCTTTTTTTGTAGCTTGCATCCATTATTACGCGTCCTACTATTCTCTGGAGCAGCAAAAAACAAGCTTGCCCCATCCTCATTATGACACCCCTTCAAATGCTTAAACAGGGCTATCATATCAGCCTCATATACTCTCAGTCCCCCAAACTCCCGTGATTGGTTTGCCTTAGGGTAGCCATAAACAGGAAACAACTTGAAGATGCTCAACAACAGCAGTAAAGTAACTTCTCTTAGGATCCAGGGTGTCTCTCTAGTGAAGCCACAGGTCCCTTCCTTAGGCAGAGAACATTGAATTTCTCAAGAAATTTCTGTACTGCTACACTTGGAAAAATGTTTAAACAGTCAATTATAGCCCCAAAGAAAAAGTTTTACCATTGTTGGCCAACACAACCAACCACAGCATCTAAAGAGGTTTGGTGCAGAACCAGCAGGTGCAGCCCTACCCCTCTACCTGTTTAAGTTCTTATGCATTCAGGTCATGTGAACAGTGCTCTTGTTCATGGTATGTGATACTGCCTGATTGATTAGACTAGTGCAGGCACAGCTTGCAAGACTAGTTCTGCCACTAGGTAGACTGAGGCATCTGCTTCAAGAGGCTGATCTTCACCATCATGAAAGGACAGACAATAGTTGTGTTTTTTTCCTTTTCTTTTTTAAGTGACAGGAAGTCAAGAGGTGCTTGTAATATTTTGTGCTTCATGTGCTAAAATACATTGAGTGCTATGCCCTTTGTGTGTTTTTGTGTAAATGTGTGCTGTTTACTCTTCTGTCTCATCCAGCATAATGCCCTGGACAAGCCACTGAAGCTGAGGTTTTCTGTTATGTCCTTCAGATGATTTTATACTGTTTTAAATTATGTGTGTTTTTACATGATAGATAATTTAACATTTGAGTTTTTTGAATACTTTTGTATTGTCAGCATTTAGTTGTTTGGACCTTCTTGTAAACTGGTTTAGGACCCCTGTTGGGTGAAAGGGGGACATAATACAATAAACTAAAATAAATAGGGTTGTTTGCTGTGGAAGGGACAGAAGATCATTACTTTTTCCAGGAAGCTGCCTGACAAGCCACCCCGCAACAGGCCATACAGTGAAGGAAAACTTTGCCTGTTTAATTTGAGTCTTGGTGTAATGGTTAAAGAAAGAAGGAAAGGTCCTGTCAGAAGGTCAATTGAAAGAACTGTTCTTTATAGGTTTTACGGCATAGGACAGAGTTTAGGAACTTTCAGTGCATCAGATTTTTTAAACTTACAATTCCCATCAGCCCTATGCAGTGTGGACACTGCTATGGCATTGTGAAAATGATGGCCCAGAACATCTGATGGACCCAGGGCTCCCACTCAGGATATATGAGAGAAAGAAGAAAAGAGATCAAGGGCTGAAATCCTGTAGGGAATGATACCAATGTACCAATCCCAGCATAGGTAATGGTGGCAGGAGGGACATGTTCCAGGCACTGTGGCCGTGAAGAAAATCAGGAATGAAGAAACAGGATGCTCAGAGCCTGCTGTAACCCTGGAAAAAGTGCAGTTGCTAGCCTACAGTACCAACATATTATGGCCCAACATCTCAGATTGGTTCTTCTAGCTTTTTGTCATGCTAATCTGTTGTGCCAGAGGGGTGTGTGTGTGTGTGTGTGTGTGTGTGTGTGTGTGTGTGTCTATGGTTGGGAAGATGTTTCTGTGCTAACCCTCACTTGAAAGACTAAGGAAAGGTAAACAAATGCCTGAATGAATGGTGGTTTGATGTCTCATTTTACCCGCTACCCAGATCCAGCCTCATTTTAGCAGCTGCTTGGTCACTGCTATGGAAGAATACTATAATATTAAGTATATTTTTAGGTTTAGCACCCCACTCCATACAGGTTTAGACTGTGATGTCCTCATGTAAGCTATTAAAGACTTTGTAATATGCATGCTAATCTATACATACATCAAAATCAAGGCACTGATTGTAAGTACTGCTTGAGGAATGTCCAGATAGGAATAGTTTACTAAAAAAAACTTTTGAAACTGCTGATATGCATTTTTTTGTTCATTTCTTCAAAACGGAAGGGACAATATAAGGTTGTGTTCTTTGGGAGTATATGTTGAAGTCACTGTTTCTAACAGTAAGCTTCTGAATTCACCTTCAAATGTAGTTCTTAATTTTGTTCAGAGTAAAATAACATTTAAAAAATACATGTTGTTAGATGCTTAGACTATTGAATGGCCAGAAAAAAATACTTTAGTTTATTTTATCAGCTTATTTTCATGTTGGATCTTAACTGTCATTCACTGTTTCCTTTACCAGTTTCCTTCCCCACCCCATTCTTGTTATGTCATTATGAACCGTCTAACTCAAATATTTGTTATCTTCCCAACTGTGTGGAAAACATCCAAGTCACCTCCTAGAGATGAAGGCTACAATTCTATACACACTTACTAGGGAGGAAGTTCCACTGAAAAGTATTGGACCTACTTCTAAGAAACATGTGTTGAGCTGCACTAGAAATATAGCTAGCTATGTTAAATAAGTAAGGGAAAAAAGCAAGGTATACCTGAAGTTGTTGATAAGACTGTAAAAGAAGGTGTCAAGCATTAAACAAGATGTCAAATGGTAGAAATGTATATAGAGATATTACTGTGAACATGGGTTATAACTGAGTGTTGAGCCTTACATTGCTTTTCAGTTTCTTGTGCTGTAAGGCTGCTGCAAAATTAATGCAGTTTGACATGGCTTTAACTGCAGTGGTTCCATCCTACAGAATCCTGGAGTTTGTTGTTTGTTGTGGCATCAGAACTCTCTGACTGAGAAGATTAAATATCTCACAAAACAACACATTCTGGATTCTGTAGCATTAAACCATGGCAGTTAAAGTGGTGTCGAACTGCATTAATTCTGAAGTGTAGAAGCAGTCTTAGTTCCACCTTTCCTTTTACTGGTTTATGCTTTCCCTTTAACTCTTATGTCCATTGCCTCTGATTTCACTGACTGCCATTTTTTAATTGATGCCTCTTTTGCCATTTTCCTTTACAAGTGTGACTCTGCTTCCTAACCTGTCAACATGACTCTGAATTGTACTTTCTTTTCTTATTCTCTTTGCAACACCACTTCTGCATCACATAATTTTCTGTTACTTTTCTGAATATCACAAGACCCTAATCCAAAGTGCCTTGCAATGTTTCTTTCCAGCCCCCTTTCTGATGTCCAGTGGAAGTGATTCCCTTTATGGTTGCAGAATTGGCTGACCTTAGCCTTGGCAGATGCAAGATGGTTAAGATGGTTCATGCCATTTTGATGACTTGGCACCTTAATGATTCAGCTGACTTGGCAGCCAGTGTTGGGAGCTAAAATGTTTCTAATGAGAGGAGAGTTATGATGGGTGTATTAACGAGTGACATCAGGCGGCACTGAAGCCTGAACATCAAACTAGTCATCTGTGGATTTCTCCTCTGTATTTGATTTCAGAACAGAAACATGTGGGATGATGACTCTAAGACAGTTAATAATCTGAATTATGAAATCCAGCTTGTAAAGTATCTTAACTAAATGATGATTTTTTTCTTTCTTTCCCTGCACCTTACACTCCACATCAAAAGATGTTGGCATTCTGGCAAAGCAGTACCTTGAAAAAGGCCTTTTGGTACCTGATCACGTGTTCACACGTGTCATGATGACAGAACTGGACAAAATGCGGAGCCAGCCTTGGTTACTTGATGGTAAGAGATCCCCCGCTCCCCCCCGCCGGTGGTTCAAGTTTTAGCAGATATTGTTTTGTCCTCTTTATCTGTGACAGACCCTTTTGAATTTTGATTTCTCTAGGGTGCTGTTTAGGTTAAAATAATGTAACATGAAAACAACAAAGACTTCCTTAAGCATTTCCAAGATGTCAAATGGGAAATGAGCCTTAAGCCACCTTGGATTTCTTAGGGCTTGCAGATGGTACACCTGCTTGCCTAAATTATCCTGGAATGTTAATTGGGGACATTCCACTTATTATTTGCTACTGCATCTGCTTTTATTCACCCTCTTGTGCTCATCTATAAAAGAATTGGCCAGTTACTGACATGGTTTGACCAGTACTTCTTTCAGCGGGCAATTCACTTTTGCTTTTTCCTATAGACACTTCACCTTTCTTCATTCTGGTTTGACACTTTGTCGTCAACTTCAGTGGGAAAAATAATATAATATTGAATCTAAAAATTTAAAAATCTGCATACTTAAAACTTGTGCTATATATCTATTACAGAGCAGAGCAGAATTTTCACTATGCATATCCTCTTTCTCTCTCTAAATCTCTCTCTCTTAGTGTTATATTTCATCAGGTCAACTGAAACTTATGGTGTCCCTTTCATAGGGTTTTCTTTCCAAGATTTCTTCAGAAAAGGTTTGCCATTGCCTTCTCCATAGGCTGAGAGAGGGTGACTTCCCCAAAGGCTGCCATGGCTGAGCAGGGATTTGAACTCTCCCACTACTCTAACCACTACACAGAGCAGTTAATAGTTGTACACATATATAATTCAGTAAACAGATGCATTCAGTGATAGCATGCTGCCCGTCAATGAGGTATTTCCAGGAGAGGTTTTGAAGAAGGCAAAGATGATGATAATGATAATAGCAAAATGAATAATAAAACAACAGTATGCACAAGACTGCTGAAGGTGGGAGAAAGCAGCAAAGAAAGCATAATAAATATGTGGGTTCAAAAGCCTGGGAACACTGACTCTGAAGGGATATTAGAGTAGTCACCAAGGGAAAATCTAATCAAAACCTGGAGCACCACCACTAAGAATGTTTGCTGGTCCAGTCTTAGCACTTTAAGATTGTCAGGAAATTGGAACAGGGCCTTTCAGGATTGTGATGGTGGGAATCAAGTGGCCCACCAGAAACTGTTGGATTGCAGCATTCTTCATCGGCTATGCTGGCTCAGGCTGCTGGAAGTTACAGCCCAACAATATCTGGAAAGCCATGTGTATTCCCATCTCATGTGTGAACAGAGAGTCTTATGTTGGCAAAAAAGCTCAGTTACTTCAGCCCCAGACTGTTCCAGAACTTTGAAGGTAAGCATTGATTGTATATGGAAAGAAGCAGAGGTTTAAGAAAGCAACACAAAATTTTTATTGTCTTTATCTTTTCCAATGGGAAGAGGCACACAGACAAGTTGCTTATCTTCCCCACCCCTCCTTGGGGATGTGACTAAGCTGAGAGACTCTTTGTGGATCTGCCTTCTGTTACATGAAACAGTGTGCTCCCTGCGTGTTTCTGAAGTGTGACAAGTACCAACTGGTAGGTAGGAGGGAAAGAACAGAGCCAAAATGAATTGCTTATAGCAATCTCATCTGTGTGCAGTGAACAATGGAAGCCACGTCTCACTTTTTCCAATTTACATCTTCATTTTTTTTAAAAAAAGAGACCTCATTAAAAAATGGTTCTTGTGTGGTTTTTGCGCATATAGATAATTTGAACCCACAGCAGACCACTGTGGGAGCTATTGGCTGCATGTATAAATCTTGACTCCATACTGAAACAGATCTAAAGAAAGATCAAGGCAGAATAAGCTCTTCTTTAAGGACTTCAGGAGTCTGGTTGGTCATTCCTTCCAAATGAATGGTTAGGCTCATAAAATGAATATTATGCTGAACAGAATTAATGTGCTAAAAGAAGGAGAAGCCTACATTTTCCAGAGTATTCTTTGATGAAGGTACTGAATAAACTGTAGAGAATGGAAATAATAGGGAGACTAGATCAGAAAGATTCTTTTGTTCTGGGAAGAGACATTTGACTAAAAGAACCTAGCTAGGAAAGTCTGTCTTAGAAGGCAGCTGCTACTTAATTTCAAGAGTACATTAGCTGGAGGATATTTTAGCACACTTACCTATCTCCATATTGGTACACAGGGTTTCCCTGTGGGAGATTGTGGAACAGGCCCTTTACCTACCTTTGAATTGCAGGACCTTGTATCATAGCTTATAGCCCTTTCCCTTCATATTAATGACTCCCAAACTGTGCCAGATATTTGACTGTTCATTGTGATAAAATCACAGTTTCATCATTGAATGAATGACTTAATTGTTGAATTATTTAACATGGATAACTAAGAGGTTTATTTTCTGAAATCTGACCCAACAAATAATCTCCTTTCTCTGGTTCAGAGAATTCCCCTCTGCTCTTTATCAGTATGGGAAAGTGATAGAAATCTAAGGCTGTTAACAGGGTCTAAATACTTTTAAGTCAATAGATCCTATCTGATCTTGGAAGCTATGCAGGCTGAGCCCTAGCTAGCATTTGGCTGGGAGACCACCGATGAATGACAGGTGCTGAAGGCTATATTTCAGAGGAAGGAACTGACAAAACCACTTCAGAGTATTCTTTGCCTGAGAAAATCGTATGAAATTCATGGGGTCACTATAACAGGCACATAGTCTACACAAACACAAAGTTGAAATGCTATTTGAGCAGCCATGTGAAAAGAAGACAAACCAAATGTGCGAGGTCTGAGTATGAATATACTATTAGAATCATAGAATCATAGAATCATAGAATCATAGAGTTGGAAGAGACCACTAGGGCCATCCAGTCCAACTCCCTGCCATGCAGGAAATCCAATCAAAGCATCCCCAGTAGATGGCCATCTAGCCTCTGTTTAAAGACCTCCATGGAAGGAGACTCTATCACCCTCCGAGGGAGTGCATTCCATTGTCGAACAGCCCTAACTGTCAGGAAGTTCCTCCTAATGTTCAGGTGGAATCTCTTTTCCTGCAGCTTGCATCCATTGTTCCGGGTCCTGTTCTCTGGAGCAGCAGAAAACAAGCTTGCTCCCTCTTCAATATGACATCCCTTCAAATATTTAAACAGGGCGATCATATCACCTTCTTTTCTCCAGGCTAAACATCCCCAGCTCCCTAAGTCGTTCCTCATAGGGCATGGTTTCCAGACCCTTCACCATTTTTGTCGCTCTCCTTTGGACACGCTCCAGTTTCTCAATGTCCTTTCTGAATTGTGGTGCCCAGAACTGGACACAATATTCTAGGTGGGGCCTGACCAGAGCAGAATACAGTGGCACTATTACTTCTCTTGATCTAGACACTATACTTCTATTGATGCAGCCTAAAATCGCATTGGCCTTGTTAGCTGCAGCATCACACTGTTCACTCATGTTCAACTTGTGGTCTACTTGGACTCCTAGATCCCTTTCACACGTAGTTTCATTTGTTTAGTACTGTACTTCCTTCAGAGCCATTGCACCTGGGACCTTTTTCTTCCTGCCTTTTCTGCTTTGCCAGCATAGTTAGGCTAGGGTAGGGCACCAACAAGATTTCAATCTGTATGTTTAATTGATCTCAAGTTTTATTTCTCTGAACTGTTTAAATTGCTGATTTCTTCTATTTTAATTTTTTTGGAAATAATTGCTCTGTACTACACCATAGTAGAAGAAAAGACCAAATGGCAGTGTGGATCTAAATCCAACATCACCATGCTTGACAGATAGTGTGACAGGGCTTTCTGTCCCTCCCTTTCCTCATGCACCATTCCAGAGCCTGCTGCAGAGGACTTCCTAGTCCTTCTCAACAGTTTTTGAGGGTGCATGGAAAGCTGAAGTTAGGAGGAAGGATTGCCCTCATGCAAGTTCTGTTGATGGACGCCTCTCTTTCGGTGAAATATCCTTACTGAAACCTGGCCATACTGTTGTTAGAATCCAGTTAGATAATTTGATATCCTAGATACTGACAGTCCACGACTAGACTCTCTTGAATCTTTGTCTCACTGTTGCCATACCAACACAAGAGCAAAAAAGTGAGGCTAGTGGAATTTCTGAGAATGGATAAGAAGATGCACTTAATGGGCTCAAGAACGGGGGAGGGTGTATAAGTTACAAGGCTGTAACTTAGAGAAAGCACGGGTGTTGAGTCTGGCTAAGACAGACTTTGGAAACATTAATGTTAAAAGATACTGTGTTGATGTTCTTTCCCCTCTACTCAAGTGTTACTGTTGTGGAGGTATTACCAAAAATACAACCAGTTTGTTGCATGATAACACAGTTTTGAATGTAGGAAAATAACATTTAAAAATAGTTTCCTGTGGGTTTTCTGGGCTATGGATTTATTTCTGGAAGGATTTATTCCTGACCTTTTGCCTGCATCTGTGGCTAGCATCTTCAGAGGGTGGCAACATGGAAGTATGTGGGGTGTATATATTTGTGTGATCCTTGGTTGGGAGGAAGTGATTAACATGTTAAATCTGTGTGTTGGTCTGTTGTTGAATGGTAGGGCCTCAGGATGGGAGGATATGAGGGAGGATATGTGTGAAAAATCAGGAATAAAGTCTTCCAGAACATGGCTACATAGCCCAGAAAACCCACAGAAAACTATGCACGCCGGATGTGAAAGCCTTCACATTACATTGAAAAAATTAAAATGTCCCCCAAAGCCTTAAATTACCCCCCCCAATAAGTAACAAAATCAGAGCAATACAAATAGCAGTTGTTGCTAACATTTTCTTCCATATTGAAATTATAATGTCAAAAATAGGAGCTGTAGTAGTCATTTTTTAAAAAGTCACAAAGTTACAGGTAGCAAGTTTCTTTTTCACACATTGCTTCCAAATTCCGAGCCGGAATTTATACAATCTCCAGAGCTCATTTTACAGTTCTTATGGTACTTTCCTTATCCTTTCCCCCAGAAGTTAAATTGCACATTCAAGGCAGAGTAATATGAAGAGGTGGCTGGCCCGGGACTGAAACAGCCATTGGTTTGAATGAATGTATAATTCAGTTTGTGGAAGGGGAAATGAATTGTTGCCAGGGGTCTGGCGTGTTCCTGTTCTCCTACATAAAGAAACCAGTGTTGGTCTGTGGCCTAGGAACTGTTGTTAGTGGCTTGTGGTACTACTGTGAAAGATCATGTTACTATATGAATGACATGAACTAAAGCCTTACTTCTCTCCTACTGTAATTCTTGCTGTTTGGAAGAAAATGTATAGATCTAGGCAAGGCTGCTGGTAGAAGAAGACAGTGTTGTGCATTTATACAAGGAATGTCAGTACTTTCTATAGTTTTACTTCTGCTCCACCACCTTGGTTCTTTCGATTAATTTTCTGGCTTGTAATTTTTGCAAAAACCAGAGGTAAAGAAAGGACAATTTGCTGGCTACATGCAGCTCCGAGCCCCATTTTTGTTGCTTTGTGGATCCACCCTATTTTTTTAAAAAGAAATTGTCGCCAAATGTGCCCCTAAACTGCCTCAAAACAAGTTATTTTTGTTCCTTTTTGCCCCACAGTCCTTCCTAACATGGACAAAAATGGACCCAAATAGGAACAGGAAATGAATGGATCACTGGTGGGACACTAGCTTCAAAGGTGAAAATGATCATCCCTTGCCATTGCCTAGATGCAGACATAGTATAGGATACATCTCCCTTTTGAGTGAACTGGACATTTCACATACTTACAGAGATAAACGTGGGTTAGCCTCAGAGTACATATTTTGAAAAATATATGATTTATCTTGGATACTTCAGAAATGAAATGTGTTGAGAACAACTTGTCTAGTTGTTGAGCCAAACTGAGATAGAAAAGGCAGAAACCCTCTCCCACCCACACTCAAGAGTCCTTGACCTGAGAAAAATTATGGTGACCAGTCAGAATCTGAGTAGTTTAAAGATTCAGTAACATAATGAGTCAGACTGTTGGTCCATCTAGGACATTATTGTCAACATTGACTCACCACAACTCTCTTGGCTTTCAGGTAGAAGTTATTTCCAGCCTTCTTTGAAAATGCTGGAGGCTGAACCTGTACCTCCTATATGGAAAGCAGTTGCTGTGGAAATAAGAGAATTCTGTTGTTAGGCATTCCTTGCAGGCTTTCCCTAGTTATCTAGTAGACCACTGTGGGAAAAACGATGGTAGATGGTCTTTGGCATTATCCAGCAGGGCTCATCTTACATAAGAGATCTTGCATGTTTCTGAAATCTGTGACACTTGCCTCATGCTTGGAGAGGGAGTGTCTTAATGGGTGTCTTTCACTTTATATTTCGTAATTAAAAAAAGGAGAGATTGGTACTAAAATTTCAAACTCACTACAAACTCTTGTAAACGTTTTTATTATTATTTCTGCCTATAGGTTTTCCTAGGACCCTGGGACAAGCTGAAGCACTTGACAGGATATGTGAACTGGATCTAGTGATAAGTTTAAACATCCCATTTGAGACCCTAAAAGACCGTCTAAGTGCTCGTTGGATTCATCCGGCTAGCGGGAGAGTGTATAATATGGAATTCAATCCACCTCATATACATGTAAGATCATGAGTTCTGATAGGTCAGTGTAACTTGGAAAGAGGAAGATCAGATAGATCATCCATGTATGATCTCTGCTTTCTTCTTGTAATGATTCATGAAATACTTTGTATTGTCTGGATCAAGTCTTACTCCAGATACGTGGCAAAAAAGATGCACATTCTGGAGAAACAGGAAGATGTGCAGAAAAAATGTGTTTTAATACTTTCAAATGGTTCTCAATATTATAAAAGTTCCCAAGTAATGTTGGTGTTGTCTTCATTGCTGTAAGTTTTCCTGGCACTTTTAATCACATATAAATATACTATATAGTGTGAAAGGGGCATTGCAGGAAGACTAGTTGATTTCAAAACATTCGTGCAACGTGCTTGTTGCTTTATAACATACATAATAATGACAATAAATAAATAAATAGGCTAGGATAATTGTTGCAGAGAGGGGAAAGAGAATCCAAATCGGAAGTTTGAAAGATCCAGCAAATGAGCACAGAGGTCTCGGCAAGGCGAGCTGTCAATACCTTTCTGACCTGGATATGAAATGTTTTCATTCTGGCACACAGGCCCATTAAAGGGAAATTTTTCCAGCTGTAGGACTCAAGAGGCTTTCTGAAGATGGTTCCTTCATCATGGAGACATTAGAGATAGGACATTTTTAAAGCGATTAGGGCAGAGACAGGAGATTTTTTTTTAAAAATGACAAGCATTTTAAATTCAGCCCTACTCCTTGCTCAGTAATTACATGCTTAGACATACTACTGTTGTTGCTGTTGTTCTTGCTTTCACATCACTCTTGTTCTGCAGGGGATTGATGATGTTACTGGTGAGCCATTAATCCAACGGGAAGATGATAAACCTGAAGCTGTTGCTGTCAGGCTAAGAAAATACAAAGATGCTGCAAAGCCTGTTATAGAATTGTACAAGTGAGTATAAGTCTGAACTTGATATTCAAGTGTATATTAAAGTGGTACAAAAATTATGTGGCATGTCAGTAGAGTTTTCACATTATTTAAAAAACACTATTTTGCATTTTTGGGGGGTATTGGTCTATTGTCCTTGTTTGAATAAAGTGGCCCCTTGATATCTGGTGGGGTTTGGTTCCAGGATTCCCCTGTGGATACCAAAATCTGTGGATGTTCAGGTCCCATTATAGACAATATATAGTAAAATAGTATCCCTTATATAAAATGGCAAAATCAAGGTTAGCTTATATTTCCAAGCTGTGGCTGGTGGAATCTATGGATACAGAATCTAGATATGGAGGACAGACTGAATTGGCTATTGGAATTGTGCTCTTAATAGCTCTTTGTCTTGATTGGAAGAAGTAGTAGATTTAGTTAGGTTTCTCCATCCAGGAGAAGTGTCCTGTGATCTTCCTGGCTAGAGAAATGATCACATTAAAAAAAATTAGTGTGCCAGCAAAGCCATTCTAGATGACTTGAATGTAGCCTTTTCAGCTTTTACTCAAAGTAGAAACTCACATGGCAGCTCTACATAGAAAATAAAATACAACCTAGGTACAGAACATATTATGTTACAATCTTACCCATTCTTGCTAGTTACATAAAAATAACTGGCTATCTGCAATGTTTAGTCATATTGTTTTTTCTGAAAGACCATGGCCAGAATCCAGTATAATCATAGAGACCATAAGGGCCATCCTGTCCAACCCCTTGTCACGCAGGAATACATAATCAAAGCACTCTCAAAAGATGGCCATCCAGGCTCTTTAACAACCTGTATGGCACTTATATATGACACCTACATATTACACACCACCATAACTAAGTTGCTACATAATGAATCCCAGCCCAACACCTGATCCCAACCTCCACTTACAATTGTTGGGATCAACGGGGGTCTGTTCCCTTGTTGTTCAAAAAATGGAGAGCTGACAGTCTCACCCCCTTCATGATCAATATGCAGCATGACAGGCAGAAACTGTTGCAATTCCCCCTCACGTTGGAAATTGCTTGGGCAAGGAGGATGGGTTGGAATGGCATCCAGCTGCTTTCTGAGTGACGGGGGAACAGATCCCAATGGTTACACTGACTTAGGGTTGCCATAAGTCAGGACCTCCAAACCGGGACGAATGTAGGACAACATTTTCAAATTTAGGACACATTTTGTAAAATGGAGGACACAGAAAATTTTTGGATGTTCTTTAAAAAAAATGTTAATATAAATGCATGTTTCTTAGGCATGATCAAAATGGAGGACATTTTGGCATTATTCCTAGACAGATGGAAGAAGTGTACTTCCCTTTCTGGACTAATTCCAAAACACACACGAAGCACATTTGGGCATTTGACATGGCTTTATTTAAAATGGTCTCTTGCATATTTCAGAGGCTTGGGGGGGACTCTCCCCAGGGATACATGGATACATGGGTGTCATGGAGGACTCTCCCCAGGGATACATGGATACATGGGTGTCATTGGGGGGGGGGGAATCCTTTGAAAATGGGCACCCACCTCCTCCTCCTCATCATCTTCCTCCTCCTCCTCCTGTTTGCCCCTCCTCCTCCTCCTCGCCATGCTCCAAGAAAGGGAGCTTTACCCTCACCCTGGCTGGCCCAGAGTCTCACTCCTCCTCCTCTTCCTCCTCCTCCTCCAAGGGTCCACCTCCTCCTTGAGGCTGGCCAGTGGCAGAGTGAGGCTGGAAACAGCTCCGCCCCAGCTACTCTGCCATTGGCCAGCCAGCCTCAAGGGGACAAGTGTTCCCTTAGGTGCGATGGCTGCCGGCTGGGGCCCAAACCCGGGATTTAGAGTGAACTGGACCTTGGCCATGCCAGTACCCCAAAAACCATTACAATCACAGGTGCAGCCGGATTATGGCATCCCTACACTGACTACTTCCCAGTAAGTGGAGATTGGAGAACTTCCTTGGTTCTTACATAGCCCCTAAATGAGGGTCTACCCAGGGATCATGAATACATCATGAGTCTTAACTTCATGAGTGTATAACTTTAGGTTATGTATTGGTAACTGCATTACAGAATTTTGGCTCATGTTAGTATTAAATAGCTACTAGTCTGTACTTTTGAGAAGCTATATAGGAGGAAATGTTAATGCTTCTACTAAGTTTGGTTGGTTGGTTGGTTTACAAAAAATAAGTCTGGGAGATCATCTTCTAGAACCAGTGTCAGGATCCTGAGCCAATAAAACAATCTATCTTTTTAAAAAAGAGAGAACACTATCTTATATTTTATATATATCACTGTCCATTGTGGATTGGTTCACGTATTGTCTTACAGCTTTTGATCACAGATTAAAATACTTCCGTTGGAAAAGGTTGTGTACACATCAAAATGTAAGGTGAATCAACACTGTTTTATACTTGCTCACCTATTCTTTTGTGTAAGTGGAGAATTTTGTAGAACTGTAGTAATTCTTAAAATTCTTCATTCACTTATATAGATTTCTGTTCGTATTTCAGAAACAGAGGAATCCTACACTCATTTTCTGGAACAGAGACCAACAAAATCTGGCCTTATGTTTACACTCTTGTGTCCAGCAAAATTCCTCCCCTCCAGGCTGAAGAGGCAAACTAAGCATCTCCAAAAGAGGAACAATAACTGATACATTGCGTTCTGGTTTGATTTTGTTAATGGTATAATCTTCCTGTGCTCTGCCCTTTTGAAAAGTAGCTGTTCTCCCTCGTGTTACTGGAGAATAACTATGGAAACAAATCTTTGAAAGATTCTAGTTTTCAGCATATTAAACATTTGTTAATGGACTTCATGGAATTATAATTGATTATGCAGAGGCAGATATACCTTAGCAGGTCTGTACAATCTGTTGTTTGTTCCATCCCTCCATACAGAACTAGCACACCTGTATAGGAAGGATGCAATTCATGAATGTTTGGAAATGATTTATTTGATCTCATCCTCTACACCAATTTAAAATTGAACATGCAGTATAGTACATGTATTTGCAATGCAACAAGTACTGTGGAAATTCTATGATCTATGATCTGCAAGTTTATTATTTAATAAATGGAGAATTAATATCAGAGTACTCAGAGAAAACCAGTATTGAAGAACATCTCTTATAAAAATGCTGCTCTATAAAAATGGAACTATTCTTTTTAACTTGGTGGTGTGGGTTGAAGAATAGTTGCACTATTTTGTTAATAGTTTTATAGCTTTAAAATCATACAATGTTATAAGCTATCAAGTAAAGGACAGTGCTCTCTACACATTTTTGCACATGCAGAATTGTCCTTAGTGTTTCCTGGGCCAATTACTGTATTTTGAAACCTCATGTGAACTCCAGATAATCTCTGATCATAGTAAACAGCAAATTCCCATTATTATAGAATGTAAGAATATTGTTGCCACAACTGTGGAAACTGCTGTTGAGTTATACACATGATTTACATAGTAGGTTTGTCTATATAAACCAGAGGTGGACAACTGAGGAGGAAACATGTCCAATTCCCCACTCCTCCACTACCTGGTGGGCCACACTATTCTGTTTCAGCAAGCTGGAAGTGATGTGATGTGATTTCCAGTTTTCATTTTGGCCAATTTTCAACCAATTTTAATCTTTTTTTTTTTCAGGGTTAGTGGGAATCTAGGAAGCTAGAGTGGGTGAAAAGTCACCCCCAAATCTGCCTGAATCAAATTTTGAGGGGAGGTGTGGAGCTGCACTTAAGGGTCCCAAGGGCCACCTACAGCTCAAAAGCTGCAGTAAACCACCGCAGAATATTTCACATGTGCAAATAAGGGAGAAAAAAGCCAGGAGTAAAAGACTTACTCCCAGCATAATTACACAACTGAACTGATGATTTTCAGACACATCATGCTTATCCAGTACTTATCCCGTGAAGAGCCAGGAATGCTCCTGTAACCAAACCATTTCCAGGACTTCCCCATAAATGATTTGTTGCTGGAGCATTCCTGGATCTTCATGGGATAAGTCCTGGATGAGTGCAATGTCATCTGAAAATCTTCTGCATGATCACGTGATTATGCAGGAGTATGCCTTTTACTCCCAACTTTTTCCCCCATTAGATAATCTCCATTATTACATGCATTGTGCCAAAGACTTAGTTCAATTGGTTGGTGTTTGGTGCTTGATGTCTGTTTATTGGTTCTGTATTGCTTTTATAATTGAGATCCTTTCTGTCTTTTGTGATTGGATTTTTTTTTAATTACAGAGGTTTCCTTTTTGTCTAGCTGGCAAGATTTACCCAGGGGTGGTTTTTTTTTTGTCCGCATTGGTAAAGAAAGAGCAGTATCATGCAAAAATACTCTTAAATAACAGAGGAACAGAATAATAGAACACAAAAAGCAATGAGAATTACTTGCAGAACAGCCAACTTGTACTTATAAAACTATAATAAAAGCTTTTGTGTACATTACAGAAGCCCAAATAATTTTGTATCATATGATAATCCAATGTAACAAATTACTATTCAGGATCCTTCAAAAAGTCCTCCAAATAAGAAGTTGATATAAAGACTGTGAAAGGAATCCTATGTAACCCAGAAAACACACGGCGACAGCAAATTCAGAATTATTCAAACATTTCATAGTTCTTCAATTCAACAACATACAATTTCCTCTCCTTCATCAATGTTGTTTCTTTGTTCAGCTGCATACAAATCAAACAGGTATTTTCCTGTCCTTCACATATGTTTATTTTCTTAGTTCTAGCCTGTAATTGATAGTGAAGAAATGCTCTCCCTTTCCTTGCACCTTGCTTTGTATCTTCTACTAGCAGTAGACTGAAACATATGACAAGCAAGCACTTTATCTCTGTCAATTTAAAGAACAAATTGAAACCCTGCCTACTATGCATGTGTTCTTTCTTAGTTGGTCAGTTACTGAAGTGTACTTCTGGAGATTGTGCAGTGCTAAATGTGCAGCTAATCCGTGCATTGGCCAATTTTCTGAATTTTAGACTATAAACTGAACTGAAACATTCCATTTTCAGGAGCAGGGATTTGAATTCTTTTCTTTAAGGAACCAGTTTCTTCACTGAGCTGACTGCTGAGTAACTGCTATGTCTCTGTTATAAGGATACCTGGATTTTACATAAGGCCCAGAGCTCGGAAATAAAACATTACAATAATGTTTAATAATTACCCACAACAAATTATATATATATATATTTAAAATAAGTTAGCAAGCCATAATGAAGATTCATTTCAAAAACGACATAACAAATCAGAATGAGGTTACTCTATTGGTGTGAATAATAACATTTTTTCTAGTTAAATTTATTTTTAAAGAACATTTTAGAGATGCGTTGGCAGGATTTTTTATGCCATTCACTTATGCCATCCCTACCCCCACCCTGGGTAACAAAATTACAGAAATTAGGGGCACTCATGTCCTACTGAATTTGATGTGAGAGCCCTATTGATTTCAATGGGATATCAGTATAAACAACATGGCCTGGATCCAATCCATTAATTCTTTTCACTTTCTGTATTTTATTTTCATTTTCTTTAATCATAGTGTTCAGTAAATAAAATAGTAAAGGTTTGCATTCAATTAGGAATTCAAAACTAGTTTATTTTTAAAATGATGAACCAAAAATATTTGGGAGTTATCCTAACCCTTTAAAAGGTCTTGAAGCCTGTTCTTAAAAAAGAAGAAGCCTATGCTTTGCAGTAGCTGGAGTGAGGGTCAGATCTACTTGTCAGCCTGGTAGATTTCTGTTAAGGTCCAAATCCTGGGCGTCATGGGAGCCTGGAGGGAATTTACATCCAGTGGATCCAAAGCTGGCCCTTAAATGCTCAGAATTAGAGACAGTGGGGAAAGTGGTGGGTCTCTACTACTTGGTAAGGGTGGCCCCAGGAATGGACTGGCATCCCTGGACCATCTGAAGCCTCCTCAGATGTCCATCTGAGGGAGACTGGCATTGTATTGTGGTTTGTAATATTTGACAGGTGCTGTAAATCTATCTACTTTGATTTTAGTCTTCTCATGTTGTCTTATTTTATACTTTATTCAAGGAGGATGAAGAGGAATGTATTTTGGCAGGAGCCAGAGGAAGGAAACACTCCTTTCTGCCAAGTCTCTGCCACTCTGGAAAGGCTTGAGGGATGCTTTCCAAGGTGGAAGGGGTGGAGGAAAGGAGTGTTTCTTCCCCCCCCCCCGGTGGGGGGGAGGGTTATTCATGGTTTTTCCACCTTCACAGTGGTCTTCATCCCTTAACCCCCACGAATGTGGAGGGAGGACTGTACTTTTTAACATTTATGGTGCAAGATCATTGGCCATATTTTTTATTGTGCTGTTTAGCAGCTATCAAAATGACTTAACAGAGACCAAATATAGTTGATTACACCAGTTTCCTCTTTGTCCTCTATACATTACATTTCTGTGTTGCAGTTACAAACATGCTTTGGTATCGGTGGCTTTTAATTTTAAACTCTGTATGTATCTTATTATCATGAGAAGTCATGCAGTATTCATCTTTTGCAAATAATTCAGCCAAAGGGGAACTTCTCTTCCCCACCATATGTCAACCATAGCAAAATTATTTCCAAGATTTGTTTCATTAAGTAAGTCATACTTTTTGTTAAAGTAAAAACATGCTGTCTGAATTTAGCCTGGGTTTTTCAGATTATGTTGCTGTAGCAACACACAAAGCACAGAGTACATGATAGACTGGGAAACAGGCTGGAAATCACTGTTTTATGGGCTTATTCTTCCGCCACAACTTGGAGAGGAAGAATTTCATATAGAAAGATCCAGCCTAAGTACTGGGCTCGTAGGTAGCTTTGTTTTGACTTTTTGCACTTTTATGAAAATGGGTTGTGTCACCTCCAGCTAATGCAACAATGGCCTGGTTTTTATCCAGACATCTCAAAGTCTATGATGGGCCTTCCAAAGATGCTAATCATAGAGTTGGAAGAGACCACAGGGGCCATTGAGTCCAACACTCTGCCATGTAGGAATACATAATCAAAGCACCCCCAACAGATTGGCATGCAGCCTTTGTTTAAAAACCTCCAAAGAAGGAGACTCCACCACTCTCTGAGGGAAATTCTTTCTAATGTTGAGGTGGAATTGTTTTTCCTGTAGATTGAATCCATTGCTTGTTGTCCTCGTCTCTGGATCTGTGTAAAACAAACCTCTTCTCTCTTCGATATGACATCCCTTCAAATATTTAAACATGACTATCATGGTCCCTCTTAACCTTCTTTTCACCAGGGTAAACATTCCTAGATCCCTAAGCCACTCCTCATAGGGCATGGCTTCCAGATCTTTCACCATTTTGGTTGCCCTCCTCTGGACATGTTCTGGCTTGTCAACATCCTTCTTGAACTGATGTGCCCAGAACTGGACACAGTATTCCAGGTGAGGCCTGACCAAAGCAGAATACAGTGGTACTATTGCTTCCCTTTAGACACTATACTTCCATTGATGCAACCAAGAGTCATATTGGCTTTCTTGCCTGCCACATCACACTGCTGACTCATGCTCAGTTTGTGGTCTACTAAGACTCCTAGATCCCTTTCCATGAACTGTAAGAGGCTTTGAAAATCCTGTACAGTATTTAGATACTATGGAAGCCTACACAGGTAGGAGTGTTTCCACTAGCTTTTCTCTGTGACTATTCTGCTAGAGTATGACCATCTGTGATCTTAAGATGGCCATCCTTTATCATAATATTAAAATCTTAACATGATTTAACAGCTGATTTAAGCAGCAGGTATAAAATAAAAAGCAACTCATTCCCCATACAATGCGTAAAATTAAAGGAGCACTGAATGTGATATATACACATGAAAGAAAAGACCATCAGTGGTGAGAATGTATCATAGGAAGAGCTATTGTTCTTCCTCTAACAGTAAGAGGTGTTGCTTGGTCACACTCACTGTCTAGTATAATCAGGGCTGGAGGTGAGAAATAGCCTCTCCCCAGCTTTGAGGCTCAGAGACGCAGTCTCAGGAAGCCATCCTTGTTCAGTGATGTTTTGGTGGGTTGACCTTAAGGATATTCTTTTAGTCATTTGTACCTCAATCACTCCACTCTCAGGATGGCAAATGGGCATGGGTGCCTTCAAGGATGCCCTGCAGGATTTGTTTAGCCTCTGGCACATGAGAGGAAACTTCTTCCCACACAGTTGAAGTTTATTTCAAAAGGCATTTATGTCATATTTTCACTCATTTCCTTTTTTTCTCTTCATGCATTTTCAAGCAATTTGATCTAGGTCAACTCTCTGTGAGAGCCAATGTGAGGTAGTGGTTTCAGCACTGGACCATGGTTTTGGAGTCCAGGTTGGAATCCCCACTCAGCCATGGAAACCCACTGGGTGACCTTAAGAAAGTCACAATCTTTTCAGTCTCAGAGGGAAGCAAAGGCAACCCATTCTCTGAATATGTCTTGCCAAAATAACCCTATGATAGGATCGCTTCAGTGTCACCATAAGTTGGAAGTGACTTGAAGGTACACCACCACCACAACAACTGCTCTGTCCCCTGCTTTCCCGTACTTACACATACATTAACAATTACATTTAGGAGGTCATAAACATGGGGAAGGGGTCACTATTCTATGCCATTTGCTGAGGATCATGGGTGCTTCTGGAGGGAAAGTAAGGATTGTAGTCTGGATTATTATCTATGATCCTATCATTTTAATTGTTTTGCAACTATAACCAATTTTGTTGTATAAAGTTTTAAAGAAACATATTAGATGTGTACAAAAATTCCAACAAGTCTGTAAACAGTAGGAATGTAGTACTTGTAACTTACAGCCTTTCCTACACTTTATCATTTTCTGACTGCTTATTTTTATATTGTAAGCCACTTTGGACAGGAACTGTTTTGTAGATCTGCCCTTTTAGTTTAAGCACTACACAAATATGTTGGGGATTGTTCTACAGAAAACAGCAGGGCGAGTTTCAGTTGGAAGTATAAAATCGGATAATTTCTGTGCATGCACGTGCTAAGGGATGCTCTTTCAATAGCACTCTGCAAAAGGCCTGAGAATTTTATTTAAAAGCCATAGCAATTTCAGGTCAAGAATTCATATTTGTAGCACAGGTACAAAAATGGTCATTTGAAAATAATGTCTGAAATCCTGTTGGTTAGTTCCAATGACAGTAGACACATTGAATCAATTACTGAATAGCAAGTCAAGTCATAAATAAATCCAGATGATGCAGAGGCTCTCCTTTTACTTTTGGCAACGATGGAGTTAGGCCATTATAGTGATACATGAATTTTCTACCAGCTACATATTTAACAACATTCCTTTTTTCTGATGATCTGAATAATTCAGAAAAAGCACTCCACTCCAAAACTACCCAAAGCTTACTCTGTTTTTATTATAATGGTCTTAGCTTTTTCCAAGAATCACAACCCTTTGTAATACTTTGCAATTTTCAATTCATTATATTGGCACTTTACTGTGAATGTGATACATTTTCTAAAGTTTATGCTGCTGCTTTGCTTATAATTGTATTGAGAGGAAAATAGTTCTTTGGTTAGCCAATTATTTTAGGGAAACAGTTTTTGTAAGTAAGCAGCTTACTGAGAGAAACTGGATATTTTTTCATCGTCCGATTCTACAACTGTTGTTACTATTTGATATATGTAAATAAAGGTAACTTCAACTTCATGTTTTGTCATCTGTATATAATATGACAGTCCTTATTTGCTGATTCTCATTTTAGAAATAATAAAAGATCTTTCTTCATTTAGTACATGTGTGTGTGTTGGTGGGGGATCATGCAGACTCCAGGTATTGTTGAACTACAAGCCCATCCCTGTAGCTCTAACTGTCTTCATTAGTAAAATATGTTGGGAAATGCAGGCCAGTTATCTCTGGAGGACTGAATTATTAACACCCCAGCAATATAAATGATGAAAAGTAATAGTTTTGCTTTCTGAGAGGTTAAGAAAAATTGTAACCTGTATTCACAATCTTATAAGCTAGGGGTGGGCCATGGTGGGAGGCTTGGGGGCACACACCCTCTGCTAAAAATAGCAAAACAAAAAAATGTTTTTGTCCCACAATGCATCCCCCCAAACACCCTCTTGGGGGCATGGGGGTGGTGAGCCATTTGGGGCCCAGGAGAAGCCTTTGTTATGAACAGCAAGTTACCATGCGGCACTTCCTATTCACTTTCTGCTTTAAAATTAGGCTTCTCCTGGGCCTAAAATGGCCTGGGATGGGGCAAAAATACCACCCAAGCCTTCCACAGTACGTTTTGGGGTAAAATGCCCCACAGACTGTACTCTGCCCAACCACTGCCTTTAGTACAGTTGTTGTCAAAAGTCGTATCTTTATGGTTATTTATTTAATTTATATCATGCTTTTCTCCCATAGGGAATCCAAAACAGTTTACGAATTAAAATCATATAATAGAATCATACCATTGGAAGAGACCACAAGGGCCATCCAGTCCAACCCCCTGCCATGCAGGAAATCACAATCAAAGCATGCCCAAAAGTATGCAAAGGAATCTTGTAGCATACCTCCAAAGTGACCTGAAGCAGCTTTATTTTGGCTTGTCTGTTCAGGCCCATTGCTAGGTATAAGCTGTGGAGACACTCATGTTAGAATCCCTGCAGAATCC